>NC_000069.6:123323977-123690227 GCF_000001635.26 Mus musculus | reverse complement strand
GCCAGCTTGGTAGCAGTCTGATGGCTAATATTAATAAGATGATGTTACATAACATGAGGGTACTGGCCAGCACTGCCCTTACTGCCACTTGCAAAGGCAGAAAGCCCAGCCGAAGGCTGCATAGACTCCTCTTTTAATTTTTTGTCTGTCCATTGAAACTTTCCCCGCATTATCCAACTCTCTGAACTTTAACCCCAGGTAAGTACATCTGTTTATTTATACTTTATATTGACAGTTCACTCCGGGGGTGAGGGGTGGCTTTCAATAAGAGATAACTTTGTTTTTATTCCATCAAGAATCACTGCCCTGAACAAATGCCTGATTTTATTAACTAAGATAAATGAACCAGTAAGGTATTTCTTCATTTAAGGATTATTTTAAAGTTTCTTTAGATTTAAGAATTAAGGAGGTGACCCTCTGAGTTGTTTAAGATGTGTGTATGCTAACAAATTCCTTGTGCAGTACCAGCATGGTTAATCAACCATATGTCTTTTGCCTGGTTTGAATTTTGGAAATAACGGTAAAGATTCAAAGTCTAATCACCAGTTTATCGTGTAGCAGTGCTTAATAGAGCTTCATATTTGATGCAGTTTGTGTCTCAAACCACTATTTAAGATGATAATATAGAAACATTGAGTATAAATTAAGTAATATGCCTAACTATTGAATAAAGAAGCTTTAAATTAAAAGAAAGTAGATGTATTTTTCCATTTGATATTGCTGCTTTGGGGGAGCAAACAGGGAAAATAAATAACATTTTCAGGAGCATAGTCTGATCACTTCCCAACGAGTTTTACCCATACGTGGGCACGATATACACTCGAAGCACAGTTTATGTTTGTGTTTTTATAAACACGTTAGGATATAGTAGCCTCTGAAGTTTGTAAGAGCATTGAAGAAAAAGCATAAACAGATGAGGTCCTGAGGTTAGGCTAAGGCTTGAGTTAAAATACGGAGTTAGGGATGGAACTCGGGTCCATTTCATTTCTTCTCATCCTTGGAAAATATTGTATGATAAAGTATAAAACAATGCTGTTTGTGGGAGAAGATGAGAGGACAGTCTAATGATCAGCTGAAAAGATTTATTTTTCTTCAGCCATAACTCCCCATCCGTTTTGTATTTGAGGAGGTTTCAAATATATAAAAATATGAAAGAGCTGGTTTTTAAGATTCTCCTGAGGATAGCCATGCCTTGCACTGACGGAGACTTCCTGCTGCCGTCTCTGCTTAGCATGGTGGCTGTGCTCTGTGAGGGAGTCTTTGTCCCCTCTGGGCTGCTGTTGGCAGAGCAGAAGACCTAGCTCATCCTAGAAGTAAATGCCATTTGCAAACTGGGCACTTGAGTTGGTAATTTCCTTTACAGTGTTTCTCAGCTTACTGGCATTCTTGGGCTCCAGTGGGATTTGTATCTCTTTGGAGAGAATGTTGTTACAGTTTGGTGTGGTTCAGGTCTGGTATATCTTCTCTTGGAATAAATCTTCTTAAGGAAAATCTTATTTGCTCCAGCAAATAAGAGATTTCCTTTTTTTTTTTTTTTTTTGCTGTAATTGGGGGACTCCTTAGGAAACCATCCTTCTTCTGAAGCTGCCCCTCTGTGGAGATGCTCTCAGAAGCTGCAATCGCAATGACTGGCTTCATCTCAAAACTTTAAAACCATAAAGAAATCGTACTGGTCTTATTTTGGATTTAGAGCCCTTTGTCATGAATGAAATTTCACCTAATCTTTGATGATTGTGGCCAACTTCGGAACTGAAAAGTCTATTTGCTAAGGTTATTTACAAAAGAAACTACTTAAATATGTATGTTTATGGTTTTGTCTGTACTTTATCTGAGAACAAAGACATAGAGGTAAGGACAGATACACCACTCCCAGCTGCTCAGCAACTTAGAGAGCGATGGTGCCTTCCTTTCCCCAGGGTGTGGTCATCAGAGAGAGGCAGAATACAGACCTCTGAAGGCTATCCCAGATGAAGGGTTTTACTGGGACACAATAATATCAGCTGTGATATAAAGATCATTGATGTGAACCATACTCTAAAATTATAAGTAAATGATAAGTTCCTCTTATCGTTGTAGGAGAGAAACTATAGATTTTGTCTTCTTATTAAAGCCAATATACGTAAAACACCTAGTTATAGACAACAATTTATACTTTTTAAAAGGTTTATTTTTATTTTATTTTATTTGTACAAGTATTTTTTACCTGCATTGTGTGTTTGCACCGAGTTCATTCCTTGTGCTTGTGAAGGTCAGAAGAGGGCATCAGATCACCTGGAACTGGAGTTACAGATGGTTGTGAGCCACCATGTGGGTGCTGAGAACTGAACTTGGATCCTCTGCAAGAGCAGCAAGTGCTCTTAACCACTGAGCCATCTCTCCAACCCTGGTTTATACTTTTATCTTGTTCTAAATATTTTAATGTTTCATCTAAGTTATATGACTAGAAAATTTTCAGCCCTATTATGATTAATGCCCAAAACACACACACACACACACACACACACACACACACACACACACTACATTTCTTAAATCACTGAGTGCTCTAACTATTGTGTACCTGTTACTAAACCAGTTTAATCATTCTCCATCCTCCATCATAGACCTCAGTTATAACTATTGCTCCGTTATGGAGTTCATTTTAAGTATATGCCAAGTGTTAATCCTTTTGTTTAATCACAGTACATATAAAGGTCTAAGTAGCCTGGATTCCAGGCCTGACTCTGCCATGACAAAGTGCCCAGGAGGCCCTTGCTGGGTCTAGGATGAGTTTCGTCACCCTTGTGATGATCTCAGAGCCCTTTCTCTGGTCATTTGTCCAGAATTTTAGAAATCCCTATGAAAAGCCATCAGAGAGTAACACTTAACTTGTTGTAGCATTATTTTCTAGAGCTGTCAGCAGTTAAAATAACAGTTAACAGTTATTTATCTTATACCATTACTATTGAGACTCTTCACATAGAAAATCTCACTCAACTCATTTCATCTAGGTACTACTCCCATGTCCAACAGGGAAATCGAGTCACTAAGAGATTAACTATGTAAGTACACCCCTGGCTAGCAGTGGATTCAGTGAATTCAGTTAGAATCTGGCTTCAAACGCACACAGCAGCGGCCACTGCTCTATTCTGTCAACCTCTGTCATCAAATGTACATGTTTGGTATGCCTCCTGTTATAATGTAAACAATCTGGGTACTTCTCCAGCCAATCATACCATTCTACCCTAGCATAGGAAATAAGGCATTTATATGTCATCATTCGGAAGGATGTTTGCTGAGCATGGATTCTGTGACAGGCATAAAGCAGTGCCCAGGACAATTAAATGTAGCACACTCTTTAATGAAGTGTGAACGGTCAAGTTTAGTTGCTACTCTAACGGCTTGGGTATTACTTATGCTAAAAGATGCCCATAGGAAAGGAGGAGGTTCTGGATGAATGACTAGGCTAGAGCCATGGGACCAGCACCTACACCCTGGTCAGACTTCCCTATCATCGTCTCTAGTCTTCAGTTTCCTACTGTGAACTCCCTTCCCCTCTGCAGATTGACCATCCTTCCCCTTCTGGCTTATGTAATCTTCCTAAAACATAGCCCACAGTCATACAGACAACCATGTGATACAGCCGAACCATATCTTGTGGGAAAGCCACAGATAACACTCTCTGGTTCTCGGAGATGTTATGAACAGATTAAAGCCTTAATGCTGAATTGTGCATACCACTGGGCACATATTCTAGCTCAGCCTACAATATAATAGGCAGACATCCTGGCACTTCAGCCTTACAGGCAGACACAACAAGCAGCAAACAGCAATGGAATATTTTTCTTCTCTGCCTTGCTAGATGACGGCACACTGAAGGAAACGAACTAACTACAATCTTCGCTTCATGACTTCTAAATACAAAGATGGAACATTACAGTAGTCATTTTCTTTTTAATTTACTATACCACGCTAATGACCCCAACTGCGGCTTTTCTCCCATTCCCATACATTTTTAAAGTTCCTGTTCCAGAGGCAGAGTGTGTTCTCAGTAGTGTTTTACAGAAATCAGTTTCCTGTGTGCCTACCACAGCAGGGTTCAATTAACATGACACAATTTCACACATTCTTTCCCAGAGAAAGGAATGTTCTTTGTCAATTTTTAATGCTGCTAAATTAATTTTAGCCTAGTCAAGGAAAGTATTTGAAGGCCCCAAATGCATTTTCAACACATATATGTAATGAATTGGAGAAAGACGAATGTTCAGACACCCATGCCTTTCAACTGGGTTGATGATGGTGGGTGTCAGTGGAGACGGGAAGAGCTTACCTTGGTAAATTGGTTCTTCTTACAGATAGGACCTTACAAATTGTTTATATATATATATATATATATATATATATATATACAGTTCCTCCCTGTATGTGTGGAATGGCTTGTGATTCCAAAAGTAATTGCCCCTTTACTTTTTCTTAATAAAAAATAATTAGATGCTTGCTAATGTTTTCTTGGTGGAATCTTTAAAAACAAAACAAAACAAAACAAAAAACAGATGTACACAAAGAGACTCTAGCCACACTAAAACTCTGCTGCATTTCAGAATGTGAAAAATAGAATCCAAGTAAGAGCCAGTGAGAGTCACATTCTGTCCATCCTGATTTATGGCTCTGGTCAAGATGGTCACTGCTGCTCAATGTTTATATTATTGACCTGACTGTTTGAGGCCAGTGTGATTGATGGTTTGACTTGAGTTTGTCCTAGTTTGTGAATGAGCTACTATTTATAAAAGTTGAGTGTGGGCCCCCTTTCACACACTGAACAAGCATTCAATGAGATGTTCTTCTATTAAGAACTGTTTTTGTAATCACGGAGAACAAAGCAAACCATGCAAGTACTTACAGATGCCTCTACATCTATAGAGAAACATTACACACAAGACTAGAAAACATAGACTGTGCCACAGAAAAGGTGCAGGGAGATGGGAAGGTGTTTTCAGCAGGGTTAAGGCATTGCAGACCTAAGATTGACGGTTGTCCTCTATGAGCAGAGACATTTATATTTAAAATTAAGATACAGCAGATGAAATGGAGAAAAAAAGTTGTAGACATAGGTAATACCACATAAAAAGACACAAAGACAAGGAGATGGTCTCTCTGGAAGAATGACAGAAAGTATGCTTTACTGGAATGATCACACTATCTGATTGGGTAATACAGGCAAGAGTAGGATGCTAACCCTGAAGGGCCCTGTGGCCATGTATAGGGATTTGAATTTTAATTAGTAAGTTTTAAGCAGCCTCTGATAAAATTCTAGCTCTAACCCAAGTTCTTTCGTGCCACATCAAAGTAGTGGGGATTGTTAACATCTGTGCTGGGTTCTATGTGTAATGGCTTCATGCATAGTGATTTCATATGTAATGTCTCATGGATGAGGAGAGATGTGCCTGAATAAAGTGAATTTGGGGAAATGGAATTGGGAAGATGTTGATTCGTTGATTCGTTTATATATGCTGGATGAAAGACTGTCGGGTGTGAACCTGTAGCACAGCATGGAGATGAAGAGCGTTGCAGGCTGCTGCGAAGCAACTTGGCTTTTTTTTTTTTTTTTGACAGCATTCTTTATTGCAAACAATCAACCAACATAGCTAATCTTCTGGAAAGTGGATAATGATCTACAAGACCATCAGAACTCTAGTTCATACTGTGCTGGATGCTCTGTTAATATTTCTCTCTCTCTCTCTCTCTCTCTCTCTCTCTCTCTCTCTCTCATTAGATATTTTCTTTATTTACATTTCAAATGCTATCCCCTTTCCAGGCCTTCCCTCTGGAAAGCCACTATCACATCCCCCTCCCCCTGCCTCTATGAGGGTGCTCCCACACCCACCCACCCACTCCCACCTTCCCGTGCCTGCATTTCCCTACACTGGGGCTTTAAAGGGAAACTTCTTAAGAGTGTGTGCTTATGGGGAAGTGAAAAGGCACCAAGTTATAAGGGGAGAGATGACCCTTAAGATAAGAAGTAAACAACACTAATTTCTTTCAGGAAGACCCTGAAATTAACCAGATTCACTAGGACCCCCCATCCAAGAGTATATAAATATTCAAGACTTCAGAGAGTCACTCTCAGAGAAGACAAGATTCAGAGAATTCTTTTAAACAAACCCAGCCCCGTGGAAGAAGCAGAGACCAGGAAAACTGCCTAGAAAAAAAAAAAAGCTGAGCTGAACTGAGCTGCCTGGAAGAGTCTTAGACAAATTGAGCCACCTAGAATGGACACTCTACAACCTGTTCAGCTGACTTCTGGTTGTGCAGTGTGGTCCAGACTGCCGGCCTTGCTGATCTGTTACACATGCTGGGGTGGGCTTTGGTGATGCAGTTGTCTTTGAGTCATTTCTACTCCTGTAAGTAACTCTTTACCCATATTCCTATAAATAACCCAGTAAAAGTCATTGGTTCACCAAAGAGGACTCTAATGGTATATACTGTGTCATCAGTTTCCGATCTAGGGTGAGTAGACATTTGTTCATGTCTCCCCAGGAAATGACGTCATGCAACATAGAAGATCACAAATTAAATTTTGAATTAGTTGAGTCTGCTTTCCAATGGTTCCATTGGAGCCAACTGGCTACAGAGTTGATGTGCCTTGTCGTTGCTATTTTATCAAGTTGCTAGTTGATTTGAAGAACTAGGGCTTAAACATATGGATGTCTGGGATTCACATAAGCGTTTAGAATTTATTGGAGAGTAGATGATAATAAACAGCATGGAATTTGTGACTCATCGAAGGAAAGACAGAGGATAGGAAGAAGCCATGGGTCTGGTATCAGGATGCCTCTGACAGAGCCTCCTCCTTTGCTTGGAAGCCATTATAACTCTCTAGGGCTTGTTATCTGTGTACTACAAAACTCCACTCAAGGCAAAATTTCATACACACACACACACACACACACACCATTTACAGGTGCTCAGTGTACTTTCATTACCAGGTGCAGCCTCTGTAATAATTAAAACAGGGGGATTTTGTTTATTCATTCTCTGTGTGTCAGATGGTAGTCCAGGAGAGCTTAATGATTTATACTGCAGCTTCTTAACTCATAGGCGATGACATCATATGGGACTGAGTAAACAGAATGTGGGGTTATGAAAAATTCAACAATAGTAAGAGGTTTCTAAATGTTCAGTGACCACAGGTTAGCTCATAGTCAAACGTGATAAAACTGCGGCGTACCTGGTGGTGCCAGCCCAGCCTGTGCCATGAAGCATCAGTGGAGCCTTGGTTCTGAACCAGCAGTAGGCAGTACCGGCAGGGTCCGTAGTGACGTAGCTTGCTGGAAATGGTTTGAGCGCATACATACAAAGCTTTTTGCTCTTAAACACAATGTTTAATTATAGAAGACAGACTAAATTATTTTTCTGTTGATATTCCTTAGCGTATAACTAACTATAACTTAGTATTTCTTTGTATTTTATTATTTTATAATGTTGGATTTTTAAAATTGCTGTTTGAGTCACTGACTTGAGCTTCATGGGAAAAAAAAGTTGTTAAATTAATTTTCGCTTAAGAATAGAGCATAATTTCCAACAATTTCTGAAATAGCTCTAAACATACCTCTGCTATTTTGTTGCTATGTATTTATGCAAAGCAGTGTTCTCAGCATTGATGATCATAAAATCAAAGTATTAATCCACGCTGAAAAGCCGAAGAAGCTGTACATCCTGCAGCATCAAATATTCAACAGTGCTTAATTCTTTGTATAAAAATAAACGAGCACATTGATCTCATTAGTGTGCAAATATCCTTTGATCTTTAACAAATGATAAAATTATAAATGTCTGTATGCTTTTTATACATCACAGAAGTATTTTTCAAATTACTTTAGGGTTTGTCAGCAATAAATATTTGATTTGCATATCTGCTTCATATACCCATATGCCCAGGGCCACATAAAGTTTCTTGAATGAGAAAAGGTTAAAGAAGCCTTGTTTATTCCCGTTATCACTCGAAACCCTATGTATAGAGTGCCTGGGAGAGGCAGAGCTCACTGCCTCACTGGCCACAGTAGCTGAGGACTGCAATCAGTCTAGATGTGTGGTGCATATACACAATGGAATCTTATCCAGCTGTTAAGGAAAAACTGAACATTTTAAGAAACTAAACAGTAATGGAAACCATTATGTTAAGTGATAGAACATCCAAGGCTCAGAACGACAGAGAATGTGTGTTCTCCCCAGTGTGTAGGTTCTAAGCTCTCTTAGGGATGTATATGGATGGAGGTGGGAGGATTGTGAGTAATGGTCAGAAACCGGAACCAACCCATGAGACTGAAGAAAACGAGGCTTTATTGGAAGGCAATAGAACAAAACTAAGGAGAAATACTGGGGACGGGAGAGTGCCGCAGGAAACACGTAGATAAGGGCGGGCTGGGGCGCGCTAGTCAAGCTGAATGAAATATGTGTGAAAGGGCCATATGAAAATTGGTTGCACTGTAAGTGAATTTTAAAAATTAACATGAAAGATTACAAACAAACTCTAGGATGAAGCAAGCACGATACCACTGACTCCCCGTGAGGGAGCTGCATCTAAACAGCGCCTCTCTCCTGTCCATCTCCTACATTGCCCCTAGCAAGGCAGGGAAAGTGATGTTGCTGTAGTCTCTCTGGTGCAAGCAATCAGTTCTCCATGTACCAGCTGGAACATCTCGGGCCAGTTGCTCAGTCTCTAGGGAGTCAGAACAAGGTTTGCACAGGCCAATTGCTCGTAATGCCTGTGAGGCTATTGGTCCTCCTTCCTCAGTAGCACTTCCTTCAGCATAGCCTGTGGGAGATTCTGTAAAACTGCCATCTTTCCTGAACCTGTGTTTCTTCCCAATGCTGCCTATGTAGTTCATTTCTTCAAACTTAATACATGTATTTTTTATGTAATTCATCCTTTCCTGATCCTAAAAGGACTGGGAAGCCAAAAATTCTGCAGTGCTGATGGAGCCCAAAGCATACTGGCCAATGTGTTTGTCCTCCCGTTAGCACAGAGCCACTGAATAGAAATGCCTGTGGTTTTTACAATGTATTTGTGAGAGCAGTTCAAAAATACAGCTTCATTGTATAAAGTGTTCACCTGTTAGTCTTGATTTTTAAGAAGTTTTCTGTGGAAAATTATTGGAGATAACAAGAACCCTTTGCCCTTGGGTATGTCAGTCTAACATGGAACAGGCACAAGGAGCAAATAGTTTTGCTAACGGTATTTTAGCAAGATTCACATTGAAAGTTCATGTGGGGATGATATGAGCTAAAGGAGAAAAGGACAGAGGGAAAGGACAGAGGGAAAGGGAAGAGGGAAAGGGTAGAGGGAAAGGACAGAGGGAAAAAGTAGAGGGAAAGGACAGTGAGAAAGGGTAGAGGGAAAGGACAGAGGGAAAGGGTAGAGGGAAAGGACATAGGGAAAGGGTAGAGGGAAAGGACGGAGGGAAAGGGTAGAGGGAAAGGGTAGAGGGAAAGGGTAGAGGGAAAGGACAGAGGGAAAGGGTAGAGGGAAAGGGTAGAGGGAAAGGACAGAGGGAAAGGGTAGAGGGAAGGGGTAGAGGGAAAGGGTAGAGGGAAAGGACAGAGGGAAAGGGTAGAGGGAAAGGGTAGAGGGAAAGGACAGAGGGAAAGGATAGAGAGAAAGGGTAGAGGGAAAGGATGGAGGGAAAGGGTAGAGGGAAAAGACTGAGGGAAAGGGTAGAGGGAAAGGACAGAGGGAAAGGGTAGAGGGAAAGGACAGAGGAAAGGGTAGAGGGAAAGGACAGAGGGAAAGGGTAGAGGGAAAGGACAGAGGGAAAGGACAGAGGGAAAGGAAAGAGGGAAAGGGTAGAGGGAAAGGACAGAGGCAAAGGACAGAGGGAAAGGACAGAGGGAAAGAACAGAGGGAAAGGGTAGAGGGAAAGGACAGAGGGAAAGGGTAGAGGGAAGGGGTAGAGGGAAAGGGTAGAGGGAAAGGACAGAGGGAAAGGGTAGAGGGAAAGGGTAGAGGGAAAGGACAGAGGGAAAGGATAGAGAGAAAGGGTAGAGGGAAAGGACGGAGGGAAAGGGTAGAGGGAAAGGACGGAGGGAAAGGGTAGAGGGAAAGGGTAGAGGGAAAGGACAGAGGGAAAAAATAGAGGGAAAGGACAGAGGGAAAGGGCAGAGGGAAAGGGTAGAGGGAAAGGACAGAGGGAAAGGGTAGAGGGAAAGGGCAGAGGGAAAGGCTAGAGGGAAAGGACAGAGGGAAAGGGTAGAGGCAAAGGACAGAGGGAAGGGTGGAGGGAAATGGTAGAGGGAAAGGGTGGAGGGAAAGGACAGGGGGAAAGGGTGGAGGGAAATGGTAGATGGAAAGGACAGAGGGAAAAGATAGAGGGAAAGGACAGAGGGAAAGGGTAGAGGGAAATGGTAGAGGGAAAGGACAGAGGGAAAGGGTAGAGGCAAAGGACAGAGGGAAAGGACAGAGGGAAAGGACAGAGGGAAAGGCTAGAGGGAAAGGGCAGAGGGAAAGGGTAGAGGGAAAGGACAGAGGGAAAGGACAGAGGGAAAGGGTAGAGGGAAAGGACAGAGGCAAAGGACAGAGGGAAAGGGCAGAGGGAAAGGGTAGAGGGAAAGGACAGAGGGAAAGGATAGAGGGAAAGGGTAGAGGGAAAGGACAGAGGCAAAGGACAGAGGGAAAGGACAGAGGGAAAGGACAGAGGGAAAGGACAGAGGGAAAGGACAGAGGGAAAGGGTAGAGGGAAAGGACAGAGGGAAAGGACAGAGGGAAAGGACAGAGGCAAAGGGTAGAGGGAAAGGACAGAGGGAAAGGGTAGAGGGAAAGGACAGAGGGAAAGGACAGAGGGAAAGGACAGAGGCAAAGGGTAGAGGGAAAGGACAGAGGCAAAGGACAGAGGGAAAGGGTAGAGGGAAAGGACAGAGGCAAAGGACAGAGGGAAAGGGTAGAGGGAAAGGACAGAGGGAAAGGGTAGAGGGAAAGGACAGAGGGAAAGGGTAGAGGGAAAGGACAGAGGGAAAGGACAGAGGGAAAGGACAGAGGCAAAGGGTAGAGGGAAAGGACAGAGGCAAAGGACAGAGGGAAAGGACAGAGGGAAAGGGTAGAGGGAAAGGACAGAGGCAAAGGCCAGAGGGAACGGGTAGAGGGAAAGGACAGAGGGAAAGGGTAGAGGGAAAGGACAGAGGGAAAGGGTAGGGGAAAGGACAGAGCAAAAGGACAGAGGGAAAGGACAGAGTGAAAGGACAGAGGGAAAGGAAAGAGGGAAAGGACAGAGGGAAAGGGTAGAGGGAAAGGACAGAGGGAAAGGACAGAGGGAAAGGGTAGAGGAAAAAAACAGAGGGAAAGGGTAGAGGGAAAGGACAGAGGGAAAGGGTAGAGGGAAAGGACAGAGGGAAAGGGTAGAGGGAAAGGACAGAGGGAAAGGACAGAGGGAAAGGGTAGAGGGAAAGGACAGTGGGAAAGGGTAGAGGGAAAGGACAGAGGGAAAGGGTAGAGGGAAAGGACAGAGGGAAAGGACAGAGGGAAAGGACAGAGGGAAAGGGTAGAGGGAAAGGACAGAGGCAAAGGACAGAGGGAAAGGACAGAGGGAAAGGACAGAGGGAAAGGACAGAGGGAAAGGGTAGAGGGAAAGGACAGAGGCAAAGGACAGAGGGAAAGGACAGAGGCAAAGGTCAGAGGGAAAGGGTAGAGGGAAAGGACAGGGGGAAAGGGTAGAGGGAAAGGACAGAGGGAAAGGACAGAGGGAAAGGACAGAGGGAAAGGACAGAGGGAAAGGACAGAGGGAAAGGGTAGAGGGAAAGGACAGAGGCAAAGGACAGAGAGAAAGGACAGAGGGAAAGGGTAGAGGGAAAGGACAGAGGGAAAGGGTAGAGGCAAAGGACAGAGGGAAAGGACAGAGGGAAAGGAAAGAGGGAAAGGACAGAGGGAAAGGGTAGAGGGAAAGGACAGAGGGAAAGAGTAGAGGCAAAGGGTAGAGGGAAAGGACAGAGGGAAAGGGTAGAGGGAAAGGACAGAGGGAAAGGGTAGTGGGAAAGGACAGAGGGAAAGGGTAGAGGGAAAGGGTAGAGGGAAAGGACAGAGGGAAAGGGTAGAGGGAAAGGGTAGAGGGAAAGGACAGAGGCAAAGGACAGAGGGAAAGGGTAGAGGGAAAGGACAGAGGGAAAGGGTAGAGGGAAAGGACAGGGGGAAAGGGTAGAGGGAAAGGACAGAGGGAAAGGACAGAGGGAAAGGACAGCGGGAAAGGGTAGAGGGAAAGGACAGAGGCAAAGGACAGAGAGAAAGGACAGAGGGAAAGGGTAGAGGGAAAGGACAGAGGGAAAGGGTAGAGGCAAAGGTCAGAGGGAAAGGACAGAGGGAAAGGAAAGAGGGAAAGGACAGAGGGAAAGGGTAGAGGGAAAGGACAGAGGGAAAGAGTAGAGGCAAAGGGTAGAGGGAAAGGACAGAGGGAAAGGGTAGAGGGAAAGGACAGAGGGAAAGGGTAGAGGGAAAGGACAGAGGGAAAGGGTAGAGGGAAAGGGTAGAGGGAAAGGACAGAGGGAAAGGATAGAGAGAAAGGGTAGAGGGAAAGGACGGAGGGAAAGGGTAGAGGCAAAGGACGAAGGGAAAGGATAGAGGGAAAGGACGGAGGGAAAGGGTAGAGGGAAAGGACGGAGGGAAAGGGTAGAGGGAAAGGACGGAGGGAAAGGGTAGAGGGAAAGGACGGAGGGAAAGGGTAGAGGGAAAGGACGGAGTGAAAGGGTAGAGGGAAAGGGTAGAGGGAAAGGACAGAGGGAAAAAATAGAGGGAAAGGACAGAGGGAAAGGGCAGAGGGAAAGGGTAGAGGGAAAGGACAGAGGGAAAGGGTAGAGGGAAAGGGCAGAGGGAAAGGACAGAGGGAAAGGACAGAGGGAAAGGGTAGAGGGAAAGGACAGAGGGAAATGACAGAGGGAAAGGGTAGAGGGAAAGGACAGAGGGAAAGGGTAGAGGGAAAGGACAGAGGGAAAGGGTAGAGGGAAAGGACAGAGGGAAAGGACAGAGGGAAAGGGTAGAGGGAAAGGACAGAGGGAAAGGGTAGAGGGAAAGGACAGAGGGAAAGGGTAGAGGGAAAGGACAGAGGGAAAGGGTAGAGGGAAAGGACAGAGGGAAAGGACAGAGGGAAAGGGTAGAGGGAAAGGACAGAGGCAAAGGACAGAGGGAAAGGACAGAGGGAAAGGGTAGAGGGAAAGGACAGAGGCAAAGGACAGAGGGAAAGGGTAGAAGGAAAGGACAGAGGGAAAGGGTAGAAGGAAAGGACAGAGGGAAAGGGTAGGTGAAAGGAAAGAGGGAAAGGACAGAGGGAAAGGACAGAGGGAAAGGGTAGAGGGAAAGGACAGAGGCAAAGGACAGAGGGAAAGGACAGAGGGAAAGGGTAGAGGGAAAGGACAGAGGGAAAGGGTAGAGGCAAAGGACAGAGGGAAAGGGTAGAGGGAAAGGACAGAGGGAAAGGGTAGAGGGAAAGGACAGAGGGAAATGACAGAGGGAAAGGGTAGAGGGAAAGGACAGAGGCAAAGGACAGAGGGAAAGGACAGAGGGAAAGGACAGAGGGAAAGGGTAGAGGGAAAGGACAGAGGGAAAGGGTAGAGGGAAAGGACAGAGGGAAAGGGTAGAGGGAAAGGACAGAAGGAAAGGGTGGAGGCAAAGGACAGAGGGAAAGGACAGAGGGAAAGGATGGAGGTTTTACTGAGGAACTGAGTTTGTGTAGCTGGTAGAGGTGTCAATAATTTTTTTGAATCAACTTGTCTTGAGTCAACTACTTTATACAGCAATTTGCCTGCCTGCCTGCCTGCCTGCCTGCCTGCCTGCCTGCCTGCCTGCCTGCATGCCTCTGAAATGAATACTTTCAGATTGTCTAAGCTATGTGCTTCTATTACTTACTGAAACCTTTACATTTTGATCCTCACGTCTGATGCACCTTGACTCCAACTATAACTTCTGCTTTTCTTCCAAGAGTTTCAATTCCATTCTCCCTGATAGCCACCAAAGTCTGGAATCCATTGCTTCCCGTGGAAACACTTTTAGCAGCCCTTAGCTGGCTTATCCTGACTCTCTGATTTCTTTTCTCTGTACTATTTAGCAATGACAGTCCGTCTTTTCTCTATTGTTTATCCGCTGTATCTAAGTTAGGATTTAATTGCTGTGGAGAGACACCATGACCACAGCAACTCTTATAAAAGAAAACATTTATTCTTGGCTGGCTTACAGTTCAGAGGTTTAGTCCGTTGTATCCTCACGGTGGGAAACATGAGGGCATGCAGCAGATGTGGTGCTAGGGGGGTAGCTGGGAGTTCTACATCTGGATCCACAAGCAGTAGCAAGAGAGAGTGACACTAAACCTGGCTTGAGCTTCTGAGATCCCAAAGCCTACCCCTAGTGACACACCCCATCAAGGCCACACCTCCTAATAGTGCCACCCCCTATAGCTTCTGGGGGGGCATTTTTATCCAAATCACCACAGACTGCCACACTAATTGCTTGTGCACCCTATTTTGGTTGACTTTCTGTTCAATTATGTCTAATTCTATTTCCAAGTTGAAAGACATTCATTAATCAGCTGTAGCCTTCAAGATAAGTGGTATTTCCAATTTTATCGCGGTAAAATTGTATCATATAATTAGTTTATTCTTGCTCTTGAACAACGACATTATCATTATTAGATTTCTTATACCTAGACAGATTTTCCTGACATGACCTCTCCATCCTCAGACTGATACCTTCAGCCCTGAGCTGACTGTTCCTTAGGCCCTGTGGCTCTCGGGAACTGTCACTGGCTCTCCCACATCTTATTAATATGGCACAGAGTTGGCTCTTTCCTATGACAAATCATAACTTTCCATTCGTGACATGGCATTAGTTATTGTTTCACAGGTCTTGTTGTCAGTGAAGCCATCTTTATAGATCTGCGAATAGTTTCTAATTTGAGTTCTCTGCTGTCTTCAGCATTGACTACAGCACTAATCTCAAATTCACTTTTCAGTAATTACCTCATGGCTGATTGCAGAACGATTTCTGGGTGGGCTTTTTTTTTTTTTTTTTTTTTGTGGGTGAGGATTTATACCTACCATGCTGGATTTATATCATCATGTTGGATTTATCACATGCCTTCAAGGGTGTATGTTTACATTTACTCCACATTCAATAAAGCAGACATCGGATCCAGCAATTTTTAGCAACTATAATCGTTAATAGTCATGGGTAACCTTAAAAGATACATTATGGCATTAGCATAAAGTAGAAGTGTCTAATAAACCTACAGCATAATGAGCCATTGAATTCAATAAATTCTACCAACAGTCACCGAGCTTATTCTGTGCTGGGCACAGGGGTGCAGTGATAGATAAATGAGGCTTTAATTCTCCTTTTTTAGAGCTTCATCCCAACGAGAAGGATGATTTACAACAAAATTTTAATTATTATGGTAGTTAACACAAGGGAGAGGACGTTTTTGTGAACATGTGTTAACTACTGGGCCTTCGCAAGTTTGAAAAAAAATCAGAAAATTTGACAAGAAAGAGAATTGTGTGGCCAAGTTAGTTTCCAGGGCTTTCCTGTTCTAGGGGTGCCTTAGCCGTGACTGACTCCAAGCTGAGTCTTTGCCATTGCCCACGTCATGTCCTGAAAGAGGCAGGAAAGCATAGTTCAGTTTTCAGGACTAGAAGAAAAAGCAAGGAACAGGAAGAAGCTGTGTATGAGTTGACTGTGAGGCTTAAGTTGTCCATGGGCAAATGAGGCATTTGTTTTTAGAAGATTTTCATAGACGCTAGGCATGCTAGTTAATGCTTACAATCTCACAGTGGAGAGGCCAAGACAGGAAAATTTAGAGTTCTAGAGTTCCTGAACAACCTGGCCACACATTGAGATCCTGTCTTAATAATAATAATAATAATTATTATTATTATTATTATTATTATTTTATTATTATTATTATTATTATTATGTTAAACTAACTCCTACCCTTGCAAATATACAATAGGATAACTTTTGATATCTGAAGGAAATTGGGAACATTTATGAAAAAAGAATGACTTTGGCATTTTATATCTACTAAATCCAGGGAATTAGGGCCCTGTTGTCAGGCTTCAGGACTTGTCAGTCCCTGCCATTTATATTGGCGGTATGTACTCAGTTTGAATACATTCATCTTACTTTTCTACTTTTCATTCCTGGCCTTTTCCCAATAATGTGCTTACTCCTATGTCTACAAGATTTTCCAAATCTTACACGTCTATTCAAACTACCTCTGCCCAAGTCTTCTCCTCCAGACATTTTGCAGAGTCCACCCCCACTTAGCATGGTCTCTTTCCTCTCTTATCTTGTTACAGCCATTCGCCTCTAATCCACAATCACATGTCGGCACTAGAGTCACTGTCTCCTCCTCAGAATTTAGAAGCTTTTTAAAATATTTAATACTCCAAACAAGTATATTTTAAGTAGGAAAAATAGCTACTCCATGAATATTTGAACAAATGACACCGATACCCCAAGTATCTGGGTAATAAACTGCAATATGTAATTTATAGGATAAATGTCATAATATCTTGTGCTTACACTCTAAAATGTGTTATTCACAAAGATATCTATCTTCATATATATATAATAAAAATATGACTCAAATTCTGGTTTGCTGCTTATTTCATAAATATTACAGAATGTTAACCCTCTGATTTATCCTGGCTTCATCATTCTATCTGAAAATTACAGGATGGAAATATTGCAATTAAGAAGCACAGGACCAGCCCTAAATGC
Organism: Mus musculus; assembly: GCF_000001635.26. Lineage (NCBI taxonomy): Eukaryota > Metazoa > Chordata > Mammalia > Rodentia > Muridae > Mus > Mus musculus. The sequence continues at coordinate 123,673,498 of NC_000069.6, read as the reverse complement.
ATTGTAGCCATCAAATTCAGGATTTCCCACCACGGCTTGACCCACAGCCATCTGAGAGCCCACCATGAGGGCAATGGCAAGACTTCCCTTAAACTTTTTTTTCATTCCTCATGGAGTGCCAGGACCTTAAGACCCTACCAACATGTGCTTTACAAACACCTATGCTTTCCTGTTTATTTTTCAAAGTGAAAGAGTTTTCAGAGGTTGCTAAAACTGGAAACTATTGGAGCACAGAGCATTTTGTGGCATCACACTGTTTTGGCTACATTTTTATCATATGTTTATAGTGCTCTGGATGTGATTACTGGGGTCAGAAAACAGAGACAGATCTCACTGAAGCATCTGGTCAGGGCTGCTGTGCTGTGCATATCTGTTGCACACTGTGTCACTCCAGACCCGAAGGAACCTAGCAAACTTTTCATTTCTCTGTATATGGAGTCATTTGAAGCTGTAATCTAAAATAATCCACTGCATTGTGGGCCATCTTTGCATGTAGAAAGATTTTTTTTCTAATGAAAGCAATTACTGTAGGATAATCTCTCAAATGAATTCTCGAGGTACAGTGACAACTTTCATTACATTAAGAAATTTCTGGAAAAGAAAAAGACCACTGTCATAATTTTGCCAATTAATGAGATATGTCCACACTTTTGTAAACCCTTAGGGCATGTAACTCAATATGCACAGTTTGAATGTACACTACCAGGTATGTGTCTGCATGACAGGAGCTTGCATCTTGGCTACTGACAGAAGAAGTTGGTGCTTGGTGAATTCAGGTCCTTGTGAGTCCAATCAGTTGCTCTGTTAGGGACAGTGACTCTGTATTGAGTGGAGCCCTCTTCCTCATTTCTTCTCTCACATGTGCTCCTCCACAACTCTAAGAAAGCAAGGGTTTCTAGTGTACCTTACACCAACTGATCTATTAATGATCTGTCATGGAAGGTAGCCACCATGATAAAAACTCACTCGTTTTGATGGGAAAGACATCTTATGCTCTGCCCTATGTTTTTCTATTTTTCAGACTGTGTTTCCTGTGAGTCCAGATGTGTGATCCAGATATGCTGCAATGGTGACATAAACTGTTGACTGAGACTAGGAGCGTGCCTGAAACTCCATCCCTCCTCCTATTATTTTTTAATGGTGCTTCTACTGGAATAGTCAACAAAGTGCACCCAACATGAGTTTTATCATGAAACCTCACAGACACTTTCAGAGAACACTGATTCTGCTTGCCACCTTTTGTATGGTAAGCATTATTATTTCTGCTTACTACCTGTACAGCGGCTACAAACAGGAAAGTGAAGTCTCCGGGCGGGCTTCGGAAGTGGACTGTGGTGACCTCCAGCACATACCATCCAGGCTGATGGAAGTGAGGAGGACAATGATTTCCGATGCTTCAAGGACAGACCCCACAGTCCTGGTGTTTGTGGAGAGCCAGTACTCATCCCTTGGTCAAGACATCATTATGATGCTAGAATCCATCCGGTTCCATTATCACACTGAAATCGCTCCTGGAAAAGGAGATCTTCCGGCACTTACAGACAATGTGAAGGGCAAATATGTTCTCATTATATATGAGAATATTCTAAAGTATATAAACATGGACTCTTGGAATAGAAGCCTTTTAGATAAATACTGTATAGAGTATGGTGTGGGTATCATTGGATTCCATAAAACCAGTGAGAAAAATCTACAGAGCTTTCAGTTCAGGGGCTTCCCCTTTTCCATAAGTGGAAACCTGGCAGTAAAAGATTGCTGTATTAATCCTCACTCCCCACTCCTTCGTGTGACCAAATCATCCAAGCTGGACAGAGGTTCTCTACCTGGAACTGACTGGACAGTTTTTCAGATTAACCACTCCACCTACCAGCCAGTAATATTTGCCAAAGTTAAGACTCCAGAAAACCTTTCTCCTCCCATCTCTAAACATGCATTTTATGCCACTATCATACACGACCTGGGGCTTCATGACGGGATCCAGCGAGTTCTTTTTGGCAACAACTTGAACTTCTGGCTACACAAGCTCATCTTCATAGACGCCATCTCCTTCTTGTCGGGGAAGAGGCTGACACTGTCCTTGGACAGGTACATCCTTGTGGACATTGACGACATATTTGTAGGGAAGGAGGGCACAAGGATGAACACCAATGATGTGAAGGTAAGGCTCTGTTATCTTAGATTTCCTCAGTTGGTGGCATCCCTGAGACAGGAACACTTCTGTCTCCTGTAGGACAGAGTTTTCCCGGACATGGGACTTCTTTTTGATTGAGAAAATCTGGGAAAAACTAGGGTAACTGGTTATTCTCATCATGCATCACCTAAGTTTCTAATGTACTTCTTTTTGATTTGGGGGAAAATGATGATTGTACTGAAATATCAAGTGCAACGATATCCTATCTGTGTGTGTTTATGACTGCAAAATAGAAATCATTTTGGCTTAGTTGCTCTCTAGAAACTATCCACTTAAAAGAACAAAGACTTCCATTACACTATGAAGTCAGTGGATTTTCAGAAATTTCATATCACAAGGAAATTCCGATAGATTTCAAAGTCTAACATGAGATTCATTTTCCTAGCCACGGAAAACTATGTTTTTCCTGACCACAGAGGTGGGTTTGTTCTCACGGAAACGTAAGGGCTTAGCTTCTCTGTGGAACATGCCGGGCACTCGTTTGATGCCACCATAAAGTGCTGTATATAAACTGCGTACACTTCTCAGTGTGTAAAACTACTTCCATTAAAAAAAAGGAGTATTTAACTATAGTAGAATCTCTAGTGTCACACAGATAGCTTGTTATTTGACAGTAAGAAAGACAAGGTTGAAGTTATCTGCATTCACGTGGCTTTTCTTTTTAAAAACAGGACTCTATCTTCCTTACTTTACTATGTTGATTTCTCACAAAAAAAGGAGAAACTTTGGATGCATAGTTTTTATTCTTTACAGTGTTAGCCTTCTGGAAGAATATATAGAAATAAAGCAGCTATCAGAAATATTATTTTGGGGCGATATCTCAGTAGGTATATGCAAATGACCTGAGTCCTTAGACCTTCCTGGTGGCAAAAGAGATCCAAGTCCTGCAAGTATACCTATGACTTACACACGTGTGCACATTCAGACATAAGAACAAAGTAATATAGAGAATTTTGTATAAAAAGATCATCTAGACAATCGCATCACTTTTAAGCCATTAAATTTCTAACAAATAATAATATTATCACAACATTTAATAAAAGTATCAATTTCAGAGGGATGCTAGAAACTACAGGAGAGAATGAAAACTGAGAAAGAAAGACACTTCCGCGTTAATGGGTGTGGTTTCTAATTAATTACTTATATTTAAATGCACATTAGAGATTTTGCAATTTACTTTTGAAAGTATAGATAAATTAAAACCAAACTAATAGATTAAGCATGTATTGTTATATATTTATAGACTAAAATAGTATTAAATTCTTCATTATCTATTTTCAATTACTGTGATAAAAATATTTTTTTAAAAAAACTATATATTTGATATAAAACTTTTAAAACTGCCAAAACTACACTGTTAAGGCATTTTTTTAAAGTGTGCCAAGTAAACTTCCGTGTTCCGGTGCAACCTGCTGTATCACCTAATAGCAGAACAAATTGCTCTTTTATCTGACACGGTGGTATGTGCCTGTGATCACAACACTCCAGAAATGGGTCAAGAAGGTCACAAGTTAGAGGCCAGCCTGGGCTATCCAGGTGGACTATGTCTCAAAACACTATAGCACCTTTGTTCTTTATAGGTAAACGCGAATTTTAGAGACACTGAACATATTAAAGAGAAATGTAGCAGGTGTAGTTTATGGGTTCATTGTAGTTACAAGGGACTACATTTGCTAAACTCCCTAAATGTTTTGGGCCAGGGGGTTGTGTTTTGTTTGTCTGTTTGCTTGTTGCTTTATTTGGGTTTAGGAACAGAGTTTGTCATTACTGTATATTAACATACAGATTTGACAGAACACAATACAATCTCTTAGGGCTGAAAGAAAAGTACTTTAACATACACCCTTCACAGAACACAGTGAAATGTGCATGCCTGTGTGTCACCCTCTGTCAAATAACCAGAAGAGGGTTGTGTATAGTGTTCCCACGTACAGTTAGCTTTAAATATCTTAGGTGGTTAACATGTGTTTTTAAGAAGGCAACAAGAATGTTTCTTACAATAGCGTCTGTGTGACTACATCTTCAAACTGCATGTAGTAAGCTCTTCTTTAGAATTGCTTTATTTTGGTATGGGACCTAAATGTTTCTAAAAATATGTTTTAGACTATTGAGTTTGAAACTGCTTCTAAACTGCATATGTTTCAAAACACTAACTCATTGCAGATAATTACTCAAAGTGAATAAACATTCACTCATTTGTTCGTGTATCAGCAACTGTTCTTGTGGCTGTGGCAAAGTGTCCAACAAAAGCGCTTTTAAGAAAGAAAAGAAAAAATTATTCTGCCTCACAGTGTGGAGCCAAGTGCATCATGGGGTGGTGTGGCATCAGGAATAAGGGCCCAGTCTATCCACAATCAGGAAGTGGAGGAACACAAGGTCTGGTGATCAGATGGCATCATCCTTATTATTTAGTCTTGGACACAGTTTGTGAAATGGTGCCATTCACATTTAGAGTAAGTTCTTCCACCTCAATGAATTCAATCTAGAGCCTTTCTCACAGACATGCCCAGAGCTTTGCCTCATAGGTCAGTCTAGATGCTATCAAGTTGAAAATCAGTATGAACCATGATGATAATTCTGTATGTAGATTGTTTGTTTGTTTGTTTGTTTGTTTGTTTGTTTGTTTGAAACAGGGTTTCTCTGTGTAGTCCTGGATGTCCTGGAACTCACTCTGTAGACCATGCTGGCCTCAAACTCAGAAATCTGCCTGCCTCTGCCTCCCAAGTGCTGGAATTAAAGGTGTGTGTTACCACTGCCTGGCTGTATGTAGATTCTTTTAGGTTTTTAGAAGAGTGCACAGGGTTAGGCACTTTGGAAGAGTGTCTTTCTGTAGAGCGCTTGGTATGTTCATATCACTTCAAATACCAGACATACATACAATGATAAAGTTGATAGAGCAGAGTTCAAGAAGATAAGTAGTATCTCAGTCAGTGTTCCTATTGCTAAAACACCATTGCCAAAAGCCATTTGGGAAGAAAGGGGCTTTTTTCATCCTAGAGCTTGTAGTCTACCATCCAGGGAAGTCCCAGCAGGCACTGAAAGCAGGAACTGATGCAGAGGCCATGAAAGCCTGCTGTCTACTGGCTTGTTCATAACAGCTTACTCAGCCTGCTTTCTTATAGAACCCAGGACCACTCCCTGCCCAGGACTGGCACTATTTCTAACAGGCTAATCCCTCCAGTATCAATCACTAGCTGAGATAATATATTAGATTTCCCTACAGGCCAATATTATGGAAGCATTTTTAAATTGAGAGTTTCTCTTCCCAGATAACTCTAACTTCTGTAAAGTTGACAATCAACTAGTCAAGACAAGCAAATAGATAGCTTGCAGTATCATAAGGGAAAGGAGACAGTATGGGCCTGTGTAAAACTTAATGTGGAAAGCATAAACTAGTACAACATCATTGTCCAGAAACTAGTAAGTGTTCAGGAAAAGCTAGAAGGCTAGGCTAGAATGATGTTGTGGTATTAATTCAAACAGGTGGAAATTTCCTGGATCTAGAAAATGGGACTGAGAGTGGAGACATGAGAGTAATTTAAGTTATTCTGAAGATACCAAACAACATAGTGATTGGTTAAATGGAGATGAAAGATTACAATCAGGAATGGCATTTAAATTTTTATCACGGGTGAGCAGCTGTAGGAATGAGCAACAAGACAGAGTAGATGGTAGAAGGAGCCATTCCAGGTCATGAGGAAGACTTCAGCTCTGTGGAAGTCTGTCATTTATACTGTTCCTTGTAGTTGTTGACATCCATTTTGGTGGTAGGTTAGAAGCAGGTATCTGATGCTACCCAATACTTTAAATTTACTAAAATTATCTTAGAATTACATGTATTTTAATGAACATACATTTTTCACTTGAGATAGAACTGTTAGCCCAACTTTACTATGTTGCTATTGTTTGGTTATGTTTTGATTGGTTGGTTGTTTTATGTTGTTGTTGGTGGTGGTGTGTATGTGCGTGTGCGTGTGCGTGTGTGTGTGTGAGCGTGTGTGTATGTACTGGCCTATGCATGCAAATTTGAGAGCCAGAAGTCTCCTTTAGTTGCCTTCAAGTTTCCACCATATTTTTTGAGACACAGTCTTTCACTGAACCTGGAGCTGGCCATTACAGTTAGACCAGCACTCTACCCCCTGAATGCTCTCTCCAGGCTTGCTTGCTGTGGATTTTAGAGCTATTTTTTGTCATTTTGATTCCTTGAGGAGAGAATGGGAAGGTTGATGTTGGTGGAGAATATCTGTTTAATTCTTCAGTACTATTGAGAGGTTATACATATTTCACTGTTCTTCTTGCAGCAACTACAACGTGTATTTTGGAAATGTCAAGTGAATATCTCAGTGTGGCTTTTATCAGTCTGTGACTGTTGTTTTTTCAGTCCCAGTAATGTTATTTGCCTTTACATTTGTGTTGCCTAACCGTAATCACTGTGCTGGCCTTCCTTTGGTTTCCACTTAGAAACTTAGAATGGGATCCATTGGGTCTTGTTCTCGGCTTCCTTGGTGTACTTCCTCTGGCTGCTGAGTCACTCTTGCTCTAGATGTCAATACATTATTGCTCAAACCCAGATGCAAGACATTATTGTTTCACTACCACCTAAGCTTGCTTGGGTTAGCCAGGATGTAGAGAATTACAGGCTGGTCTCCAAGTCTAGCTGAGGTCTGAACCCCAATGGTCATAATTCACCTACATGACACCTACATGTAGGAGTTCCCTCATGCTCCTGGAACTCTGGCCCCTGCCTAAGTTACCACCTTCCACAGCCCCCACAAGAGAAGCATGGTCAGTAGTCAAGTAAGCAATGACCCAAGCTTCTGACCTTCAGGCTAAAATCCTCCCCAGTTACCTAGCAACAGTGAAGACCATAAAAAGGGGTGCTCAGCCCCCACCATGCTCTCTTACTCTTCCCCTCTTACCTCTTACCCCTCACTCTCACCCTCTCTCTCCCCTCTCTTTGTCTTCTCTCCTCTCTTCCTTTCTCTTTGTCTTCTTTCCTCTCCTCTTCTCTCTCTCTTCCTCTCTCTTCCTCTCTCTTCCTCTCTCTCTCTCTCTCTCTCTCTCTCTCTCTCTCTCTCTCTCTCTCTCTCTCTCTCTCTCCCACTGCATTTCTATAATAAAGCTCTTAAACCATAGACATTCTCTGCTCCATCAAGACCCGCTACGCACTCTGGTCAGTGTTGGGAACTTCTTCCCCTATTCCCTCTCTCCTATCTCTCCTACAGCCCTGGTGACTTTAGCAAAGTAGCTCTGGGGGGGGGGTGTCCCCAGGCAGGGATGCCCCTTGGCCACCCCCTGAAGAGTGGGATAGAGGAATGCCCACCCAGGGATGAGAGGGTAGGGTAGGTAGCAGCCCTCCCACACCTGACTGACCAGAGAATAGGGAAACTCTGGTGGGGCGTGGGCCTCTTTTCCCTCCCCCCACTTCCCCCAGGCCACCCCTTTTTTGTTCCCAACACCAGGAGTCTATTGTTTTCTTTGCTAATCATTCTCTCTTTCAAAACAGAGTATACACCTCTTCCTTTATTCCATTTTAACTCTTTATTATAATTTTTATTATCATTTTGCTTATTTACATTTCAAATGTTATCCCCCTTCCCAGTTCCCCCTCCTCAAGCACCTCTACCCCATCCTCCATCCCCTTCAACTATAGGAGGGTGCTTTCCCACTTACCCACCCAATCCCACCTCACCCCTCTAGCATCCCCCTTCTCTAGGGTTTCATGCTGCCACTAAACCAAGTGCATTCCCTCCCATGGAAGCCAGATGAGGTAGTACTCTACTACATATGTAGCAGGAGCCACAGACTGCCCCATGTATACTCTTTGTTTGGTGGCTTAGTCCCTGGGGACTCTGAGGGGTCTGGTTAGTTGATACTGTTGTTCTCCCTATGGGGTTTCAATCCCCTTCAGCTCCTTCAGTCCTTCCCCTAACTCTTCCATAAAGGTCCCCAGGCTCAGATCAATGGTTGGCTGCATCTGTCTCAGACAGGTGCTGGTAAAAACTCTTAGAGGACAGCCATGCCAGGCTCCTGCCCACAAGCACATCTTGGCATTAGCAATAGTGTCAGGGTTTGGCCCCTGGCATGGGATGGATCCCAAGGTGGGTCGGTCTCTGGATGGCCTTTCTTTTAGTCTCTGCTCCATTTTTGTCCCTGCATTTTCTTTAGACAGGAATAATTCTGGGTCAAAAAATTTGAGATGGGTGAGTGTGGCCCCATCCATCAACTCGGGGCCAGGTCTATCTACTTGGGTTATCTCTTCAGGTTCCATCTACCCACTGTTGGGCATCTCAGCTAAGGTCATCCCCATTGGGTCCTGGGAATCTCTCACCTCCCTGGTGTCTAGGACTATCTAGTGCTTCCCTCTTCCCTTTCCCCACTCCCCACCCCATCCTCCACTCTGTACTACTGTATATTTCTGTTCATTCTCCTGACCCTCTGGGCTTCTCTCCTGTCTCCCCCCCCACACACACATACATATACACATACCTAATCCTGCCCCCTTTTTCCCTCCACCTCCCATATTTCACCCAGGTCCCTCCCTCCCTCTGCCTCTTGTGATTATTTTATCCCCCTTTCTAAGTGGGATTGAAGTATCTATACTTGGGCCTTCCTTCTTGTTAAGCTTCATATGGTCTGTGAATTGTATCATGGGTATTCTGAACTTTTTAAATAATATCGACTGATCAGTGAGTATATATCATGTATGTCCTTTTGGGTCTTGGTTACCTCAATCAGGATGATTTTTCTAGTTCTATCAATTTGCCTGTAAAATTCACCGTGTCCTCATTTTTGATAGCTGAGTAATATTCCATTGTGTAAATGCAACACATTTTCTGTATCCATTCTTCCACTGAGGGACATCTGGGTTCTTTCCAGCTCTGGCTATTACAAATAAGGCTGCTATGAACATAGTGGATCATGTATCTTCATTGTATGTTGGAACATCTTTTGGGTATATGCTCAGGAGTGATATAGCTAGGGCCTCAGGTAACACTATGTCCAATTTTCTGAGGAACAGTCAACCTGATTTCCACAGTGGTTGTACAAGCTTGCAATCCTACGAACAATGATGGAGTGTTCCTCTTTCTCCATATTTTCGCCAGCATCTGCTGTCACCCGAGCTTTTGATCTTAAGCATTCTGACTGGTGTGAGGTGGAATCTCAGGGTTGTTTTGATTTTCATTACCCTGATGACTAAGGATGTTAAACATTTTAACTCTTAAGTTGCATGTTCTAAGTGCTCCTTGTTTGCATGATCATGCATGTGTCTGTATTGGCTGTGTGCATGCTTTTGTCAGGGGACAACTTACAGGAGCTTTCTCCTTCTACCATGTGGGTCCAGGGAATGGAGGTAAGGTTGCCATACTTGGAAGTAGGTACCTTTGCCCACCAAGTCATCAACTCCCATTTTAATGGAACAGCTACCATGTGCCCTCCGTGTATCATCTAGATCATGTCACCATGATGCCCTCTGTGTGTCATCTAGATCATGTCCCTTCTTTACTCAGACCACTTTAGTGACTTCTAGTCTTTCCTAGAACAGCCAGAGTTCCTACAGTCTTTTATCTCCCCTTTGTCTTCCTGAACTCGCATCCTCCTCCTGTTCGCCCTTTACTAAAATGTGTGCCTCAAGGAGTGGTATTTCCTCATTTCTTTTGCCTACAGAAGTAACCGCATCACATAAACACACAAATGATTGATTGCATATTTGGTGTGTGAATGAGATTTTGGTAGCTTCTTCAGAATCCAACAGGTATGATAGAGAAGTGTTACGCTAGTATACATCTGTGTCAAACAACAATCAAATATTCAGTGCTCTTTATTTGAGGTGCATCTTTTGGAAACTCTATAATGAACGACCTCATGTATACTTAACAACCATCTTTACTTCTCCTCTTCCTCTTTCCGACTTGATAGTTCAGCTGCATTGAAATGTCTCTGTAGCAATTAACTCCATGTATAGAATAGCTTTTCATAATAGAAAAACAAGGATCCTCTGCTAGTCACCTAACATTTGTGGAAGTAAAATTCACCTAATTCCATTCTCCCAAATTGTTTTACAATTGATAAAACATTAGATGACTTGTAAGTATTACAAGTAATTGTAAATAAACACATGAAACCACCTCTTCCTTGCAAAAATTCCTCCTTTGGTGGAATATTCACTTCTAAATATGGTGTGAGATCACAATCCATATGAAAATAAATCACTATCGACATCGTTATCAGGTTCAAATCACCGTAGTGTTCTACTAAATACATAGTTATTTTAAGGAAATAAAATTAAGGAAATCTTTTTATAGTATAAAATAGGAAAATTAAGAGTTTACTTAATAAAGGAAAAATAACCTCATGTTTGTAATTCATATGTGTTTGGTTCATTTTGTTAAATTTGTTGCCACATTGCAAGACAGAAGGTATCCTTATTGTGATTAATATTAATCACATCTGCTATGCAAGGGCATTCCACAAGAATGCATTATAAATGATTTAAAGAGGGCAAAATCCTGCCACGGAATGATTAATAATGTATAAACAGTATTTGGTGGCTGGTTATATGTTTTAAAGGTTTTTTATTTTATTCTTTGAAATTTTCATACATATAAACGATAATTCTTGGTCATAGCCACCCATCTCTGTCCCTCAAAACTCCCCCTGTCCTGCAGACACACAGAGAACTTCAGATGAACTGGGACTGTGCTCTCAGCTGCAGAAGCCCGTGTCAGTAAATTCCCACTCAGAGCTTCCTCCACCACTTACAATAAATAATACTTGACATTTTAAAATAAAAAAATAGCAATATAAAAATCTGGAGAGCTTAGGAAGACATGAGTGTGTATTTCCCGTCCTGAGTGAATGTATATTTTTGACATGGGCATGCATAGCCCCGTCAGTGACACAGAGCCTCAGACCCAGAAGAAAGTGGTAAAGCGTTCCCTTCTGGTCTGTGTGTGAATGTTAACAATGTGTGTTCATTGTTTGTATTTCCTGAACATGAAGTAGCTCGTCACAAAGCAAAGACAAGGACCCTGAACAAAAGAATGTCCTTCCCTTAGGTTAGCATATCAGAACTTATTTTCATCTATTTTTCTAATAAAGGGGAGAATTAAATTTCTTTACTTTCCAATTATTTTTCCCGTTACTTCACAGACTGTAAGGCAAAAACGTGTATTCTTAATTCAATTATAACCTTTTGCATTAACATCTCCAGTATTAAACTGATATTTGAAACTCATAAACATGAGGATAAAACGTCCTGAAAGTTCTTGTAAATTATGTTTAAGAGCCTCACTAATATAAAGGGAAACCCAAGAGAACCTCTTGTAGACTGAAATCCTCAGCAGCCGGCACTGGATTCCTGGAGTGTGATCAGTAGACAGACGGGTAACCCTGGAACCCACTCCCCAACCCCTGCAACAGTGGCAACAAAAAGAACAGTGTCACCTTCATTCAGGGACATTGTAAGCATAGGAACGATCCCACAAACCTATGTGCTTTCCCCATTAGCCATCACTACCCCAATCTCTTCTTCTGAGACTGGAGCATTGAACGTACTATAATATTCAATAATGGGGTCTCAGTTCAGACAACGGGACTCTTTAACTATTACTAAGAGGAGCCCAACACCAAGAGACCTGAGCAGGGTGATTAGTGAACTAGAATGAGCAGAAACCATCTTCTGAGAATCGGGGTTCCCATACCACTCCCCATGATGAACTTTGCCTGATGATGCTAAAGATAGGACTGTTCAGATGTGCTCAGTCTGCTTGATTTCACCTTGCAAGTCCTAGATCTATTCCAAAGCACTCTAGCTTCCCAGCAGAGCTTATTATACACTGCCATGTGTCTCTGTGTGGGTCCTGCCTTTCTTACTCTAATGCGTCACAAACTAATTTGTTCTGCAACACATTTTCTAGACTCTTGCTCTTAACAATTCTGTGATCGTTCTGCCCAGTCCCCAATCTTGTGGGGCTTAACCCTTCTCTTGACTTCTGTATCTTCTAGAGTATATAGCTAAGGTTGCTGACTGTGGACTGTGAGTAACAGCAAAAAGTGTAACCAGTACAGTGTCCAATATTAAACCAGACAGCAGAGAGTTTCCTGAGCCCTGGTCCTGCAGTGGCTGTTAGCCATGCTCGTGGAATTGCCCCATACTTCATCTCATCCCCAGTTCTCATGTCTTAGCCAACTTCTTAGCTCTTTTACCCCAGCTTCTTTTTGTGTAAAATAAAAACCACAGTAACATCTATCTCAGCAATATACCTTAGGGATCAAATGTTAAGTATGTATAAAGCAGCCTTCATGATATATAACTTGTGATGCAATTAAGTTAACTAATGCTTAGTAATATTAGATAGTAAGTGAGGGAGGCAGACCATGAGTTCTCTCTTATGTTTGGTAGGTTTGTGCTGTGTGTAAATCTCTATGTAGAGATATACAGGTAGGGAAGTGTTCAAGTCTTGAGGACAAAGAGAAGTCTCAGGGAAAGATAGAAATTGTGACCTAATTACAATCCGGATGATATTTCAAGTTCGGGCACTGGATGGAAACTACTATGAAAAGACAGTGGAGAAGAGGAAGGGAGGACCAGGCACTTAACATTAAAGACATGGCCCAGATCTATAGTAACAAAAGAAGCTTGCGATTCTGAATCAAATTTGTTACTTCCAGGAAGTCGCATTTGAAGCTCTGGGTTACAGCAGCTGTTCCTTTTGCATTTCACAGGTACCCTATCCCATCCAATTTAGGCTATTTATGGTTAAGACCGACATACTTTTTTGTATCTATCACAGTTTTACATAAGACTTGTGATTAAAATGGCTGTTAGGACAATCACCTCAAGAAATAAAAGTATGGTCCTTTCAATGGCACCATAAATTCTAGCAACAAGGGATGTAAATTATTTTGCCATAGGGAAAACGCTTTAATTAATTAAACTCATTTTATTGGGGAATATGTGTTATCCTTGGTGGAGAAAATATCAATCTAGGCTCATAAGAGAACATGCCTTCCCAGAACCCATATTTGTGTACTGCATGAGGAATAAGTCTTCAGACGTGGGTAACTGGCATCTCAGTCTCAGATCTATGCTATGAGATCCACACACAGGTGCTTACCTCATTTGCATACATGTTTTCACCTTTTAAATGGTTGACAATAATACCTACCTCACAAAACTGATGAGGTCTGCGTGCTGTAATTAGAACGCTCACATGGTAGTTTCCTTATTTCTCCCGTGATAAGACTTATATGTGTTGATCTGTTACTCTACTTACATAGCCCACAACTGCACCTAGCAGTGTGTGAATTAATTATGAGCCTGCATCCTGAGAAAGGTCCCATCGTTGTGTGAGCATCGAAGGCTGCCATTATCCAAACCAGATGGCCTAGCACAATCCCTTGGCTTGCCTTCTTGATGGAGAGATGAAGTAAGGATGAAATGTGAGGTTACAGGCATGCTTTCTCGAAGTAAAGGTTGCTAGAAGGGATGCTCTGTAAAATAGTGATAGGTAAACTGCACAGTAGACGCACAGGCCGGCTGCAGTCCTCCAGTGTTGTTAACAAGCACTGTGTAGCACATATAATTTTCATGCAGGGTAGCCCATGGTGGCGTGGCATCACCACAAGCATGGATGACCCTCTCTATTGCTACAGTGGTATAGTGGCTGCCACTTCAGTAGGCCGTTTAGAAATGCTTCCGCGCCACTGTAATATGAAGCCACCATCACATATATGGTCTATTGCTTACCAGAGCCTCATCATATATTTCCAAGTTACACATACAGAATTTACCTTATTAAAGTGGTACACATGAGGAGATTGTGAACATTGGTGCTGTGTGTATGATCTGTGGATACTGAAGGAGACTGCACTAGACATCTGATTTTACTTTTCTTTAAGTGAAAATTTATCACCTATGGCTGCCAGGACTATTGCATGCTTATAGGTTGTTGCTTTTACATAGGCTTAGAAATATTCAAACGCAATGATTATTTTAGCCTCGTTATTCCCTGGCCCTACCTGAGGCTGAACTGTGTTAAGTGCATTTAAAGGGGGCAACGCCTCTCTGCTATATCCATGTTAAGCTACCACCTGCCTTTCCTTATCAGTGGTTGTCACAATTCATTAACCATGAAGTCCACCCCACACTAAATTAACCCTTCTTTCTCTACTCAATTTTCCAGATAAAAAATTACCCAGTTGGCTTTCTGAAGATATAGATATGATACAATTTGCCTCAGCATTAAACCTCAAAAGAATTTACTAGCTTTTGTGAATCTGCCATCAATGCTCATTTTTAAGCCGAGAGCACACATATAAATCACACTATGCACAGCATACCCGTCTTCGGAAAGCCATTAGATTTTTGCAGTTTCAAGCAATATGGTGTTTTGATTGCATATATATGAGTTCCCATCACTTGGTCTCAGGGGTGGTGATTTTTCCCACCTACGTCCCAGAACTATTATTTCAGATAGTCCCTTAAATAAACAGGATCTTTCCCTGTCCAGGGTTGTTAATGAGCTTCCTCTCATCAATAACACAAGGTGTGAAGTCTGAGAATTCGCATGCAGGCTAACAGTCAGTCTGCCACTGTTTCACAGGTCCTGGCAGGGGTCAGAGAGAACAGCAATACCCTTCACAGGTCCTGGCAGGGGTCGTGGAGAACAGCAATGCCCGTTACCATAATAGAGTGCCACACAGAGGGCTGTGCTAGAGGAGAAAACGAACCTCTGAACTCTGAGAAGTCAAACCTTTTACAGTGAGCAGTAAGCCTGAAGGATCCTTGAAAGGACATTGCCAAGTGGAAGCAGTTCCTGCTGATGCTTACAAAGCAAGCAGCATCCTGGGAGCACGGTGAATGCCTTTCAGCAACACTGGAGCCTTTTCTTCTTGGATATGTTTAGTTCTTTAAAGTTGTCAGCAGCGAGATGGTTCAGCAGGTACAGACACTTGCTGCTAAGCCTCATGACCTGAGTTCAATTACTGGGCTCCATGTGGTGGAAGGAGAGACAGCTGTCCTGTGATTTTCACACTTGCACACACACACACACACACACACACACACACACACACTAAATGAATATAATATTTTTTTGGAAGAATATATTCACTGTAGGTTTTACAGATGACCTGGATGAGTGCTACAAATATATAACCCCCAAACCTAGTCTCTTACAAAATGTCTTCAGCTCTTTCCTTTAAATTAAGGAAACTTCAGGTTGTAGTTTGTGTATTTACTCAGCCTTAATATGTCTAGTCTCCTGAAACATTAAATAATCATTCTTCATTGGAGGAAAGCTGACTATATTAAATGAGGTAATTCATATAGAGAATTTCTCACAGATCCTGGCACATACTGTATCCATTACAAATGAATAATAATTTTAACTAAATTGAGCCGTAAGTAAACTGTGATGAGTGATACTCAATATCTCCTTCACTAACTCGCCTCCAAGTAGACTCATTTCCAGGAGAAACTTGGGAGCTCTGGCTAGCCTCTTAGTATAGAAGCATTTTCAAGAAAAGAGATAAAGAAAATGATATTTTTGAAAGTTGTTTATGCACTTTAAGTTGATTATATGATCTAGTGCCCTCTACTATTTCATTCATTATCAGTACCGTTTGTGTATGCATGTGTGTGTGCACGCGTGTGGTGTGTGCTCATGTGCGTGCAGATGCATGTGCAGGTGTGTGTGGTGGCCAGAGTCAGATGTCTTCCTCTGTCACTCTCCACCATTGTATTTGTGTCAGGCCCTTCCCTGAATCTGGAGCTTCCCCGTGAGTCCCAGCAGTTTTTCTGTCTCTGGTCATCCAGGCTAGAGTTACAAGAGCCATAGTCCCTCATTTTTAAGTGAATGCTGGAGGTCTGAACGCAGATCCCCCTCTCATCCAGCAAGAACTTCACCCACAGGACTATTTCCCAGCCTAATACCAGCTTTTGATAAATAACTATTTTAGAGATGGCTGGGCTGAGGATCACACATTGCCTAGGGCCACAGTTTGTGAGTGCAGGGTTCAAACTCTGTTCCTTTTTAGCCTTTACTATCCTCAACTTGCTTTCACCTCTGCACCACCTGTGGAAAATCCTCTCCAAAATTCACTAGTGGCGGGAATAATAGTTTCTTAGTGGGAACATCAGTGAGGTATTTTTCCAGAAATGGTGCCTGCCTCTGTATCTTTGACTTTCTGTCCTTGTGAGGAAACTATGAGATGGAAGTCAGAGGACACAAAGTAGCACATATGATATGGAAGTCAGAGGACACAAAGTAGCACATATGATAGATGGAGGTCAGAGGACACAAAGTAGCATATATGTAAGCTGCAGGCACAGAAGCTCATGACTAGTTCCAATGTGAACTCTCAACAACTAGAATCACTGGGGTGAGAGTCTCAACTAAGCAATTGTCTTTATAGAGTTGGTCTGTTTACGTGTCTTGATTGTTAATTGATTGTGAAAGACCCATTTCACTTTGGCCAGCACTATTTCTTAGACAAAGGATCCTAAACTATGTAAGTCAGGAGAAAACTAGCTGAAAGCAAGGAAGCAAATGATCCGGGTACATTCTTTTCTCTCCACATTTAACAGTAGGTGTGATGTGACCAGATGTCTCAAGCTCTCGTCTGTGTGAGATTGTCTTATATTGATAGTCTTTAATGTGGAATCGGAAGCAAAATTAAGTCCTTTCCTACCTATGTTTTTTTGATCAAGATATTTTAACAGTTATGAAAGTGAAATTAGAACAGAGCGCTAGTGTACAAAACAGCACTACAGCTACTAATAAAATTATTCTGTGTTGGAGTTCACTGCTGAGTAAATAGATTTTAGCTCTTCTTGCCCATTTGTTTTTGTTTTGTTTTGTTTTGTTTTTTGTTTTTTATTAGATATTTTCTTTATATACATTTCAAATGTTATCCTGAAAGTTCCCTATACTCTCCCTCTTCCCTGCTCCCCTACCCACCCACTCCCACTTCTTGGCCCTGGCATTCCCCTGTACTGGGGCATGTAAAGTTTGCAATACCAAGGGGCCTCTCTTCCCAGTGATGGCTGACTAAGCTATCTTCTGCTACATATGCAGCTAGAGATACTAGCTCTGGGGGTACTGGTTAGTTCATATTGTTGTTCCACCTATAGGGTTGCAGACCCCTTCAGCTCCTTGGGTGCTTTCTCTAGCTTCTCCCTTGGGGGCCCTGTGTACCATCTTATAGATGACTGTGAGCATCCACTTCTGTATTTGCCATCTCTGGCATAGCCTCACACAAGAGAGCTATAACAGGGTTTCTTCTGCAAAATCTTTCTGGCATTGTGCAATAGTATCTGGGTTTGGTGGCTGATTATGGGGTGGATCCCAGGGTGGGGTAGTCTCTGGATAGTCCATCCTTTTGTCTTAGCTCCACACTTTGTCTCTGTAACTCCTTCTATGGGTGTTTTGTTCCCTATTCTAAGGAGTGAAGTATCCACCCATTGATCTTTCCTCTTCTTGATTTTCTTGTGTTTTGCAAATTATTTCTGGCCTAATATCCACTTATCCATGAGTGCATATCTAATGACTTCTTTTGTGATTGGGTTACCTCACTAAGGATGATATCCTCCAGATACATCCATTTGTCCAAGAATTACATAAATCCATTGTTTTTAATAGCTGAGTAGTACTCCATTGTGTAAATGTACCACATTTTTTGTATGCAAGGTGATGGAGGTGTTCAATTTTTTCATTATGCAAACTTTCTCTGCTACCTATGCATGTTCCATAACTTCTGTCACATGACAGACTTTCCTGGAGGGACAAAGGCATCCCTGTGTGTACTTGCCCCAGGAAGAGAGCCCACGATAGACCAAACGGTTGTACCGTTGTACAATATGGTGAACCAATGAGTTTTTATTGGGGTTACTAACAAGACAGGAATCAGGTCGCAGGAGATTATAAAGAAGCCATGGAGGAGTGATGCTGACTGTCTTGCTCCCATGGCTTGCTCAGCCTGCCCTCTTATAGGACTCAGGCCTGCCTGCCCAGGGATGGCATCACACACAATGAGCTGTATTCTTTGTACCAGTCATCAATATAAACAAAGAAAAAGAAGCCATCAGCTTAAGAGTGGGAGTGAGAGGAGTTTGAGGGAGAGCAACTGGGGTGGGCTAGGGGAGGAAAAGAAAGGGGAAGTGATGTAATTACATTAATTTAATATTTTTAAATCTGGGAGGAGTATTTTAAAAGACTAGAAAAAACATCACTAGCTTGCCCACAATTCAGCCTGGTGGGAGCATTGTTTCTTCTAAAATGATATTAGCTTGTGTCAATTTGATATAAAAACTACTCAATACAGGTAATATAGGTGTTCTGCTAGCTTTATCCTTCTAAATTCAATCTGGAACCCCAGTCCATGAAATAGTATCACTCACATTTAGGGTGCATATTCTCACTACAATTAAACCAAGCCAGAGAGACTCCTTCTTAGATACACCGAAAAGTTTGTCTCCTGTGATAGATAATCAATATTGACTACCATAGTCCTGAAGTCATTTTGTTTTTATAAAACAGTCTCACTCTGTGGCCCAGCCTGGCCTTGAACTTGTGTCAACCATCTTTCCACAGCCTTTCAAGTGCTGCATGTGACCCACCATGCCTGGCTTTGAAATCTTTTACAGTAGCAGATCATATCATTCATATGATCTTCTGAAATAACATCTGGGTCTCTCAAAAGCACCCCAGACAAGCAAAGTCTCTAGTGAATGAGGACAGATGATAATCTTCAGATGTTCAAACTTCATGTAGTCATCTTTAGGTGGACATGGAGAGAAAATGGATAAACAGAAATTATCCTGGCTCCATCATTGAGAGTAATCACACAGATCGTTGTTATGATATAGAGTACATGCAGATAGAAGATCACAACCCTGCAGTGATAACGTTACAGAATCCAGGAGTGCACCGTTACAAAGGTTGGGTATCCTGGTGTTGCCATTATCATGGTGTCTGTTGTGATTTGAGGTGGTACAGCTAGCTAGTAAGCCTTGAAGCCACAGCCCCAGGCTGGCCTCAAACTCATGGCCATGTTCCTGCCTTGGTCCCCTAGGGCCATAGACATTAGTACCCAGGCTCATCTATTATTGTTTTTGTTATTGATGTTGGGTTTTGGTTTTCTTGGTTTTGTTGTTGTTGTTGCTTTAGTTTGGTTTGGTTTGGTTTGGTTTGGTTTGGTTTGGTTTGGTTTGGTTTGGTTTCCTGTGTGAAGAAAGAGGACTTCATACTTTCTCCACCATGTTCCTGTTTGGGCTGGGGTTTGTTTTGTCTCCTTCAGATGTGCTGGGGAAGTAATACCAGCTATATTTTCCAAGTTCTCACAAGAAAACTGAGCACAAAGTCCCTGAACATAGCATTTCACTCTGCCAGTGTGGTCTACTCTGGGAGCTCACACTGCATAAGCTTAGGTCTGTTCCACTGAGATTTCCTGAGAGCCCATCTGTATCTAGCTGGGTGGGCATGAGGAGCTATTTGCCCAGGGTCTCTAGAGGTCTCTGTTGTGTTCCATGGTGCCACCATTCGTGGAAAAGCTTTGTCATTTCACTTGAATGAAACAAAGAGACACACTCTTCCCCTGTGACTTTCTGAGAAATGATGTGACTCTATAGATAAGATTGAAATGCGCACACACACACACACACACAGAGAGAGAGAGAGAGAGAGAGAGAGAGAGAGAGAGAGAGAGAGAGAGAGAGAGAGATGGTGTTCCTTTGATACACTGTATGCATGTGCAAGCCATTAGGCTTATGTGGAGGAGGTCAAAGACAGCTTATAGAATTCAGTTATTCTCTTCCATCAAATGACAGAACTCTGGTTGTCAGACTTGACTGCAAGCACCCCCACCCCTTGAGCCATCCTGCCAGCCTTCAGTGTTGCCATACGAATATCCTGCAGTCCATCCATTGCTTCAATTCTAGAACTTGTTTTTAACTCAAGTTGTTTCCATTGTTTCCATTCATGGAGATTTGGGGACTTTTTCTCTGTGTTGTGTTACAAGATAAACATGTGACTCAAACTACAGTATGTCTTCAAAGTTTGCCTTGATGCATTGATATGGCTCAGACTTTGAATTGCTCATGCGTGTTCTTCTTAAAACTTAGTCATTAGAACACCACTTCCTGGCCCTCTGATACCTTCTGATTGAGAAGAACTGTATATATGAGTCACTTCCTGCCAGCTTCAGCTTCAGGAAGTTCATAGAGTCAGTGTGCCAACCAACTTGACCTAAAGATGGAAACTCACAGTTAATGTCCAAGTGATTCATTGTGACTGTGAGAAATGCAGAGGAGAGCCCTTTAGGACCCAGAATTCTCAGGCCACCATGATGTGATCTATATCTGTACTAGGAGTCTATGAGTTCATAAATGCTATTCTTTCCTCTGCTTGAGAAAGTATCCAGCCTAATAATATGAAATCAATTTAAAATGCACTAAGAGAGAATGTGCATTAAGAATGAACACAGTGTGTATAAAATACATCATCGCCCAAGCTAATAAAGAAATATTGTGGGAAAGTATTTTTAAAACTGAATTAATGGCATGAATGTTGTTTTGTGTTCTTGAAACATGAATTAAAGACTTTTCTGTATAACCAGGGCCCTTGCTCAGCCTTACTTGGAGAAGCTTCTGTGTGCAATGAAGGGCAAAAGTAGAGGGAACAGCTGCTCTATGTGTTGAGATTGAGTGCCATGACTGCTCAACTCAACAGTAGCTCTTGAAGGCACAGGAAACATGGTGAGAGTGGGATGGAAAGGATTCAAGAACCAGACAGATGATAGTGAGAGGGAGTTTGAAATGCTATCTACTGGGGAAGACGCAGCCCTGGTGACCATGATTCCACAGTAGCTGAGGTTGTCCCATTGGGCCTGTCAAAGTCACTCATGGATCAGGAGGAGTTACTGATGGATTCTGAGGAGGTGGCAACCACGATTGCTGCTATTAGTGAGCCCACAGTTCCAAATTTGCAGTCACATAGAAGGCCCTGGTTAAACTCACTGGGTCATAAAACAAAACCAAGAGGCCTGAATGTGAAAAAGAGACTTAGAGGTAAGGGTGAAAACTGACAGAGATGGCAGACAAAAGAAGTCAAGAGTGGACATGATAGCAGGTGCCGTGTGTGTGTGTGTGTGTGTGTGTGTGTGTGTGTGTGTGTGTGTGTGTCACATTGTCAAGGACAAAATTTCATTAAAAATACAACAGAAATAGATTCATCTATGTAAGCAACCATGCATAGAAAGTATATTGCTTATGGTGAGATTTTTAGCTTTCTTATTTCTGGACAAGAAAAGATTAGACCACATGGAAACATAATTTAAAACGGGATTCTTACTTCTACTTGTTGGGGTTTAAGCAAATCTGTTAATATATCTGAGCCTCAACTTCCATAAATGTATTTTTTTTCTGTTATTAGAATCAGGCCCTGGGCCTTGTATAACCTAGGCAAGTCCTCTACCACTCACTTACCCTCTTACAGGTAAGGTGGCAATACCTGCTGCCCTAGCTTTTCTGGAGCTGTAAGTATTAACTGAAATAGATGATTGATAGATAGATAGATAGATAGATAGATAGATAGATAGATAGATAGATAGATAGACAGAGATAGATGATATAGATAGGTGGATGATAGAGGTAGATAGATAGATGACAGATGATAGATAGATGATAGATAGACAACAGATAATAAATATAGATATGTGTTTTGCAGGAATCAGGAGCACTAACATAAACAGGAAGGGACATTAATTTTATCTTAATGGCACAGAAGAGGGTGTGCCTCAGGCTGGTGTGGAGCCCAGTGTGGCTTCTCTCTGCTGGATCCCTATGGGACTTGGCTTTTTCCAGGTGGATGCAGGACTGCTGAGTAGAGTGATGTCCATGGTTACAAGAAAAGCAGGGAAAGGCTGAACTCTTCCTGACCAGGAATGGGGATCCTGGGAGGTTGCGGTGTCTGTCAGTCCTCTCATTACCACGTGCTTCCACCCATTCAGTCACAGACTCACAGGGCTGTCTACGAGATGTCCCATGGCATTTCTGAGATACTCTGTGGTCACAGATTCATGGGCTGTCTATGGGAAGACATTCCCTGGTGTTTCTAAGACAGCCTGTGGTAAGCACCTCACAGCGGCAGTTTCTCTCAGCTACCCTCAGTATCATGGTATCCAATAGCAGGGTCTTCACGCTATCTGCAGAGTTTGTGTTGCCTCAATGCACCACTGCCTATCAGAATTGCCCAGTGCTCACACTTAACAAACCACATAATTGTGTGAGGGTGGCCATGAGGTGGGCAGAGGGGTGACTGCAAAACTGGATAGAGTCTTGACCACCTAAGGACAAATAGTAGATTTTTAAGGATTTTCCTTTCATTTGCTTGCAAGGCTTTCCCATTGTGTTGTAAAACTGAGCATGGACACTCACCACCAAAGAAACAGACTAAACCCAGAAGCCTGGATGCTAATGTGTAAAAGGCCAACATTAGCAGTTCTCAGCTGGGATAGGCTTTCCAAGTTGAGCCTATAATGTGAGACTACCATCTATCTTGGCAAAGAAATTCACCGTAGGATATGTTTGGGGGTGGGCCGAATGTTAGATCTTTTTTTATTTGCTCATTTTCAATACTAGTCCTAGTGCAAGGAGACTGAAAGGTTGGGCGTACTCAAACTTCATAACCTAGTCAATGGGAACAACAAGCTTGGAGCGAAGCCCAATGGATACCCACCTTAAAAACCAACATGAATAAAATAATGGCAATGAGAGATCATAATATAACGCTTTAAACCATGCTTTGTCAAAATCGCCACTGCTAAGAATTTGTGGAAACACATTTGGGGAGTTTCCTGCACTTCTCCTTGGAAAACTCCCTGTGACTAAAACACTTCGGCTGAAATAGAAATGTCCCTCCTTAGGCTGGTGGGGCTTTACCTGAAGGCTGTATGCATGCTGATGTGTGTTGAATTGTGCAGTTCACCATGGTTTCCAGGGGTACAGAAGGACCTGTGAAGCAGAAACCATCCTTCAAATACAGAATAGTGCTTTTTCTTGAGCTAATAGCACAGAGCAGTCCTTCAGCCTTTTAAGTGTATTGCTTCATGAATTATATTACCAATTAAAACTCTTACAAAATATGATTTTTTTTTGTTCAATGAATTTTCCCAACTAGCAGCGAATGTCAGTGTTCTGAGTACAGTTAAGGTCAGCTTGACAACACCTTACTCTTAAAGGTTGCTGAGTTTTCAAATTAAGATTGTTTTGCTGTGCTATATGCCCATCATAAGTTAAGGGGTATCTGCAATAAACTCACCATGCCCGAAGCCACCTGTGCTGTGTATGTTCCCTGCTGACTGAGATCTCCTGTACCTGGGCGTCATCTCTATGGCAGGCTTTGGAAACGCTTGCAGCTCTCAACCTCCTTGGTTGTTTTACGTGTTCTCTAGGAATGACATTCATCTTCTAAAGTACGCAGAAACAAGGCTGAGAAACAAAGCAATTACATGTAGTTTTTGTCAACTTGCAGTAATTTCATCTCTAAAATAATTTATTTAAATTACGACAAAAAATCCCTTCTTGCTACTTTCATGGAGGGCCTTCCTAAATGCTGCCTTTCATAGCACTGTGTGTTTTTAGTGGGAAACCTAAAGAAGATGGGATGTGCTTCCTTGTCATTGAGAAGTTCAGGAATTAACTCAGTGCTGGTGGGAGCTCTCTGGCCATGCCTTTGTCCCTGATACTGTTACATCCCCCGAAAGACACTGCTGATCTTATAGGTTTACAAAAAGAAGGCAATTCCTGTTCATAGGTTCAGGAAGTGACAAGTTTAACTATGTAGTATTTATCCATTTCTGTTAATATGAAATGCCTGAGGCAGGCTAATTTTCTAAAGAAAAAAAATGTGCCTGATAATTCTGGAGATTCAGGTGTGTGTGTTAGCATTGGGCCTGGTCCTCTGAAGGCTTTCTAAGTTGCCATAAC
The DNA here is from genome assembly GCF_000001635.26 of Mus musculus. Lineage (NCBI taxonomy): Eukaryota > Metazoa > Chordata > Mammalia > Rodentia > Muridae > Mus > Mus musculus. The sequence goes on along the minus strand of NC_000069.6, from coordinate 123,649,316 downwards.
TGGTCAACACACAAATAGCAGGAAGTGATCCTTTGTCAGACAGTGCAGTGGCTCCCATGGACATGGCCCCATTTGACTTGACAGTTCACTAGACTTCACCCTTGTGAAGGTCTCACGACTTTCATTTTGATCATGCTAGGGACCAGAGTTGCCATCAAGTGAACCTTTAGGAGACAAACATCTGAGCCACAGCCTTGTGCAGCTGTCTTCTGCTGAGGCTCCTCACTGCTCCACTGAACACAGCTCCACCAGGGCTCCAGGCAGAGGTTTCTTCTGCCTGCCCTCATGCGCAGCCTGTCCTTGGAAATCTTACTGGCATTGTCCTTGACCATCCACTCTTACATTAGATTACATATAAATCAGCACCAGGTGGGCACCATCAAGAACCACAGTTAGTACAAGCTTGTACCTGAGCCTGCTCAAAGCCAGTGTTAGTAAGGGAGCAGTACCTGGGAAAATGAGCAGTGGAATCTTGAGTGGTTCTGAGTAGTGGATTCAACTCCTGCAGCCAACCTTCACTTCATGGTGAGAGTGAATGATCCAGGGCTGGAGCCTTTCTCAGTTATCCAGAGGACTGGCAATCCCTGTGAATCTAACTAGAATGTGGATGTCCTCTGGCGCCCTCTTCAGGACACACACACACACACACACACACACATACACACACACACAGCCTTCCTAAGTCAGCTTGCAATTTCTCCATCTCCTTGCTCTCTGCTTCCTTTTGCTTCTGAGTCTCACTGTAAATCCAAGAGCAGCCAGCAGCCAGCAGTTAGCTACAGCTAAATGTTTTGTTGTTTTGAATATTCCTTTCTCTCAAATATATTATAGACTCCGTTTCTTTGGTTGCCGTTCACTGAGCCTTAAGGTGAGGACACAATGCTTCCAGGTCCTTAGAAGGAGTGTAACAAGAATGGTCTCTTCTCTCACCCCAAGTTGGACCTTCATCTATATCAGCATTCTGGCTGTGACCACTCAACCAATCTCTAAGACATTCTGCCTTGTATCCCTAGTCAACTCCCTTTTGGGTTCTTATCAGAATCCCCCACAATGCTCCATGTTTGATGCTGGACCTCCAAGCTCTTCTCTCCTCCACTTGCTACCAAGTACCAAGCTGCCACATCTTCCGGTGTGATTTCTGTAACAGCTCCACTCCTTTGTACCAGCTTTCTGTAATAGCCCATTTTCTTTTCTATGACGAAATGCCTAAGGCAAGCTAGCTTTATGAGAAAGAGTTTTATTTAGTTCACAGTTATCTATCCACCCCACCCCACCTTGGCTGCATCATCCGCAAAGGCACATGTGGAGTTACAAAACCACATCACCAAAGAGGAAACCAGAATGCTCAGGTCCCACAGTGCCCTTGCAAATTTGCACCACTTAACTGAAGAATGCCCATCAAGTCCTCCTAATGGTTCCAGAGTGCCCTTGCCACACTGAGAGCCAAGGTTCCAGTAGGCAAACCTTTGCCTATCCAACACATCCAAAGCATAGCCTACTCCTACTTAAAATCGGCAATTCAGGAAGCACCGTGTAAAAATGAAAGCCTTCTAAAGGCTTTTGGAAGTCTCTTAACTAGTACTGTCTTTCTCTGAATCATCCAGCATTAAACATGGAAGCGGCAAAGCGAGAGGGAAAGATTAGCTTTTGGAAGTGAATCATGGACAACGTCTCTCTTCCCAAGTAACTCGATACGTACTTTTCATCGTTTCTTAGATAATCATCTAAAGCTTATGAGACACGGACCACTGTGTTGTTGACTACATTTCAACTGCAGTCTTATTTGAAGTTACTTTTATAAAGAAAAGAATAAATCTGGAGAGGCCAAAAATGTCATTAATTCCCACTGAGAGCAGACGACTATTTAGTGACCTGAACAGGATAAAATGGTGGCATCTTTTCCAATCACCATACTAATTATAACTCGGAAATATCAATCAAAACTGTAACTTGTTTGAAGAAAAATCAGTCAAAGGTCACAAAGTGTATGTGCTCTCCAGTATTCTGTTCAAGGAATTCAGAGATTACAGTTCAAGTTTATGCTGTGTGCTTCACTGTGTTTATATGAAACCTTCATATCAGTCACATGCAACATCTGGTCTGCATTTATATTTTGATGAATTAACTTCTGCACCAAGAGGCATAAGATGAAGTATTTTATAGCCAGTGATGCATTAGGGTTGTGGAGCTGGGTTGGTGAGTTTGCAGTCGGTAAAGTGCCAGGCAAGACCTAAGTTCAAACAGCATCATACAGAAGCCAGGTGTGATGGTGGGACTTGTAGCCTAGAGCTTAGAAATAGGATGAGACCCTGAGCTCATCAGTGAGCCCTGGGTCCTAGTGAGAGACCTTGTTTCAACAAGGAAAGTTGGGTCAGCAAGTGAAAGTGAATATTGACAAGTCTAGCAACCTAAGCTTGATCCATGGAACCCTCATGAAAGGAGAAACAACTCCAAAAGGCTGCCTCCTGATCTCCACATGTTTCCTTGCACATACTTGCTGCTCTCGTGCAAACACATCATACACAACACACACACAAACAGTAATAAATAAAAGGAAGCATCATAACTGTTGCAGTGGTTTGAGGGGGAATGGCCCCCATAGGCTTCCATACATAAATACTTGGTCCCCAGTTAGTGGAAGGACTAAGAGTTGTGGCCTTGTTGGAAGAGATGTGTCACTAAAGGTGGCTCTGAGGTTTCAAAAATGCTGACAGATAGCATTTCCAGAGTCTCTGCTTCCTACTTCTGCCTCTGACAATGTGGAAAACACTACCTTTGGCCATTGGTAAGGTCTTGGGCTCTAGCACGTTGCTGAGTGACTGTCATTAATCTGACTTTTTCTTAGACAAGCAAAGAACTCTCTAGTTAGGTTCTAGATATTCATATCCAGTGAGAAAATGGAGGAGGCCATCTTTATGAAAGAGGTCCCAGGCCTTTCTTTCCCTTCCAGCAGTAGCAGGGGTCCTCTGCCCTCACCGTGTCTGCTGAAGGACAGCCATGCGCAGCCGGTCGGTACTCAGAGTGCTGTGACTATTTCTACCTGGACTGTAAGTGACATACCTCTGTCATCGTTTCCTTTAACACTGTGGAGTCACAGTATTGCAAACTCTAAGTCAATTAAATAGAAAGAGTCACACTTCCCTCTTTTTTTCTTCTTCTTTTCTTTTTCTACAAGAAAGCCACCTCAGGAAAGATACTTGGCCAGAGGGAAACATCTCAGTGTCCTGAGAACTGGGATCAGTCCAGGAAACTTCCATCTAGGAACCATGCTGCGCCTTGTCTTTCTGAATAGCCTCTTGGATTCTTGTTTGTTTTGATTTTAACCCCCAAACTGGGGTCCCTCCAAAACTGGCAGCCTCACTGGTTTGAACCTAGAACTGCACTGCAGGGTCAGACCTAATATGCCCAGACCGGAAATCACAGAGATCAGTGAATGCACTCAACTGATGTTTCTGGGCATCTACCTCATTTCCTCTGGACACTGTGCAGCTGAGGAAGCAAGCAGATCCCTGGCTCCGGAACCTCTTACGCTCAGTGGAAGCATAGTAACGTCTTCGAGGCTGGCCAGTCTGGTGAAGAAACAGATGTGCAGTAGAAGACACAGGATGCCTGCTGCTCGGGGCTATAGGGGTACCGGTGGACAGGTGTTAGGGCTTTTCCTTGTTTCAGAAAAAAAGTGTCTCTGGTAATGTACTGTATAAAGGAAGACATAAAAGATTCTGATATGACGGGGTCGGGGGTGGGCAGACAGGAAAAGCCAAAGCCTCGGTGTCCTTGTCCTAACTCCCTGGTGATGAGAAGGCCTGTGGATGAAGCTCCAGGAGAAGGATTGGCATCTAAATTACGTTGACTCCTGCAATTCACTCGAGGATGCCACTTGACAGTGTGAACAATTTCCCCGGAATTTTATTTTAAATTACGGTGAAATAACTTTATACATTTGTTCAGTTAAAGCATTAAAAAAAAAAAAGATCTTTCTTTAAAAAAAAAATCTCATTTTCTCCTCCAAACATCCTGTCACTGAGTGACAGATTTAATTTGATTATCCCAGCAACTAACAAAAGATATGACGTGTAGTAGACATCCGCTAAATGTGAGTCAATTAGCAGTGTGACTTAGAATCCTATGGTGCGACATTAATTCTCATGCAAGCACAGTGAGCAGACAAAAGGAGAAAGGAGCCTTCTTTTCTCCCTGCATCCTAATTTGAATATGTCTATGGGTTTTTTTCTTTTTAATGCTGATTTATTCTTCCCTCACCCAATTTTTTCATTAACTTCTTTAACATCTTCCCTTGCAATCAGTTTATAGAATTTCATTTGTTCTGTCCTCAGAAACTAGATCACAAGTCCTACCAGAATAATGTGAAAAATGAAGTGATTCAAAAATGACAGTGACCTTTCCTAAAACATAAATATGCCGGGGACCCCTATGCAAGAGTTACGGGAAGGATGGAAGGAGCTGACAGGGATGGCAACCCCATAGAAGGACCAACAGTATCAACTAATAGCACCCTCAGAGCTCCCAGGGACTAAGCCACCAGCCAAAGGGTATACATGGGCTGGTCTGTAGCCCCCAGCACATATGTAGCAGAGGACTGACTTGTCTGGCCTCAGTGATAGAGGATGCAATCTAATTGTGTAGAGACTTGATGCCACAGGGAAAAAGGATGCTTGTAGGTGAGATAAGGTGAGGATGGGTAGGTGGGTAGGGGCCACCCTCTCAGAGTCAAAGGAGAGGGGAGATGGGGTGAATAACTCTCAGAGGGGGACAAGAAAGGTGGTAACATTTGGAATGTAAATAAAAGAATTTAAAAGAAAGAAAGAAAGAAAGAAAGAAAGAAAGAAAGAAAGAAAGAAAGAAAGAAAGAAAGAAAGGAGGGAGGGAAGAAAGGAAGGAAGAAAGAGAGGAGGGAGGAAGGAAGGAAAGAAGGAAGGAAGGAAGGAAGGAAGGAAGGAAGGAAGGAAGGAAGGAAGGGAGGGAAAAAGAAATTTTGCTTAGTGTGTTTGAGTAATGTTATAGAACATCCCACAGTGGTAACTTATGCACGATGGAATCTTTCTGCCAATCAGAGGCTGGAAGACACCAGCAGCTTCTATGTGCACCAAGGCCCAGGTCTCTCTTTCCAGGTGGAACTGTGTTGCCACATTGCCAGGAAGCAGATGCTGAAGCCACATCCTCACCAGGGGAAGGGACAGAAAGGACAGGCACCATACATAGTTCTATGTACGGACCCCAGTTCATGCAGGAGACCCCCATTTTCATGACTCCGACAACCTAAAGCCCCCCTGGATATTACACATGGCTGACTAAGCCTTGGTATTTGAACACTGGGAACAAATTCAGATCATAACAAAATTCAATTTTTCTATTTTCTTCCTCATAGCTTTCTGATCTCACGGGCATTTTAGGTTCTAGAAGAATAAAGCTGTTATATAAAGTATACATGTGTGTCTTTTTTCCCAGCTTACATCAGAGAAAACTATACAGCCTATCTATCCATTCAAAACAAAGTTTGCTGTCTGATGTGAAGCTCTGGAAAGCGGTTCTTCAAAAGACTTATCCTGAGTCTGTATGAGCCACTCATAGCTTGCAGATTTCTGTGAGTCTCGTTTCCCCCAACCAGGGCTCATTTCAGTAGTAATGATTTACTGACCTGATTGATTTAACTATTTTACAGTGCATATATGTATCAAAATGTGATCCTGTCACTGTAAATATATGTCATTTTATTTCTCAATGGTACCTTAATAAAGCTGAGGGGATTTTATTCTTTGAAAAATAGAGGAGACAAAGGAAAGCCACACCAAGATTATTTAACCAAAAATCTGGCAAATTGAAGAAACCCTGTATGGGGCAAAATGTGTCTGTAAGAAGTAGCAGAAGTACTGAAGACCTTCAGAGGCAAGAAATGATCAGAACTCTCATGGAGGCCAGTGCGGCCAGAGCAGTGAACAGAAACCTGACAGGGGCTAAGACTAAAGCCAGAGCTAGCCAGCACAGTGACTTCTGGAAATCAGTCCTCACTGCTCCCAACCAGCTGAGGTTTTCTGAACTCATACTGTGTAGAACTTTCTTGATGCCAGTGTGGAGGACAGAGGACATCTGTAAGAGTCCATGAGTCGCTGAAGAATGATACCCCGGACTCAAATAGAAAGTAAACACAAAGAGTGTTTTAGTCTGCAGAAGTCCAGCATGCAGGAGTCTCCCATTACCAAGACAGAGAAAGAGACAACCAAGTGAGTGCGAAGGCACACTGGGATTCCGGAGTAGATGAGCTTTGTTGTACCCTGTCTCTAGGCATTCCAGAACCATTATGGAGGCGGGAAGGCTGGAGTCTGGGGTTCTTCTCGTTAGTAATTGACTTGCCTGGACTTGCCCAATGCTTAGGCCTAGTCTCCTTAACTGCCAATTTGAAGTCTGTCTGGAATCAGCCCAGCCTTCTCAATGTACTGGGGAAAAAACACTGCATACAGCGCCCATTTAGTAAGATTCAGCTGATCCCATATACAGAGGCATCAATGCTCCTGGCTGCACGGCCTAAATCTTCTCCTCACAGAGTTGAAATTCACTGACTTCTAATTAGCCATCCAGTTAAAATTAGAGTCATAGCCATTAGCATTTTTAATAGTGGATACAGCCACTGCCTATACATCGAATGGATCCTCAACCCACGGCTCATTTTGCACCTCTTCCCACCTCTGAGAAGCGGTCTGCTTTCCCTCTGTGTGAATTCATACACTGCACGTAAGTAGATCCCTCCAGTATGTGACCTATATGCTCACTTAGCTTGCTTATGAGGTTTGTCTGCGCTGCGACATACATGGGTACATGGGTTTCATGGGTGAATGCTATCACACTGTATGTGTGTATCACAATCTGTTTATCTATTTATCTATCAGTGGGCAATGGGAGCTATTTTCATCATTTGGTGATTGAGACTCTTGTTACTATGAATTATTGTACAGTCATTTGTGTAAAGACTTTTCAGAGTTTGGAGAATACACCTAGAAATAGAACTACTGGATTATGCAGTGATTCTATTCAGCTTTGTAAGGAGACACCACGCCATTTTCCCCGGAGGTTGAACCATTTTATAATATGGAATGATGATCCATTTGACAGTGTGGAGTGGTGGTTCTTTACCGACGACCTCTGACCCTCATAAGTTCCTGCTCCCTCCCACCTGCCTTCCCAGGGGTGGAGTTGCCTACCCTAAGACACTGTGCACCCTGATCATCCTGGCTGCTTCTCCCAACCTGGCTAAAGAGAGGACTTTTATATTTTTAACCACAGAGAAAGGTTCTAGAGGGAGAAAAACCAAGGTTTCACATCTCAATTTGAGTCTCAGCGGTGGGGTGTGTGGGGGAACCAATGTTCTAGTTTGAGACAGGCAGGCAGGAAGTCTCCCCTCTTGCCTCTTTGTTCTGTTCAAATCTTCAATTAATCTATCTGATCAAACTCCCTAAAAACAAAAATGTAAATCAGGAAGACTCCACCAATTCTAATGTTGATCTCCTCCAAAAGCAGCCTCGCAGACACCACCTACCTGAGTAACTCCTCATATCCCATTCAAATTGCAACAAAGTATTAGCAAACAAAAATCAATTATTTTTTTTTAGAAAATTTCTAATTTGAAAATCCACAGTGTCTATTCTTAAGGTTGTTCATAAAGCTGTTGGCAACCGTCTGCCTTCCGTACACCAGGAACCTACTAAGCCAACAGTTGTCTGATGCTAAGGACACGAACAGGTCCATTAATGAGTTAGGGCTACCTTGATCTATAAATATTCCAAATCAAGAAACAAACAGGAGATCCTTAGAGTGTGGTGTGATGCCCCATACACCAAAATCACCCTTGGGTCTTGCTTCAGGAGGACCACTGCTCAGGGTTTCTGTGGTAGAACTCAAGGGTCTGTATTCTGGTGACTTTTCTCTATGTGATCTACTGTAGCTACTTTTAAAAGCAAATGTTATGAGTTACTGAAATCATAGGGATAGTGTATAAACTCTTTTTTATATAGGTGATTTGTGAAATGTAATTGACAGGTTCCTAAGGGTGTCATACAGTGAGTGTGGACTATTTTTGCCTTTATTTCTTTACATAAGTCCTGGCAAGTACTGACATAGGACACACTTTCTCAAACGAGATAGATAGGTAGATAGATAGATAGATAGATGGATGGATGGATGGATGGATGGATAGATAGAGAAAATATTTTCTGATTATATTTTCCCCTTGCATTCTATTGACATTTTCATCAAGATTCAATCAAAATTTTACTCCTAAATCACTGAACAATCTCACTTGCACACCAGACGCCTAACGGCACGCGGAGAAATGTTAAATGTAGCTACTGTGTCATCGCGTGGTTAATCAGGCCTCAGCCCCACTTTGCTGTTAAAGCAGAAGTAGAAAGGTGCTAAGGACCTTGGCCATGAGTGATTGTAAGCACTTAGCATTTTTACTTCTTGGGAAGGATAGCTAACATTATTTACATGTATTAACATATTCATGACGTGTGAAATCCTTTTTTTATAAGTAGTTAATTGAATAAGGCAGAGCTAGCAGTTCCCTAAAGTTACTGCATTATAGGGATTTATGAACTGCTTTGTCAATTTATTTTTTCTTTTAAAAGTACATCCATATTTTGTCTATTTATGTATATCAGCCAAACACTAAATAAAATATGCGTAAAAATCTCAAGCGTTCAAGGAAGAATAGGACTTAATAATTTTCTGTTTCCTAGTTACAAATCGTTTTTGCAAATTTCAGTCTAACAACTGTTTTAAGAAAAATATCCCCAGTAGATAGAATTTTGAGTTCATGTATAATGTATATTCTAGATGAGTTAAAAGATAGAACAAACACTTTATTATTCTTTGTAGTTCTTTCCCCTTACCTTCCATACAAACATATATGTCCTTACTCTACTAATACAAAGCAAACATGAAATTCATTAATATTCTGGTGAGGAATGGAGGATCCTGTAATGTCCTTTTAGAAAGAGGCTCAGACCCCTGTGATGGTTGTTAACATACCCTTGATGAACCTCCATTTTAGTGCTAATAGACACCCACATTACTAAAGAGACTTTTGGAATACAGCTGGAGACTAGAACCATGGGCATATGTGTTTTGATGTTCACATGGCTAGCAAGAGGAAGTAGAGATGGAATTTTGGGGCAAAGCAAGAAGTTTTCAAGCTTGGTATAAAGAAGGGCCACTGGCCTGCTGGAGACACAGCTCTATTGCTCCACATTCGGGTTTTAGAGACTGGGAGCCATTTCTCCATGTCATCTGAAATGGGTGAAACTATCACACTAGGTAGGTCTGATGCTTGGGCTCAACGTGTGACACAGAGACACAGAAAGAGGCCTTTGCAAACAGCTCCCCTATTGCTTTTATTTAATTTAGCAAATATAGATACTTACAGTTTTGATAATACATTTTTTTTCTCCTGATGAAAGCAACATACTTGTCCTAGTTTATTTTCTGTCTGTGATAAAACACTGACCGACACAAACTTGAGAAGAAAGGATTTATTTGACTTATACTTCTGGGTCCATTGTCAAAGCAACTCAAGAAAGGAGCCTAGAGGCAGAAACAGAAGCAGAGACCATGGAGTGATGCTGCTTATATTCTTGCAACCATGCTTACTGAGCCTGCTTTCTTACACAGCCAAGGACCACCAGTGCAGTTTGGTTCCATCTTCATTACTCAGTAACCATGGAAATCCTCCTAGATATGCTCTGATGGTGGCAATTCCTCAATTGAGGCGCTCTTTTCCCAGGTATCTCTAGCTATTGTCAAGTCAAACTAACCAGTACAATACTCAACATTAAAGTATCTCCCTCATCTTCTATTGTCTCACCAACCTAGTCTGTTCACTTGTAAATGATAAGTGGGTTCAAAATATAATCTAGGTGGTATAAATAAGAAATAAAAAATTAGCAGCTGTTCTTCTGAAGAGTGCCACACATTTGCTGAATACTAAAATGACTCTCATACAAAAATGTTTTGCAATTATGTTTAATTTTAATTTTTGCCTCTCATTTTCTCTCTTTGATATATTCATTCTGTTAAGGAAAATTGAGTGAAATCCAAAGACACATAATAGCTTCCATTTTACTCAGTCCTTGGAGCTCAATCTCTTTAAATTGGATCCTTTTTTTGCCTTTAACCAGATCTTGCAAATGTTCTTGACTTTGCATAATGAGGACTTGAAAAACTAAGAAGGAACGGCATATACATTCAACTCTGAAAAAATGATTTTTAAGTTTTTGTGAATTATGTTTGAATACAAATGTCATATAATTTTATTGGACATTGTGTTCCTTTTTAGTACTCCACTAAGCAATTTCAGACTTCCTGCCATGTTTGTTTGTTTGTTTGTTTGTTTGTTGAAAGTGGATAGAATTACTTGTCTCTAGGGATGGTTTTCTGACCATGTAAATACAGACTTATACAGAGAACAGGATTAACGTTTGCAAAAATGACAAGAAGTCAAATGTACAATGCGCAGAAATGCTCAAATCAGTTCTAGCACAGCCATTTGATGTGACCAGCATTCTGGTTTGATTAGAAGGTTTGATTTGGGGATGAGAGGATAAAGCCCATCCATAATACACTGTCGAATAAAAGATGGAAACATGCTTTTTAAAATTCTAATTATAGCATACTCTAATTCCTCCTTCATTGCACAATGGGTATCTCTGGTTCTAATTTCCGTACGTCTCCCTATATCCACATCTAAATGGATTGGCTTAGTAATTGAGAAAATAGGAGAGTAGTAGCGATACTATCTTTATACGCAACTGTAAAATGTCTTGTTTTAAAAGTAATCAATGGTATATGATATTGTAAAAATATACCATACTCTTAAATGCACACTGTATACTGGAATTTCTAAAAATAAAAGTACCGCTTTTCAATAATGAAGACACTTGAAACGGAGCCCTATGCTTTCAAGGCCCCTGCACTAGCCATGGAAGACATGTGATCATTTGTCTTTTCCTGATGAGACTCTACTCCCTAGAAAGGGTCTATTTTCAAGGGTTTTTATTTTCCATTTTGGTGTTGTAGCAATGATTTTATTTATTGTTAGCTTTCGATACTGTCACATCATTTTAGATACATCCCAAATAGAGACTCAAAACAAGGAATCATTTTCTAATATTTGTTCATAGCAATGAGAACAGTGCCTCAGGTAACTATTTCATTACAGTAATAACAAGCTTAATGAAAAGGAATTTTGTCTGAAAACATTCCCAGGTACTTAAACTTCTCGCACAAAACATTTCAGTGTATTTTGTAACAATGTAAATAATGCATAAATATGAGACAATTTTCTCATGCACATTCCCAAAATCTGGTTTCTAAAATCAATTAAAGTATGAAACGTATTGCTGTTTATTCTAAGTACATAAATACCATCTGGACACAAGCTCTCTCTTCACCATGTGTTGACTACTCAGTTTTTTCCCTATGACCACGTACCTGAGAGAACTTTAGGGAACAATGATTGACTTTGGCTTCTGGTTTCAGAGGCATCTTCATAGAGTGGAGAGTGTGAGGGAACAGAATACTGCATCTCACACACAGAGGAAGGGAAGACAGGCAAAGGCCAAGGCACCATACAACCCTCAAGGGTAAAGTCTAGTTCTACTTCCACTTCCCTTGACCACCTCCCAATAAAGCCATCATGTGGTAAATCCACTTAGAGTTGGTCCAGTCAGTGAGTGAGAGCCTCGGGATCTAACCGTCTCTGGGATACCCTCACGGGCACTGCCAGGTGTACTTCACTAACTTTTTTAGCACTTCTCAATCCAATCAGCTTGACAATTAGGAAATACTGTCTCGCCATACATAGAATAAATCATAACACCATATGTTTCAGTATATCTTTTAAGTTCTTAGATGTTTGTTTTTTTTAATGTGTTATAAATGTATGAAATATTCAAACTGGCAAAATCAGGGGTAGTTGAGTCATCAGGATTCATATATTCTAGTTGTCAAAGATATTATTTTGCAAGAACTTAATTTAGTTTCTAAGGCTCAGGAATAAAAGGTTTACATGTTTTCTCCTAATAAAGATAGTGATCACAACTATATATTAAATGTGTATATATGTGTGGTCACACAACAAAGATCACTGAAGGATAGTTCCAAAAAAAGGGGACACATAGCAAAAGGGAAGGACAATGGCATCCAAGGTTTAAGAAGAAGTCATTAAATATGCAAGAAATAATTTTAGAATAGATTTTGAATGTTTATTCAGTGAATGAATAATTAAAGGGTAAATTGGAATAAAACAGAAAAAAAAAAGAGAAAGAAGACTTAAGAAGGGAAGATACACAGGAAAAGTTAGCCAGGATATTCAGCTAGGGTGAAAAAATGACCGACTGGAAGAGTAGGACAGGTGGGGGAGGGACAGAGAAATCATGTGACTCACAAAAAGACAGCAAACCAAGTACCGAATGAATGGGTGTGTGGATGGATAGAGAGACGATAGGTAGACAGATGACTGATAGGTAGATAGATGACAGATATATAGACAGGTGATAAGTAAATGATATATAGAGAATAGATAGGTGATAGGTAGATAGATGATAGGTAAATGATAGATGACATAGATAGAAGATAGAAAATGGATAATAGAATGTAGGTAGATAGGTAGGTAGATATGATACATGATAGATGGATGGATGGATGGATGGATGGATGGATGGATGGATGGTAGATATAGCTTTTTGGCTTTTTAGCAAACTTAACTAACCACTCCTGCATGTATGGTTTACCCTCATTATACTCTGACTTGGAAGACCTTTCAACTTTACAAATGAAGAACTAAGCTCGAGCAAGTACCACAGACTTCCCTTGAGCACTCAGTGGTAGCAGCCATGGCAGCTGCTGTGGTGACTTCAGCTGCAGAGATGGCAGAGCAGCCATGCTCAGTGCTGCACACACATCACATTCCAGTCACCGAGTCACCAGCAAACACCGACTGTCTCGTTTAATCTTCAGATCGAGCTCTGAAGTGAGTAGCAGTACCTTGACTTCAACATTGAGGAGACTTGGGTTTGAAATAACATACCCCAAAGCAGAAACACAGGAGATTCAGAATTCCAGTTAAAGCCGGCTGGCTTCCAGGCCTGTCCTTTTAAAGACTACACTGTAAGTTCCACAGTCCTCACCACAGGAGCCAAAAGAAAACGACTCAGACCTTCTACTTGCACAGCACCCTTCCTGCAGATTATCCCCAACATGGAAAACTAAGAAGTCTCTTTCTTCACTAAGGCACATTCATTTGTCCAGTTTTTTTCCCCATGCTCATCCTATGCCACACCCAGGCAAGATCTTACCTGTCTCTAGTGACGCTGACATCAATTAGACTTTATACTCTCATAGTGTGGTGTGGATCTCCTCTGTCACTCTCCACCTTCTACCCATCAATGTCGTGTAGACCCACATAGTATATCATTCAGTCTCACACATCAAGGAGTTGGTTCTTGCAAACAAAGACATGTTAGGAAAACAATTGCATAGTTACACTTCAATAACTGATATGAGTGAGGTGAGTTTAAGTTGGGGAAGCAAGGATTTCATCCTCTGCATCCACAGAGACTCAGTTGCATTTGGATAAGGCAGGCAATCTTCAAACAGTAGCTGAATAGTAAGGAGACCGAGCATGGCAGCTCAGGCACTACTGAGCATCTGTTCTGCTATTAAAGAACTCAAGGGTAGTGTGGGCCTGTATGTACCAGAGGGAAGGATCCAATGGAAGGTCAGCGCGGGAACCCAATTTGGGACCCTCTTGTCTGTGAACATAAGCAAGTCATTTACCTCAGTTTCCTCCCATGTAAAATGAAGTGTTAACCAAGATCTTTTTGAAAACCAACAGTGCTATTTATGTTTGGTTTAGGTGAACACGAAGTTATAACCACACACACACACATACGCAGTGGCAAGAGGCAGAGTAATTGGTCATTGGAATTTAAATAAGAATCGGGAAGTAAAGGAGAAGAAACAATGAAAGTGCAGTAAACACTCATAGAGAGACAGCAGCATTAACACAGAAAACCATCCTTCAAAAGTGCCCCTTACGAGAAGTGCAATATGTGTGCTCTCGCCACTGACAAGAGCTTGACATAACTTAGACCAAGTGGGGAGGATTATTGATTTTGGCTCACAGTTTCAGTTCATCATGGTAAGTGGATCAGAGTAGAGAGTTTACATCATGATGTCCAGGTAGCACAAAGAGTGCAGGCAAGCACTGCCTGCACCAGCTGCCTTTCTCCTTTTTTTTTTTCCATCTTCTTTTCCAACTTGGTCCTGTCTACTGAGTGATACTTTCCATATTCAAGAGATTATTTCTCTTGGCTAACCCCACCTCCAGATTCTCTCACGGGCATACCCATAGATGCACTTAACTAACCCCACAGGTGTTTCTCCATCCAAACCAGTTGTCAGTCAAGATGAACCATCCTGAATGTTTGCTTGTTTTAATGGACAAATTATAGATTCGCTTTACCTTCTTATCTTCTTGAATAGCCATCACTATCTTTTGGGAATTTCAGATTTAAAAGTTAAAATGTTGGTGTTTTGAAGAACAAAGATATATCTGAGAATGCCAGTATGGTTTTTTTTTTCCACATATGTTCTTGCGAAACTGCATTTAAAATGAATGTCCTTTTGGAATTGGTTATCTGTGTCCCTGAGAGGTAAAAAGAGATATAATACACCATTTCCTTTATACATATGGATTAAACTTTTCCTTTCACTTTGCTTTCTCCAGCCAACATTTTTTTTTTCAGATTTCCCATGGGCTGAAACGTGAGTACTTATGCGTATGTGCTGCCTAAGCTTACCATTATCCACGATCCGCCATGTGATTTGAATAGCGCGGTCTTACTCTCTGAATGTCTTTCAGTACCTTGTCACCCTGAAATGCTTCTTGTTCATTCTGTATTTCAGGCCCTGCTTGACACTCAGAATCTTTTGCGCACACAAATCACAAATTTTACATTCAACCTTGGATTTTCAGGGAAATTTTATCACACAGGTAAGACTCCTCTGACCACTGTTTGAAATTGCACCTCCTTCCCGGTCCCTTGTTCTTGCTTCCTTCACAACTTTCCCCTGTTTTCCTTTAACTCCATTTCCTTTAACTCCATTTAACTACGTTTAACCTTTAGAAAATGTTAATGATTCTAAAGCTTGTGGTATTTTCAAGTGACCTTTCTTTTTTTGCTGACCCATAATTTACATATAGAAAAGTCTATAGTAACAAACTATCTTTAGTGAATTTTCACCAACTATACACAATGTAACTCTCAAGTAGAGCAAGAAACCATTACCATCCCTCTACTTTGCTCCCCTGGGTAGTCCCTGCCCTTTTGACGCTAAGACTTCTATACCGCTTCCTTGGCTTCCAGTACCTTCTGAGCTACACCCAGCTTCGACCTAAGTGTAAAATTCACTGTATCCAGCTTTAGTTGCTGTTGTTCAACCGTCTGTTAGTCATGTGGATATGGTGCATAGATTACTCTTCTCTCTTTTGACTTGTTGGTAGTGTTTCATGTTTGAGCATGCTGATGCGTGATCCACTCTACTGCAATGTAGATGGTTCTCTCTAGCCTTTGCCATTCCTTAGGCCATCCTGTTAGATGTCCACCCCTGTTCCTTAGAGGACTTAAGTTCTTTCCTGTTGGCTCTCAGTCACCAGTGGAGTTGCTCAAATGACCCATATATAAAAATACTTGAAGAGAAAAAGCCAATGGAGTTTACAAACTGATCTTTCCAGTGTGTATTCCTAGTCGTCTGAGGACTGTGCTTCACATTTCATGTTGTTTCCCTTTTAAATTTTAGCTGTGCTGTGGGAATATAAAAATTCATATGGTGGTTTTGATGTATATTTCTCCTATGAACAGGAAGTGAGCGTGTGCACGTGGTTGCCGGCTATTTGAGATCCTCTTCTGAGGAATTGTTTCACTGTTTCCTTTTTGTGGCTCATTTGTAAATTCTTGATCCATTCTGCTGGATGATTTCTCAGCTAAATGCATTGCGAGCTCTTTTCTCTCACAGTCTGGGTTGACTTTATTCTCTTCATGTTTTTGTACAATGAAAATACTTAACTTTATGTCAACTTTATCTTTTCTAATACCTTTTGAGTCTTGGGCAATATACAAAATCAGCTGTGTGTTTTGCCTACCATCCTTAAAGTCATAGGTAAATAAAAAAGAGGGCATTTTGCTATTCCATCAACAGAGTCGATGAGGCAGATGTTAGAATTATACAGATGTACTGAGTGTAACTTTAAATAGCTCAGAGACGCCCAAGGTTTGGAAGACTAGACAAGTCAGTCCTCTCCAAATTGATCCATAATTAATAAAGTCTCAGACACAATTCTAACAAGTTTCTTGGTTGATATTGGTAACATTCCTCTAAAACTTATATAAAAAAATCAAATAGCCAAGACTAGCCAAAGCAGTCATGAGACAGAGGAACCAAACTGCAGTCGCTGCACCAACAAACACTGTTAGTAATTACAAAGTCAGTGTCAGTAAGATGTGTGGCGGCAGAAGCTTAAGTAGGGGAGAGAAATGCAGTCCACAGAAACTGGAATCCTCATTCCTGATGGTGATGGATTTTCCCATAATCCACGCTGACCACAGAACTTTACTATGGAAAGAAGGTGGGTTGACCCAGACCCGGAAAAAAAAAGACACACACACAAAATAAGTTCCAGAATGATCACAGATGTACAGTTTTGTGATATCAAATGATTTTTTTTAAGCAGAAAAGATCGGGTGCTTCCTGTGAAAGGATCTCGGGGTGCAGAAGCTCTGGTTCTGGTTCTAGCAACGTTAGGCCTACCACACTGCTGCATTTCACAACACAGAGTACAAAACGCCTAAAGAAACACAATGTCCACAGTCACCTCCTTAGCCATTACACGCTTTGCCATCTGTAAAGAAAGGAAAATTAAGACCCAAGGAAGGACTCAGAAAAGATCCTGAATATGCAATATATTTGAAAAAGTTGTATGACTAATACTGTCACTGCACTACATGCCTGGGGTTTAGTCAAAGAAGGATTTGATTTTTTTTTTCCTAAAAAGCCTGCTTTTCCCATCATGTCTACTCCTGTGGTGAGGCAGCGCATCATGGAGCTATGTGTGGTAGAGCAGTATTGACCTCGTGACAACAGAGAGACAGAGAAAGGGACTAGGGGAAAGCGTGTTCTCGGACACCCATCTCCAGTGAACTACTGTCTCTAACCACGCCCTCCAGATTTCTACCACCTCCCAAAATAATACCACCAACTGACCAACCCTTCAACACATGAGCCGATGGGGACATTTGTTTCATGTTTAAATGAAACAGATGGTGATGGGAGAAAGAACTATAGAATTAAAATCAGGACAGGCCAAATTCAGGAAATACACAAACCAAAAGTCACCTGGCAACTCAGTCTCCTTCCTTCAATACTGGATGCTAGAAATGATGTCATTTGTCCAACTCATTCCTTCTGAGCAATGGAAGGTGTGTGTGTGTGTGTGTGTGTGTGTGTGTGTGTGTGTGTGTGTGTGTGAGTGTGTGTGTGTGTGTGTGTGTGTGTGTGTGTGTGTGTGTGTTCTTTTTCCTTTTATGAAAAGCATATCCCATAGCCCATGATGCCTATGCTCTCTCTAGATCAAGGGAAGACCTGCGTAGGTGGAAAGTGGAGCCAAGATTGGCAAGATATTATTATCTGTGCACAAGATGAAAGGTCCCACACAGTTTAGCCAGCACTGTCTAAGACCAGATATATTATTTTTCATGAGAACAAATATAAAATTTAATTTTCAGACTTTATAATTAGATGTTATGAAACTTAGGTAAAGTTCATTGTCTTCCTTGGTAAATAATTGATTCCTTTCTCTGTTGAAAACTGTCCTTTTTACTCAATCTTGAAAAAGAGAAAAAAATGTTTCAGAACAAAGCTTCCTTCCTGTTTTAAATCTTGTTTTCTATGTTTAGGTATTCTGCCTATGTATATGCCTGGGCACTACATGTATGACTGATTCTTTGTGGAGGTCATAGGAGAATGTCAGATCTCGTAGAACTGAAGCTACAAATGGTTTTAGCATGCCATGCAGGTGCTGGGAAAAGAACCTTGGTCCTCTGAAAGAGCAGCCATTGCTCTCAACCACTGAGACGTTTCTCCAGCCTGATGCTTCCCTTTTTTTATTTTATTTCAATTTAAACATTCTCTTAAATTTAAAGGCCCCAAAGTTAAATAACTAGTAAAGTGCCCAGACTGTCTCCACCCTAACTTAACCAGAATGCAACTTTCCTACAGAGCTTTGTAACTGATGGTCAGTCATTAGGGAGGTTATTTGGCAAAACAAAGCTCTGGCCTCCACAGGTCAGGAAGGCTGGAACATATCAAGAAAACACTGAGAAGTAAGAACACCTACCTAGTCAGATTGCATCACGGAGTCAACAGAAAATGTAGACAACCACTTTGGTGTGTTGAATCAGGAAATTCTGATCCTGTACCTGGAGCCCACATTTGGCCAGTAAATAATAACTCCAGGTCCTGAATGTGAGGTTACTTAATTAAACTAAGGCCCCACCCAGGGCCCCTCCTAACCTTCACTTTGGCTTAGGGCATGCCTCTTGGACTCTGAGAAAAGGGGGTTTTCGGTGACCCTTACCTCACATGAGTGTCAGGAGCAGTGTAGCGTCATAAAGCTCCTAACAACTGTCTGACCTTGGCTGAAGTCTCAGTTGCTGGCAGTTTACAGTAGAAAAGCAAAGGAGAATATACTGCAGAGTGAGGGGTTTTTAAGATTGATTTACTTATTTATTTATTTATTTATTTATTTATTTAATGTATATAAGCACACTGTAGCTGTCTTCAGATACATCAGATCCCATGGTTGTGAGCCATGATGTGATTGCTGGGAGTTGAACTCGGGACCTCTGGAAGAGCAGCCAGCACTCTTTTTTGTTGTTGTTGTTTTGTTTTTCGAGTCAGGGTTTCTCTGTGTAGCCCTGGCTGTCCTGGAACTCACTCTGTAGACCAAGCTGGCCTCGAACTCAGAAATCTGCCTGCCTCTGCCTCCCAAGTGCTAGTCCTGCGCCACCACCACCCGGCTCAATCAGCACTCTTAACCACTGAGCCATCTCTCCAGCCCCCCAGAGTGAGGTTTGTAAGTAGACACACAGTAAAACAAGCTTTGTTTGACAGTGCCGTGATTGGGCTTAAGCATTATGTGTCCTAAGGTAAAGGATTTGACTTCTTGTTTCTGTCCTCCTCTGACTCCTCCAGAGGAGGCTAGAGTAATCCAAACATAAGCAACCATATTCATTTCATTTTTTTATCATAATCTTGAAAGTAATAAATAGATACTTCCGCTCAATATAATCTATTCTGATCAAAAATATACCCAAAGTGGGATTCAAGGAAGCCAGATAAATAGAGCTATTAAGAAAAAGGAAAGACATAAAATTACATTTCCTGTGCATTAAGATAAATCTCTCAGATGGCAGAAATTATTTCTCTAAATCCAGCAGGCTTGCAATGTCTAAAAGTTGTGATTGCAATTTTACAACCGTTTCAGGAAAAGATAACTAACTAGCTTGAACCATCTCGCTTTAAAAAAAAATGCCGAGATCTGTTACTCTTTCCTCATTAAATAAACTCTGAGCAAAGCTAGCTAGCTGACAGGCACAGGCAGGGAAAGACATAAGTTCTGTGTGGTAAGTAAATGGGAACAGAAGCGGCAGCATAGGAAACAGCTCACACACTGAAGAGCCCACTAACTCTGTTCGGATCTCCTGGCTGGGAAGGGAGAGCTCAGAATGAGATGACACTGCAAAGCCTCTGCTTCCACTGTGATAGGTGAGGCAAAGAACAGCAACGAAACCACTGTGTGCTGGCACCGCGACCAAACCAGAAGCTATTTTCTCCATCTGAATATACAAGCCATGTCAAATAATTTACATCCTCTTCCTCTGTCCTACCATTTGTAAAATACCTCTTATCCTGCTTTATTTGTTCTCGCTACACTACAAGCTGCACAAAGGCTCCATTAATTAGCCTAATGTCTTTGTGAGTGATTATACTTATTATTAAACATGATACTTAAATATTAATTTTAAAGATGACTTTGAAATATTTTGATATTCGTATCTCGTGGTTAGTAATGTTTTGTAAGTTTTGGAGCTAGAGAGACAGCTCAACAGTTAACAATGTGTACTGCTCTGTCAGAGAACCAGAGGTCTGCTGCTAGGAACTATGTCAGGTGGCTCACAACCGCAGTGCAGTTCCAGGGGATCTTACACCCTCTTCTGGCCTCTGCTGGCACTACAGCTACATGCAGATACCCCAGAACAATGCAATGCCTCCAAAGCAATTCTACAAGATTGCTCTCTTGAATACCATCAATAAAGTTCGCTGCACCCACAAAAAAAAAAAAAAAGAACGATTGCTTGAAGGGCTGCGATGTTTGCATCAGCACAGCATACATGCACATAACTTAAACTATAAATAAATCTTTTTAAAGTTTTGTCATAGTTTCTTTGTTCCCTAACAGATTTTTCTTTGGTAAATTTTGGGTTAGATGACTTATATACATATGCAATACTATAAATGGTGTCTTCTAAACAGAGTAAATGATAGATGGTTGATAGATAGGTGATAATATAAATGATAGATGTGTAATAGATACTACATAGATGACAGATGATACAGAAAATAGATAACTGATAGATACATATAGATGATAGATTAAAAGGTAGATATGATATATAGATGATAAATGATAGAAGATTGAGAAAAGATAGATACATGATTAGTAGATAGATAGAAGATAGATAAATAGATAGATAGATAGATAGATAGATGATTGATAGCTGATAGATAGAAAGATAGATAGATAGATAGATAGATAGATAGATAGATAGATAGAAAGAAAGATAGATAGATAGATAGATAGATAGATAGATGGTTGATAGCTGATAGATAGATAGATAGATAGATGATAGATAGATGATAGATAGATAGATAAATAGATAGGTAGATAGATAGATAGATAGATAGATAGATAGATAGATAGATAGAAAGAATATAGGTGATTGACAGATCATACATACGTACATATGATGAAGATGCAGTTGGAATTAACTGAATAGTCGTTTCTGCCCCTACAGGAACTGAAGAGGAAGATGAAGGGGATGATTGTCTGCTGGGTTCTGTGGACGAGTTCTGGTGGTTTCCTCACATGTGGAGTCACATGCAGCCCCACCTCTTCCACAATGAGTCGTCTTTAATAGAGCAGATGATTCTCAACAAAAAGTTTGCCTTAGTAAGTAACTTTCTCTACTACACTGACCTCTTGTACAATGGGGAGGGAAGCAGGGAGGTGTTTGAATTGGAAACTGCCTCGAGGCTCTGCTGTGCTGGCTTCCCTTAAGTGACTTTTCTCAGTAGATGTTAGAATCTTGGTATTACGTCCTCTCCATGCATGGCTCTTGTATGGATATATCTTTGTACTATGTCATCCTCATTGGATTTAATTCTTTGATGGGCCTAATTTAAGAAAGAGTTAACAAAACATAAGGCTCAGTTTCTTGGCCTTATGGCCAGCATTCATAAGAGGTATATCCTTCCGAGGAACTTCCTGCTGCACTGAGACGAAATGTATGCACAAAACAAGTCCACAGCAGAATTAGATACTGTGTGACCTGATGTCACACTTTAAGAACACAAGCTCTCAGCTCCAAGAATAACTATCATCAAGGTGGGGAAGAATAAGTTGTGTTGAAAAAAAAATGGGATTGAATATACCCCCAAAAATGCACATAAAACTAGGGTATCAAGATGAATTAAAATGAGGATGGGGTAACGGATCAAATGAGACCATAAAGTAGACACAAGTTGATGAAGATTCAGAAAACCAATGAAGAGATTAGGATAGAACATTGCTCACTGGCAGAAAAGTACACTGGTTTATAATGAAGGCACTATGATCTGGGTCAGGGAAACCTACAGTAAAACTTCTAATACATACCGTATGAAAGGAAATCTGCCCTTAGTCAGAGAGGATCCAAATCCATGTTCATGGATGGGCTTCTCCACCAGCTGCAGAGGCCAAGAAATTTTTGCCAAGTTTGGTTCTTTACTCAAACTTACACACAAACAAGTTAAAAGTGGCAAACTATATTTCTTTCTTAAAGATATAAAAATCTAACTCTTTCCTGGGAGCACTTGCTCATGTTTGTCTTTAACTTTCCTTGTTGTTGTTTTATTTGTTTTTGTTGTTGATATTTTACTTATTCACTTTATGTCCCAATCCCTGCACTGCCTCCCAGTCACCACCTCCCACAGTCCTTCCCCCATGCCCCTCCCCTTCTCCCCTGAGAGAGTAGAGGCCCCCTGGATATTCCCCAACCCTAGGACTGCACTTCCTCTCCCATTGAGGCCAGACAAGGCAGCCCAGCTAGAAGAGCATATCCCACATACAGGCAACAGCTTTAGGGATAGCCACCTGCTCCAGTTGTTCAGGACCCACATGAAAGTCAAACTGCATATCTGCTACATATGAATGGGGAGGCCTAGGTCTAGCCCATGATATTCTTCGGTTGGAGGTTCAGCCTCTGAAAGCCTCAAGGGTCCAGGTGAGTTGGTTCTGTTAGTTTTCCTGTGGAGTTCCTATCTCCTTTGGTACCATCAGTCCTTCCCCCTACTCTTTCATAAGGGCCCACAAGCTCCATCCACTGTTTGGCTGTGGGTGTTTGCATCCATCTGAGCCAGCTGCTGGGTGGAGCTCCTCAGAAGACTGCCATGCTAGGCTTCTGTCTGCAAGCATAACAGAGTATCATTAACAGTATCAGGGATAGGTGCTTGCCCATAGGATGGGTCTCTAGTTAAGCCTGTTATTGCTTGGCCATTCACTCCGACTCTGCTCTATTCCTGCATTTCTTGTAGATGGTATAAATTTGGGTTCAAAGTTTTGCGGGTAGGTTGGTGTGCCTATCACTCTACCTGGTTACAGGAGGTGGCTGCTTCAGGACCCATATCCACAGTTCTGTGAGTTAAAGCAAAGGTCACCCCCATTGATTATTGGGTGCCTCCCCTACCTCAATGGAAACCCAATGTTTTTTTTATCATCTTTATATTTAGTATCATAAAACTGCCATCTTCAGTTTTTTGCCGTGACTCCTGAAGTGTTCACCACTACAGATAACAGGAATAAAAATCTTTAAATTTTTGTTTTGTGTGTGATAAGGCAATAGCTTAATATGAGGCTTACACAATTTGTAAGTATATGCTAGTTAATTCAACTCCCAATGAGGTATTAGGCCTCCAGAGTGGCTAATGCTCTTCCGACTGATGCTAAGTCTGAAGATGAAAAGAGCATGAGTTACATTTTCTAACTTAGTGTGCATTGTTTCTTTTAATATTCCCAACAACCCTGAATTCTACGTATACATATTCTCCCTTTATGGGTGAGACTCATAGGATACACACTAGAATTATAAAGCTCACTGATAGAATAAAAGACAGAAATCGAAGTCCTCTAATGCTGCATAAATGTGACCCCTGGGGTTCCTTGCCCAACTCACTGGTGTCACTCTATCCAGTCTGCTGCTTAGTGATTGTGGCTGTATCAGGCCATCTGGGCAACATAAGGAAGTTGGAGAACGTAAGGGAGGACTCCCAGGGAACTCGCCCCTTGGCATCCTCTAGTTCCTGACCTAGGAAGAGACTCCAACCCAATGCTAAGCATCTTTCCACGTGGCTGAGTACTGTTTACTCCACAGTGAAGCTGCTTGAAGTCATCTGTAGGAAATTGGACCGTCTACTCATTAGAGGCAATAAACACACGCTTGACCCTGTGCGAACGCTGCATTTCTAATGAGTGATAAATACACTGCCCTTCTCTTTCAGCTTGGAGGATTTTAACATAAGCATAAATGTTCCCCAGTAATATAGAGAGGGGAGATGTGCAAAAGGCAGCAGGCTGCCTTGGAAGCCAGAGGGTATTCAACCAAGAACGGCAATGGAGAAAGGCAATGTTTGAATGAGTGACTGAGTTAAAGTATATTTAAAATTCCCTTCCTACTAAGAATCTGAGACTATGAGCCAGTACCCCAGGCCCTACTTTAACTGTCTGTAGTCAGACACAACTGTTTCCATTTAATTAGTAAGTCTATCTGAACTGTTGGGTTTCATAGTTTGGACTCTTCTGACTCACAAAGGCACTGAATGTTCACGTCTGTAGCTTCATATAGAAGATCAGACAGACCATGCCAGACCTAAAGCTTTACTACAGAGCAATTGTGATAAAAACTGCATGGTACTGGTATAGAGACAGACAAGTAGACCAATGGAATAGAATTGAAGATCCAGAAATGAACCCACACACCTATGGTCACTTGATCTTCGACAAGGGAGCTAAAACCATCCAGTGGAAGAAAGACAGCATTTTCAACAATTGGTGCTGGCACAACTGGTTGTTATCGTGTAGAAGAATGCGAATCGATCCATACTTATCTCCTTGTACTAAGGTCAAATCTAAGTGGATCAAGGAACTTCACATAAAACCAGAGACACTGAAACTTATAGAGGAGAAAGTGGGGAAAAGCCTTGAAGATATGGGCACAGGGGAAAAATTCCTGAACAGAACAGCAATGGCTTGTGCTGTAAGATCGAGAATCGACAAATGGGACCTAATGAAACTCCAAAGTTTCTGCAAGGCAAAAGACACCGTCAATAAGACAAAAAGACCACCAACAGATTGGGAAAGGATCTTTACCTATCCTAAATCAGATAGGGGACTAATATCCAACATATATAAAGAACTCAAGAAGGTGGACTTCAGAAAATCAAATAACCCCATTAAAAAATGGGGCTCAGAACTGAACAAAGAATTCTCACCTGAGGAATACCGAATGGCAGAGAAGCACTTGAAAAAATGTTCAACATCCTTAATCATCAGGGAAATGCAAATCAAAACAACCCTGAGATTCCACCTCACACCAGTCAGAATGGCTAAGATCAAAAATTCAGGTGACAGCAGATGCTGGCGAGGATGTGGAGAAAGAGGAACACTCCTCCATTGTTGGTGGGAGTGCAGGCTTGTACAACCACTCTGGAAATCAGTCTGGCGGTTCCTCAGAAAACTGGACATAGTACTACCGGAGGATCCAGCAATACCTCTCCTGGGCATATATCCAGAAGATGCCCCAACAGGTAAGAAGGACACATGCTCCACTATGTTCATAGCAGCCTTATTTATAATAGCCAGAAGCTGGAAAGAACCTAGATGCCCCTCAACAGAGGAATGGATACAGAAAATGTGGTACATCTACACAATGGAGTACTACTCAGCTATTAAAAAGAATGAATTTATGAAATTCCTAGCCAAATGGATGGACCTGGAGGCCATCATCCTGAGTGAGGTAACACATTCACAAAGAAACTCACACAATATGTATTCACTGATAAGTGGATATTAGCCCCAAACCTAGGATACCCAAGATATAAGATATAATTGGCTAAACACATGAAACTCAAGGAGAATGAAGACTGAAGTGTGGACACTATGCCCCTCCTTAGATTTGGGAACAAAACACCCATGGAAGGAGTTACAGAGACGGAGTTTGGAGCTGAGATGAAAGGATGGACCATGTAGAGACTGCCATAGCCAGGGATCCACCCCATAATCAGCATCCAAACGCTGACACCATTGCATACACTAGCAAGATTTTATTGAAAGGACGCAGATGTAGCTGTCTCTTGTGAGACTATGCCGGGGCCCAGCAAACACAGAAGTGGATGCTCACAGTCAGCTAATGGATGGATCATAGGGCTCCCAATGGAGGAGCTAGAGAAAGTAGCCAAGGAGCTAAAGGGATCTGCAACCCTATAGGTGGAACAACATTATGAGCTAACCAGTACCCCGGAGCTCTTGACTCTAGCTGCATATATATCAAAAGATGGCCTAGTCGGCCATCACTGGAAAGAGAGGCCCATTGGACTTGCAAACTTTATATGCCCCAGTACAGGGGAATACCAGGGCCAAAAAGGGGGAGTGGGTGGGCAGGGGAGTGGGGGTGGGTGGATATGGGGGACTTTTGGTATAGCATTGGAAATGTAAATGAGCTAAATACCTAATAAAAAATGGAAAAAAAAAAAAAAAAAAAAAGATCAGACAGAGCCTTTAAGCCAGCTGTTCTCAACCTGTGGGTCTTGGCCCCCTTGAAGTTGAATGACCCTTTTACAGGGGCTACATATTCGATATCCTGCATAATAGTAGCAAAATTACAGTTGGGAAGTAGCAATACAATAATTTTAAGGTTGGGCGTCACCACAACATGAGGATCAGCATTAAAGACTTGCAGCATTAGGAAGGTTGAGAACCATTGCTTTAAGCAAACAGACTTGGTGACTGAAGTCATCAAAGAAAGTACATTAGCAAAACTAAGCATTACAGCTGATCACAGAAAATTTTAATAATCAAATATAGACTCATTCAAAATTTTTAAAAAATTGAAAAGAAATTTTATTTTTAAACTTTCAGTCTTGAGTTCAGGATTATTATTAATGGCTGGCCTATCTTGCATTTGAAATATCTCTTGTATAGCCTTAAAAACAGGATAAAATACTACTAGAAAACTAAAATAACATTATATGTGAGCCTCAAAAAAATCATTATTAATACATTGTCTCATATCATAGAGTGAGTCTAAATTTTAGCAAGTGATTTAATTAATTTTAATAATCAAATAACTAGTAGAAACCTTTGTCATAAAGCTACCTCCCTCTGACAGATAATACCAACATTTGGAGGAGGTGTTGCTATTTAGGTTTGCTGATGGGTTTTGTTGTTGTTAAATTTAAGAAAGGGTCTCATTGTGTGTCCCTGGATGGTCTAGACCAGGGACTTTGTGGACCAGGTATTTTGTAGACCAAGCTAGTTAGTTTTGCTCTCACAGAAAGCCACCTGCCTTTTCCTCCCAAGTGCTGGGATTAAAGTCATGTGCCACTATGCCCAGCAGATGGTATTTAAATTGTTACAGACAATTGCATTAGAATTAATAACAGTGAGACAACGTTTCTAGGGACTGAAAGGCTTCCTGCATGTAGCTTGTACTCCTGGTTTTATTGTTTCCTTTCGTTCTTTGAAATAAGGTCTCTGCTCTACAGCCTTCTCTAGACTTAGTAAAACCCACTCATTCGCCATATGTTTTTAAATCAGGGAGCACCAAACTTTTCCAATATGGAAATAATGATTATAATATCAATATATAATTCTAAATTTTAAATATATTTTTAAAAACCTGCAGGCTTTAAGGAATACATGATCAGCTTTCCATTCATTTGCTTGCAGCTAGAGAAGGGAGAGATCCTCTTTTAAATTTTTCAGTAAAGCTTTTTTACTAAAAGGCACATCATGTTTTCATCTTGTATTAATATTTGATGCAAAGTATAATTGTAGTGGTCTTGGTAAAAGTAGAGAATTCCAGTCGGGATGAGGCTAATATGAGCTGGCAGGCCACCCTCCAGAGTAAGCCATGAAGCACACTGCAGGAAGGTCACTCGTCACCAATGAGAGCAAAATGGCTGAAGTGTATAATGTATTTCATACAATGAATGTCTGGAGGAAGGGGAGAGACAGAAAACTAAGGGACAGAGTGTCAGGCTCATGTTCAACTTCAGAGACCTGGGATCCCATGCCAGTTCCTACAATGTGGAATATGACAAGAATATTCTTCTTAACTCACTGTCACCTCATACCCTACTCCTAGATCACTCAGACATAGCCACTACTCCGGTACTCAAGGGGGCCATCTTCCAGTGCTGACTGTATAGTTAACAACAGTTTGAGTGTCCCCCCCCCCAAAATGCCATGTGCAATGGTGTGTTGAAGACAATGGATCTAACCCATCAGTCTTAAAACGTAGAATATACTGATTCCAGATACAACTGGAATCAGTATATTCATAATGGAAATCATAGGAGGGAGCAAGAATTAGTATTTTTCTTACAGTCTGAGTAACTGTATAAAACAGAGTGGTGTTTACATACTGGTGTCCCATAAGTGACTGTTAAATTGGACCACAACTAGATATTCATTAAGATAATGAGTCAATTTACTGTGATCTCAAACTGTCTTATTTTTAATCAAGAGACAAGCAGCACTGAAAAGACAGTTCAGTACTCAAACACCAAGAGGAAGAGGCATGCCATGCCACATAGGTCATGTGGGGCAGCCCCGAGTGTGAAGAAGTGCTTTCTCTATGATTTCCTTGTGCGAAGCAAGGCAAGCAGTGGGCTATGAGGTTACACCGGCTTCTTGGGCTTTGGCCCTGGGTGATTCGAGCAGAACACTGTGCCAAGCACCTGAGCTGTGACCACTGAAGATATGGATGTAGGAGTCCTAGAGTGGTATGTCACACTGGGTGTGTGCAAGCCCTGGAGTGGTGGGTCACACTGGAAGTGTGCAAGCCCTGGAGTGGTGGGTCACACTGGAAGTGTGCAAGCCCTGGAGTGGTGGGTCACACTGGGAGTGTGTAAGCCCTGGAGTGGTGGATCACACTGGGAGTGTGCAAGCCCTAGTACTTCACAGAACTCACTTTTGAGAACCCAGCACATTCCCAATTCCTGACTACTAGCTACGATTTGCTGTTTCTTTATGGGTAGTAAAGGTATCTACACATTAAATCCACAACCTATTCTATCAATGGCTTTAAAATATATTTTTTAATCTGAAAAAACTCAAACAATTTAGTGTATTAAACTTGATACTTTATGTAATCATCTCTTCATTAACTTTTATGTTTTTCTCATCATAAATATCCTGCAAACGGTTTCTCTTTGCTGAAGTAGAAGCAGATGATATGCACACCTTTGCACTCTAGCCTTAACTAAAGCAGTTTAAACTCTCCTGCCCCTGCTTGTGGGACCCAGAAAAGTCGATCTCTTGACTTAGGTAAAGGTCATTTTAAATTAGTAGTTTCTGGAAAGTACTTTCTGCTTAAACAACTTCCTTAGCATGATTTTGTTTAAAAGATTTATTTATTTTATGTATGTGAGTACACTGTCGCTGTCTTTAGGCACACCAGAAGAGGGCATAAGATCCCATTTACAGGTGGTTGTGAGCCACCTTGCAGTTGTTGGGAATTGAACTCAGGACCTCTGAAAAAGCATTCAGCAAAGAGAAACAACTAAGCCATCTCTCCAGCCCCCCGGCATGATTTTTATACTTGCTTGTTTATTTAGTGAGTTTTGTCTTCTCTCTGTTTTAAAACTCTGTTAATAGCAGAAGTCCACAGTGGTCAGTTACTATGTAGCTGGAGCATCTATCAAGTCACTAAACATGATTCCTCCTGCTGATCTTGTTTCTCATCATAATCCCCACAGCCATCTCCACCTTCTATAAGTCAAAGCCGGTTTGGGAAGGCTAAACTCTTCCCTCAGACACACAGCTAAGTCATAGATCAGACACTTGAATCTGAAGTACTCTGACTCTTCATCACAGTTATGCAAATGTTTCCTTTTTTCTATTACAATCTTTGGGGAAAATCAGATTGCTTTGAGCTCCTGATCCTATACCTCTGCCCCAGTAGTGGACTCCCAGTAGCTTCTCACAACTAAATAGTTGCTCATCCAAAAGACCTCAGCTTCTACCTTCCTAAATTAAAACTTTATCAACTTGTTTAACGAATTATGCATTTCATGTGTTTTGAACTTAAAAGATGACACTGTCAGTTTTTTGCCTCCAGAGTTCTTGCGTTTCCATAGAGATGACGACATCATAGAACATTAGTGTGGGAGTGTTGAAAACAGGCAGGCAGGGAAGGATTGGGGATGAACAGACAAATTGGATTAGTGTGGAAGTAATTATGGAAGAAAAATTAAAAGCCAGACTAAGTCAGTAGAAATAGGAGTATAAAAAGAGAGCCACGGGACTGTTCCCCCTGTGGAAAGAATTGAACCTTTTATTGGAGAGATGAGCAAGTATGTTGGAACACCAGGTCAAAACTTACATCAAGGGAAGAGACACCAACTTTTCTATCTGTACATACTAGTTTATAACAACTACTAATTTATCCTTAAAGGTTCTATAGTCCACCAATGTAAGAAAACTCACCTCCATCCTCTACAATGCCACAAAGCTTCTTCTCATTTAAAAATAATTATTCAACCATCATTAAGTGACATTCATCTTATCAGGTAAAAACACCTTCTTTTTTAAGATTTTTATTAATCATTCCATTCGTTTACATCTCAAATGATATCTCCTTACCCTGTTACCTCTCCATAAATCCCCCACCCCACATTCATCTTCTCCCCCTCCCCTTTGCCTCTATGAGGGTGCTCCCCCACTCAACCATCTTCTCCCACCCCACCACTCCAGCATCCCTCTACGCTGGGGCATCAAACCTCCACAGGACCAAGGGCTTCCCCTCCCATTGCTGTCAGACAAAGCCATCCCCTGCTACATATGCAGCTGGAGCCATGGGTTCCTCCATGCATACTCACTGCTATCGCTTTATTGTTTAGGGGGTTGGTTTTTATTTGTTGAGAGCTTCATACATTTACATAGTGTATTTTAGGTGTTTTACTCCCATTACTTCTGTTATCTTCTTCATCCCAAGAACTTCCCCATTCTACATTCATGCTCTGTGTTTGTGAGTGTGAATGTGTGTGTGTGTGTGTGTGTGTGTGTGTGTGTGTGTGTGTGTGTGTGTGTTGTCTTAGTCTTGCCTGCAATAATGTGGATAGCAAGTTGTTTTCTGGAGCTTGGACAACTTACCAGTAACTACACCACTGAAAAAGTGGCCTCTTTCCCTCAACAACCATGAGCTGCCAACAGACCCTCATGGAGAGTAGAGCCTTCTGAGCACCTATCCCATCCATAATGAAATGTCAGTGGGCACAATCATGTCCAGGTCTCATGTGGATTACCACAGCTTTGGTGAGTTCATGAAATGCAATGTCTCTGTCATGTCTGCCACACCTCCTCATCTTCCACCTCTGATACTTCCCCATCTCAGGATGTTACCTGAGCCTTGTCAGGGGTGTGTCCACCTATGACTAAGTGCTCCGCTCTCATTTATTCTTGGTATTTTGATCACTTACATCTCTGTTAATGCCATTCAGAGCTGTAAGGAGCTTTTCTAATGAAGAAAGAGATCAGCACTCATTTGGAGATATAAACATAAGGGAATTTAACATGCCTATTTATCAAAATAGTGATCATAGGTTCTTCTCTAAAGGTCATGTTCTCTTGATCAGGTTCACAGCCATAAGCATGGCCTCCTTTCCAGAGAGAAGACCCCAAATACAACCATTAGGCAGTTGGTTATCTCTATATTAATCACTATTATTGCACCAATGGGCACAGCTTGCTCAACAAATTGGTGTTATAACTATCATACAGGGTTCACAGATGGGCAAGACTGGTGTCCTTCAATTGATGAATGGCTACCTAAAAATGTAATATATATAATATACACAATGGAATTGTATTCGATTATAAAGAAAATTTAAATTTACAGAAAAAAAATGAGCAGAACTGGAAAATGATTATACCAGGTGAGGTAACCCAGGCTCAGAAAGACAAAACCACAAGTTCTCTTTCATATGGTGATCCTAATTATGAGTTCTCTAGTTCTGCATTAGACTTGGAGTGCCTGGAGAGGTTAGGATGATAGGAAGGGTCTCTAGAGAGGGAAGTAAATGGAAGGGTCAAACGAAAGGGGGTATCGGCACACTTGTGACAGGGAAGCAGGCAAAGGAGAGGCTAGAGATGCAAAGGTTAAAGTAGAAACAGGGTGATCCAGAGTAACATGATAAGGAGGGGCAGGTAACCAAAACCAGAAGAGTAGGGGGAAACATGGAAACCTATTTCTTTAAGCTTTGGAAAGCGCTTTTGGTTGCCTCTGTTAGTTGCTTTCTTTGTGAATTCCTCTTCAGCTTACACTTCTCCAGACTACAGGAAGTTTCATACTTTATAATGAGAATGTAGAAAATACAGCTCTCATTTCTGTCCCCTCTTTCTTCCAGCTAGTGTTCCAGCACAAACGCTAGTGTTCCTGCCAGCATGCATTGACAAACTGGTTTTATAAAGGAAAGATAAATTTAGTGCCTGTGCTGTTTGAGTGGTCCCTCTCTGCCCACAGTCATGTGGACATGAGGCAAACTAAAAGCCTTTATGAATCTGTCTATAAATTCTCCCTGCTGTACTGAGCCGGATGTGGGGTGGGACAAGTTCTGCTTCCAGATCCGTGCACATTGCTCCTGAATTCGGTCTTTTCATTCTTCTGACTTCCTAGACTGCATATCATGTATTTTCTAAGATGTGGCTAGGTTTGGCCAAGATGGGAGGGACAGCGGGAGGACAAATGTCATGTGACACTTCCTATGGAAATATCTATTCATCCCACATAGGATAGTGATATCAAGACCAAAGGAACAGAAATGGCCCCACCTAAATGTGGCTTAGCGAGCCAGGAGTTTATTGGGGTAACTTGCAGAACCCTGAGCAACTGAAAAGCCCACCCCAGCAAGGTGACAGCTCAGAGACAATGCATTCCAGGGGCTCCCTGCTGGAATTACAGACAGTTCAGCCTGTGGATGAGTCTCCTCCCCCCAGAATTGTCACTGCTTACATCACTTTGTGAAAGGGGACTTAGGAAGCCTGTAAATTTCAATATCTTCCTGGGCCTTGGTAGCTTGAATTTATTTCCTTCCTTAGGAATGTTTCGGTTCACAGTAAATGGCTATGCAACAATAAGTGGGAGCCAATTCTGCAGCTCACATCACCTTTAGTATTCTTTAAAGAGTGTGTGCATGTGTGTGCATGCATGTGTGTGTATTTGTGTGTATGCATGTACATGTGTGTGCACGCATGTGTGTCTGTGTATGTGCATGTGTACATGTATACACGCATGTGTGTGCATACATGTTTATGTTTTATACATGTATGTGGTCGTGTGTGTGTGTGTGTGTGTGTGTGTGTGTGTGTGTGTGTGGTGCATATACACTTCTGTGAGTGCACATGTGGAGGCCTGAGGATGACATCAGGGATCCTCCTTGATCCTGCCCCACTTTATTCACTGAAGTATGTTCTCTCAAGCCCAGACATTTGTTAATGGTGACTGTTCTAGACAGCTTGCTGCGGTGATCCCACCAGAGCCTTCTGAGAGTGGGAGCTACAACTACACAGCATTTTCTTTGGTTCTGGGGCTGCAGACCCTGGTTCTCACACTTGAGAGCAAATGTTTTACCCACTGAGCCATCTCCCCAGCCAAGGCTTTAGCTTTGCATGAATCACACACAGCCCCTGTGCCTGTCTTTTCATTATTTGATTTTTCTTTTTCTTTTTCCACAGTATCAATTTCTGATCCTTCTCAACTGTTCTTCTCTAACTGCCTCCACATTTTATTCTCATTTTTGGATCATTGTAGCAACTTACCTAATTCCCTAGTCTTCCATTCTTTTTATTTAATCTATACCCAAACTGGGGAATATTGTTTTTTAAAAATAAATTATTCTGTAAATGTAACAGAAATGTAATTTCAGAGTCTTGATTCCTAAGGAAATGAAGAAAGAGAAATAGCTTGGTTCCAACTGGGAATCATACATTATACTGATTTCAGGAATTCTCACAGCCACATATTACAACCGGCAGAGAACATATATCATTTCACTAAGACCTCACAGCTAGTGGAAGCTGGATCAGGGTTTTATCCTGATTTGTCAAGCTTAAAAGCCCGTGTAACCACCACAGTTACAGCTAGTTTATCTAGCTGCAAGCCCCAATGCAGTCAGTGGCCATGGCATCAATAGGTAAAACAAATGGAGCACATCGCTGCTCCCATTTACAGCGCTTCTCTCTTGCACAGGTGTTTGGGTGACATGTAATTTCTGGCGTCTGAGAAGTGCTGCCTACATCACTGCCTTGGTAGCTGCCATAGATACCAGAGGGTGTGTAATAGCAGTGACAGGTCATCAATCCCATCACTGGCCTCTTGTAGGGCTATTGCATCTCAATTAAAATTAGTGTTATGCAGACGTAAACATTCCTAGCCAGTCAACCAACTGTGTGTGTTTTCTGAAAGACCAAATGTACTTGACAACAGTCTGGAGATCTGTCACTATCATTAGATGGTCTACAGATTTATTATGTATGACAAACCTCCAATGTCCAGATCGAATTCATTGCTTAAAAGTAAAGACAGAGAAAGCTTCAGTAAACCAAACCCTACAACATATCTACTGCAGCCCCAGCCAAATCTCTTTTCAGTTATTTAAATATAAAAACAAACCTACCTAAATTCACTTTTTTTTAATTTCTGAAAGCCTCGTTCTTGTATTTCGGTTGAGCAAATCTCAACAATTTAAAGCAAAACTTGACCTGACATAGACAGAGTACAGGTGCTCCCTGGTTCTTCTGAGTGCTCTCAGAAAAGCACATCTTTGAGTGACATGATGTCTTAGGAGCTACTAGACACAGATGTGACACTTACAGCATTTTGGAAGGAGGTCTGAGAGAGGAGAAAGCATACCCTGTTAAATGAAAATATACTTACAATAAAGTAATGGGTTGTTAGGGAAGACAGAGATAGATAGACACGAACCCCTAATAACTTTCAGAGATTGCAAGTGGCTGAGGCTGAACCAGATGGACACACAGCGTGGTACCTTTTTCAGTACTTTTACTGAAACTTGAGCTTATTTTTTTTGGTATTTATTTGAACATTTCAGTTGTTAAATAACATTCAAGCTTATCCAGTTCCAAAGCTGCTGGGTCATAGGCGGGGCTTGAAGGCTAAGCTGGGCATGGTGGTGCATGCCTTTAATCCCAGCACTTGGGAGGCAGAGGCAGGCGGATTTCTGAGTTTGAGGCCAGTCTGGTCTACAAAGTGAGTTCCAGGACAGCCAGGGCTACACAGAGAAACCCCGTCTCGGAAAAAAAAAAAAAAAAAAAAAAAAAAAAGAGCTCATTGCTGTAACCCTACCGGGGCTGATCCTTGCCTCACTTAGACACATAACGTCAGATATCAAAGTAGATTTACTGTTGATATCTTCACTTGTCAACTTAAATCTTTATTAAATGATATGGGTTGTGATAGTGTCCTTTAAGCACGTATGTATGCACTTATGTAAGAATTCTGAAGTTTGAGGGTACAGAAATAACAATGGAGGGATTTGTTTAACTTAATACGTTTTTTTATTTTTAAATTACAATATAATTACATCACCGTCCCCTTATTCCTTCTCCCCAACCCCTCTCATATGCCATATATGCGCCGTATATAGTGGACACACCCTCTTTTCCAGCAAGCGCTGCCTCATCTCTGGCCTGTAGCTGTGGGAAAGATCAAGCAGCTGCTGTCTGATCATCCAATGCCTGAGTGAACTGGATAATTGCGAGAAGCACTTGCGGCCACTCCCTGATGGCATCTCTCTGCACTACAGCCAGTTGTAGCTGGTGGGATCTCTATCAGGGTGGGTGGCCTTTCCGAATGCCATAGTTCTTGAGCCGCTTCTAAAACAGGATTCATGTTTTGTCCTGCTGTTTCTTTGGGACCACGGGGGCTTTTCCCCTTGGCCCTCTTTTCTTGAGCCCTCTGCTTAGCTGAAAGAGATGAAACAGTCACTCTCACTGCCTCTAACAGTGGTCAGAGAAGAGCCCGAGGCACTGTACATGTCAACAGTCTTCGACTGCTCGGTTAGTTTAACACACAGAGACAGGGCCCAGGATTCAGACCAGGCTGTCTCACCCATCCCAGCTGCCTGTCTCCCGGTCCCTGAGACCCTGAGAATCTCATTCTCTTGTACTTGTGTCTTTGGATACTGAAAGAATGGGAGCCTTTTCTTACCAATGAGTTAATTAAACACTGTACGCTTTCTCTCAGAATGTTTCTTCAGAAGGGTAGGGTCACACTTCCGTCCTGTCTCACAAGATATCATTATTAACGCCATTAACATCTTTATCCAGGGAGTTTTGTTGATTATATTATTGTAGCAAGTTTTTGTTCTCCACACTGCAAGACAAAGAACCTTTACTTTCTGAGGTTTCTGAGGCTGAGTGAATATCAGGGAATAAGCCTTGAATCCTGGTGCTTGTTAAGGTTTTACTCCATCAGCATGATAGAGTGACTGACTCACCGTCCTTGTGACAGGACTCACTCTCCAACTCTCCCCTCCTGCCAGAAGGTCACCTCTATTACCCACCTCAGTGCCCTACTCTCTAATTACACAGTTGGTCCTTTTAGCCTAAGCATAAACTCAAATATGATCTCAACTTTGTCATAAACAATAAAGACCCTGCTTGAGACTTTGGGAAGTTGCAAGGATTTAGGGGTTCCAGGATCCCAGAATGTGAATGAGCAAACAAATCATTTATACAATGGCTGCCAGCAGAGGGTGACTTCAAATCCTTAAGGCAAGTTCGCTCGAAGGAACATAGCCATCACAGTAGGGTTTTTCAATTTGTCCTACAAATTGAAGAGCATATATAAGAAAAACAGATATGTGCAGTAGCTAGACCTACAAATTACTAACCAAATGTTTATAAATGTGTCATTACTCCTGTAAAATGTAAATAGGAAAGAATATATGTTTAAAGTTAAACCATAGATTAAGAATAATGTATTTATATTTAGCATGTAAACATAAATTTACTTATAAAACCAAAAAAATAAAGTGAAAATGGTAAAAATTTTAATTTAGTGTAACTTTCAAAGACAGGTTTGACCTTGAACTCACGGTATTCCTTCATGGAATTTTCAGAGTGCTGGGACTGCAGGCATGTGCCAGCGTGCCCTACTGTGTGCCACTGTGCCCTACTGTGTGTCACTGTACCCTACTAGAAATAGTTTTTTTAATCTTAAACTTATGGACTGCTTGGGCAACGCGTTTATTTCACATTTGACAGGGAAAAATAAGATTCCTCATCTACTTATCTTCCAAGAGCTTTAATTTTAAGCTATATCAGAAATACTATCATTTAGCACAGAAACTGTTCTAGTATTTAACAGTCTTAGCATACTGACCAAGCTCTTACTCTCTGAGAGGTAGGTCCTGAATTATTAAGTTTATTTGAACAGTCTTCACATACACTGGGCCACTCTGACCCCTGTCACTGCCATTTAACACTTACCCTCAGTTGTCCCTGAGGTCATGGTCTGCTCCCTTGGTCACCACAGGCCCTGTAGGTACTCAGGACCAGAGATGGATATATGAGCTATCAGTTTTACATTAGGAAAACAAACTGTCTTTTAAATGTGCCTTGTATTCAAGAAATGTCTTTAAAAGCTCATCTATATGTGTGTGTATGTATGTATGTGTATATATATGCATATATATATGAATTATATGAAAAGAATATATTCAAATGTTGATTCTTATCTTATTTTCTAAAGATACTCTCATCTTCTAGGTAAGTGCACTCTTTGTGAAACAGTATCTCCAACAGCCACAGTCCTAAAGGAAGGCACTTACAAAGTCAAAGAAAAAGAATCTGTCTTTTCATAGATGTTTCTAGAACCATAATACTAAGTGTAAATAGAAAGAGGCTTTATCTCAAACTCATGTAAATTGCAAATGTGAATCCCAGTGTTGTGAGGTAGTTAACCGAAGCATGAACATCTATATTCTGAGAAAATGGGACATTCCAACTAAAACTGCAAGCAGAAAGGCATCTAGAAGTTTTCCAAAATGCATTGCTGCAGTTTCCTGGTTGTTTTCTCTGTAGATGACAGAATATCCAACAGATGGTTGACAATCACTGTGGGCTTAGAAATTACGATAGACGACAGACTTGCTTATCCGTGAAATCAGAGAAGCAGTGGGCTCTCTGGTCATGGATGGGAAATACGAAGGTTCTTATGCTTAGAGAGATTAACACTGAGAGAAACAACAGAAGTAAAACACCATTCTTAATTACCAGTCAGAGTTTAAATAACTGTCAGAGTTAGTACTTTGATAATAAAGTGGTTGCGTTGTTTGAATACTTGAATACTGATTTTCTTTCTTACTTCCTGTAGTCTTTGAGGGAATTTTCCCAAGGATTATAGCAAACCTTGTCTTTTAAGTTATCTGTTTGGATAAGTTTTTAAGTTGTCTATCTGGAAAATCTTGAATGATAATGTAAGAAAACTTTATTTTGTAAAACATAAGTTTTTATTATAACTTATAGTATAAGAAAAGTTTGATATTGTAAAAACATTATTATTTTGAAATTATATATTTAAGGTTTGACCCTGGGATAGTAATAATTTCAACTATAGCTTCAAAAGTGTTTGCAGGTATTATTTATGCAGTTACTAAAATTCATCATTCGGTTACTATATGTCTATACTTTGAACAAACTGACAGTTGAGCTGAGATAATTCAGAAAGTGAAAAATTAAAAGGAGAAGAGGGTGGTGAGCATCAGCATCATCTCTACACTTGTTCATAGATGTTTGTCTTGTTTGCAGTTGGGAAGACAATGAGTAGACAGCAGTAGATAAAACAGAACCCAGACTTCTTAGAGTCATTTAGTATAGAAGAGACTTAAAGAAACATTTATACAATTATGCTATATCACTTTGGGGGGAAAAGGCTACTCATTAGGAATCATTTTATTGGATGTTTCTTTAGCAGATAAAGAATTCTTGGCCACTCTAGTAGCATCATGTGTGAGTTCAGCCTTATGGAATGGGCTTCAAATGCAAAAGTGGTGGTTACCCCCATAACATTACTGCCACTGTTGCACTGGTATATCCTATTGGCAATTCTCAGCTATAGATTTACTCAGAGAGGGGAATGGAATAGGAAGCTGGATATAGTGGTACATGCTTTCAATGCCAGCACTCAGAAGGCAGAGGCAGGCAGATCTCTATGATTTTGTGGCTAACCTGCTCTACATAGTGAGTTTCAAGGCAGCCAAGAATATGCAAAGGGATCCTGCTCAAAAAGTTGATGGGGGGTGGGGGCGGGTATTAGAGTAGGAACACTCCAGACTGCGAAAGAGGGTGATACTAGGGTAGGAAGGAATTTGGTGAACTTCAGGAAAGGTTACCATGATGAAAGAAGAGATGAGGAGTAAACCTTGGGAGGCTGGATTTTAGCAGCAAGGGTTGTACGAGGCAGAGAGCACAGTCAGGTTATCACTTTGTATTTATGTTCAAGGGGACAACCTGGAAGATTTTAAATAACAAGTCATATCATATTTGAGTCTATCAGAAATTTCTTTGTCTGCTATATGGGGAATGGTTTGTGGGGGCAAGTGAGAAATATGGATGGAATACTAGAGACCTATACCAAATGGCCTTAGACAGGGGTCTACTATGTTACTGCAGCGAATTCAGAGAAGAGTAAACACATTTAAGGGTTTCACTAGTTGTAGTATTTGTGGGAAATGATAACAGGCTGTAGTTAGGAGCACTAAGTGCAGATTGTTAATATGGGTTTCTATAGTCTTTATATAAAATTATTTCTAAAGTTCTTACTCTACCAGAGAGCTATGAGAAATGGGTGTATTTATATGGTTCCAAAGAAAATGGCCCACAAAACAAAATGAGAAGGAACAGGAGGAGGAGGAGGAGCCATGAGATATGATCCCCAAATCCTCAGTAGAGGTAGAGAAAAGGACTCTGTATCTTTTAATAATAAATTAATCAATAAATGGAGGTTCAGACATACTGTAGTCTCCAGGTCAAGTTGTGTGGTTGTGTGTTAAGGTCACAGCACACGCGAGCATTTGAGATGGGGTAACAACAGTCAGCTACATTCATTGAGTGTGCCCTGCTGCAAGAGCCATAGTAAATGGTTCTCTACTTAATGACTTCTCAGCACTTTGAGCTCTGTAGCTGGCTGGGCAATGGCTAGAAAAAGGGGTTGGGGGATTAGATGTGGTTAGCTATTCTCCCAGATGCCAGATGTAAGTGTGGTTGTGAAATGTCCTGATCACTGCACCAGCCTGCAAAAGAAAGGTGAAACTTTAACAAACCGTAGCAAATAGAAATGAAACCTACATGTATCAAACATTCTTCAAGTAGACAAAGAAAGGAGCCATCCTTCTATGCTAAGTCATCTTTTTGCTATGCATCCAATTCCCTGGAATCACAGGAGCACTAAGCAAGCACGGAAAAACTACCTTGACCTTTTGACCAACATCATTGCTTGTGGATTCCCGGGCATTTCGAGTTTGAAATTTAGCTCTGGTTCTTGTGGATTGCTTCCTCACCGTGTTCTCTAAGAAGTTCGTAACATGTCATTGTCTGTTATTTTCCTTCAACATCTTTGATGGGAATCCATTTTGTCTGACCTTTAATTTGCACTCCTATTCTTAAAGTATTTGAGACTGATACTTTAGTGACCTTTTCTAACAAAATTACATCTTCGTATATAATTCTTAGATTTTTTTTAAAGTGCCTTAATCTGAGTTAATTAAAACTTGGGAGGGGGAGGGGGAGCAAGGAGATGCTTCACTTCTATTTAAAAGAAGCCCTAAATTATATGATAGTGATTGGATAAGTATTGAAATGTCTACAAAGGTTGAAGATAAAAGGGAAGTTGTCAATCCTTCTCCATCATCCTTCAGTCTATCTCTCCTGTGTTCCCCATCTTGTCTCGATATCTCTCTCTGTTTCTCTTAGCCGCACTATGTCTCTCCTGTTTCTAGCATCCTTACTAAAGAGGACTGAGGGGATTTTTGAAGAGTGCATGAAGCTGCTGAGAGGAAGGACAGTTACCACTGCGGGGTGGTGATACCTGGCAGCTGGCTCTCTTGTGAGCAGATGTTACTTGTGCCTCTCTCCCTTTTCTTGATATTCTCTAGGTTGAGAAGGAAAGCGACCCAGATCTCTTTGCCTTCCGCATCCATCTGTAGCACATTTCTTCAAGGTGGTCTATTTGGCAGCCTGATCCTCTGATCCTCTGTGTGAAATTGCCCTCGGGTGTGAAAAAAATATCCACGACTAATTCAAAGACAGATTATTTCAGTGGAGTCTTTGAAAGTTGTCAAGCAATTGAAAAATATAAACAGAGAGCAAAACCAGTCATTCAGGAAAAAAAATACCCGTCGATATTAAACCTGGAGTGTTCTTCTTCTAAAAGATTGATTTCACGGTTTGTGTCTGGGAAACTGTCTCTATGTGCCAAGAGCAATGGATAAGCATTCCTGGGGCACCTAAAGCCTCAACAATTACAGTGACTCCAAGTTAGCCCAAACCCTCTCCAAAATAAATCAGCAGTCACCGGGATTTTCTAACAGAATTGGCAGGTCCTGGGAAGGACCTGGATAAGGAACTCCTCAAGCTATTCTTTAGTCGCTTCTTCATACACATTTATGCATGTGTAGTTTGGAAAGTGTTTGCTTTTAACTAGTATCTGTGTGTGTGTGTGTGTGTGTGTGTGTGTGTGTGTGTGTGTGTATGTGTGTGTGTGTGTGTGTGTGTGTGTGTGTGTGTGGTGTTTTATTTAAAACTGTGTAAATTCCCAGATTGTTTTTCTCTTTGGGTACCTTCTGCTTAAAAGATGAGGGGCTTCCTCTTTTAAAAAGCAGCAACAACAATAAAAAAAAAAAAACACCAAAAACGTGCCCTAGAAAAAATTTTCTACAGTTTGCAATCAAGCCTGTGTGCTTCTGCTGAGATTTAGTTGTGTTACTGCCACACATGTTACAGCATGCCATTACATAATGAAGCTACAAAAGAAATGTAGCAAACGTGATAGAAAGTATAGCAGGCACCGTAAGATCCTTTGAGCAGGCCAGTTATACTTGGAAGGTTCATCATTGTTTGTATTCCATGGAACAAGCTGAATATTGTTTGTAGAATGTATTTGTTACTTAACTCTTAAAATTATGATCATTGGAAGAACAGGTGGTCAAGAATGTGTTAAATGAAGTACAGTCTTTTGCCCTTCCTCTCACCTCCCACCTAACCAACACAATAAGATTGGCTGATGGCTACCCAATGTCAAGTATTCTCATGGTCTTAATATATATAATTTTAATTGCACCAAACAATAACTAATGACAGATTTGAAAACAGGTATTTAGAGTTAATTTCAAATCCCAAGAAGAAAAGTATAATCAAGACAAATCTTCAAAGTTAGGCATGGTGGTGTGTGCCTTTAATCATAGCACTGGGGAGGATGAGGCAGAAGAATCGCTGTGAGTTCACAGTAAGTTTAGGGTTGGGCTCTGTAGTGAGACTCTGGGGAGGAGGTGGAATAAAAGGTCAAGCTTCCCACATTCTAATGAGAGTTTTCTTGGTCTTAGGAGCACGGCATCCCTACCGATATGGGATATGCAGTGTCCCCTCACCATTCAGGTGTCTACCCTGTCCATGTTCAGCTTTATGAGGCCTGGAAGAAGGTTTGGAATATTAAAATCACCAGCACTGAAGAATATCCACATCTGAAACCAGCTAGATATCGGAGAGGCTTCATTCACAAAAACATCATGGTGAGCATCCTGCACCTGTAGGGTTTGGTCCCTTCCTCCTGGTGACAGTACACATGCGAAGACAGAGAAAGGGGAGAGCCAAGGGTTACAAATATGGCTTGGGAAAGGGCATGCTGTGTGAAGAGTGATGTCATACCTCAGGAAGACTCACTAATGACAGCTGTGTCATCCTACTTCCTAGAGCTCAGAAAAATACAAATGAAAGGCTTCTTTTCCTGGCATTCATGCTTGCAAGCAATCAGTCATGTAAAAAATGCTAAGAAAACATTATGTCAATTTTAGAAATAATTTTAGACTCTAACATTACTTACAAAAGTCTTTCAGTAGATAAAAGTCATGGTGTCTCTCTACAATCACCATGTTCCCATGGTTCCATGTTTACAAGCTTGTCAGGTTGCTCCTCTTTACCATGCCAGGTCCTCCCAAAACACTGCCCTGTGTGCAGCAAGAAGCCATGTGTGAAGTCATGATTCACCACCAGACAACAGAGAACAAATGGCTAAATCACTACTCTGGAGCGGCTCTGTCTTGTTTCGTTTTCTGAAGTGGTAACAAAACCATGTAATATATCAGAATACGTGGCTCCCTAAGATGGGGTGAGATCCGCCAAAGTCAGCCATTGGACCCTATTTCTTTCTAAGTCAAAACTTAAGGAAAGTTATTAGTGGAAAAAAAGCATAGCCTCTGATTTAGACTCACACACTGCAAAGAAACAGCCAGGAAGCTGATGAGCCCCAGAGTGCTAGGTTAGGCAGATACATGTGGACAGATAATCCTGCCTCTAGGGTAGGCGCAGTTCACTTCTGTTCACACAGTTTTCTAATGTCTGCAAAAATTCAAGTATATAATGGCATTTAGCATGGATTTAGTGCCCATTATCCATGTGTCCTTCAACAAGACAAATGCTATAAACCCTAGAAGAGGATGTAATGGCCACATTCTTCTCCCAGCTTGCCCCTCCTTGGTACTCAAAGTGAATTTATCATGCTTCGGTCAGCCAACTTTCTGATGAGAGGGAGTTTTAAAAACCCATTGAAGATCATCATTTAAAAGCACTTGGTGCTCTTTCGCTATTTCAATGTCAGCAGTTCTATGGTGGCGAGCCTCGGTCTCTGTTCTGTCCTGTTACAGCTCCTGCCCAAAGGGCTTCATTTCCGTTACCTCCTGAATGTGTTGCAAACGCATCAGTGTTGCTGTTAACCAAAGCTTAG
The DNA here is from genome assembly GCF_000001635.26 of Mus musculus. Lineage (NCBI taxonomy): Eukaryota > Metazoa > Chordata > Mammalia > Rodentia > Muridae > Mus > Mus musculus. The sequence goes on along the minus strand of NC_000069.6, from coordinate 123,605,634 downwards.
GCAGATTTCCTGCTTTGACACGGTTGTCCCTATGATTTCTGCTTTCATATGGATTCAATGTGTGGGCTTATACATGAGAATTTCCACACTGAAGAGTGTTCAGCAGGCTGTGGGTTATGTAGAAAATCATGACGAGCCATCCAATAGGCCTACAAGTTAAGAACTGGAGAGCCAGACACCCTCCTAAAAGACTGGAGGGCAAGAGCCAGGGACTGAGGCAGAAACCCTAGAATCTTATGCCAGACCCAGGTTTTCTAATGGAATTGAAATCATCCACAAATTAAAATCAAAAGACTTAAGAGTATTTTTCCCTTCAAGCTATCATGGATCCTGCTATCACTACTTCATTTATGTAATTCAAACTTCCCACTGTAAATCAAACTTCTCATTAAGATGGCCAAATCCTATTTGAGCACCCACAATCATTCCTTTAGACTTTCTTTTTTTTAATTTTTAATATTTTTATTACATATTTTTCTTCAATTATATTTCCAATGCTATCCCAAAAGTCCCCCATACCCCCCCCCAATTCCCTACCCACCCTTTCCCATTTTTTGGCCCTGGCGTTCCCCTGTCCTGGGGCATATAAAGTTTGTGTGTCCAATGGGCCTCTCTTCCAGTGATGGCTGACTAGGCCATCTTTTGATAAAAAAAAAAACAAAAACAAAGAACAAAAAAAAAAAAAAACTACATGGTCATTCCTTTAGACTTTCTTTTCATTCCCTCTTTTGAATCCACCATCTTAACTTACTGCTTGGTTATTATGTCCACTGTGGTACCGGCTCCCGCTTGGTCAGTTTGCACCTTCTCCTCACCCTTCCACGAAGGCTAGCCAGTAGGCAATGCCAGCCCGTGACTCATTCCTGACCTTTCTACCCTTATGAGTCTCTGCTATCTGCATACTCTTTAATGCACACTTAAGAAGCTGGAAATGTTCAGCATTACGCCTGCATTTCTGTCTTCCATAGCATGGACTGCTGTGTTCACTGTGAATGACTCCCCAGAGATGCCCGACCTATTCCTATCCCACCAAACCTTCCTTTTAACATATGTAACCAACTGTGCAGTGCTGTGGTTCTCAAATAGACCTACAGTTTTCTTATTCTCTGAATTCATGCATTCCTTCCATGAGTCTCCCTCATGAATTAGTAGGACATGGCCTTTTCACTGGACACTTTTTATCCTCACACAGTAAGGAATGAATACCAAATTAGTGTTCTCAACCCTGGAACATGGTTGTTAAATGTGACTCTTTGGGTAGACACAGAGGCCTATGAACAACAAGACTCGTTCTCACTGTACACACTGGCTATAGGGGGCAGCCCAGGGGTAAGGCCTCTCACCAATCTAACTGTATGCACACACACACACACACACACACACACACACACACACACACACACGCTGGCCAGCAGTCTTCACTGGCCAATTCACTGTTAACACAATTCCTTGGTGTTATACTACTGTGCGTGGTCTTGCTGTCTAAGGCTTTCACCATTTCCCAAGAACTGTCAGCAACTACAAAGATTACAGTTTTATAGCCGCCCACAGCTACAGGAACCAGGTTCCTGGGGGCTGTATGGGAGAAATTGTGAGAGAAATAACGAGCTAAAACAAAGTTTTTTGATCAAAGCCAATGTTTACTTAAGAGTCTGAGCTTTGGAAATGTAAATGAGTTAAATACCTAATAAAAAATGGAAAAAAAAAAAAGAAAAAAAGAAAAAAAAAAAAAAAGGAGTCTGAGCTTATAAAGGTGGGGGAACCCAACCCCACCATGCCAGGATCTCCTTTTGTCAGGATAGTGGGGGGGGGGGGGGGCAGGTTCAGCCTCTCAGCAGGTAGTGGCGTTTTGGAGGAAACCACAGATGTGGCAGGACAATAGACCTAATCTAGGTCAGAAGACTCCACTGTAGGTGGGCTAGCTGACAGTAGCAGAGCAGGTCTCAGCCAGCCTGCTCAAGGCTGGGGGAGGCTACACAGTTTCCAAGTTTGAATTTCACAGTGTTACACTACCACCATTATCTGAGGGAAAGTCTCCACTAAAATACTGTGGAGAGGGTTCTCATCCTTCCATAGCATAAGAGCTGTTTCAAGAAATGCGTCCATCATCCTATAGCTGCATCTCAAATCAAGACAGTGGATCAGGACCCTGATCCTACCACTGATTGTCTCCCCAGCCTCCCATTGTGGCCCACTGAGGCTCCAAGACTCATGGGGGTACACATATTTTTAGAGCAAAGCCTCCGGTTTACTTTATTCAAACTCACAGAATTTAAAAAAAAAAAAAAAAACATTCAAGTTTCTTCACAATTCTGTCTCTACTTAAATGACCTGGGCAAGTTAACTTCACAGACAGTCATGCGTGTATGCTGCGATTTCTAAGCAAGATACACAAACTGAATCCTAAAAGTCATTTACTTGAAGGCATACCCTTTTAAAATGTATCAGTAGCCTGACATTTAACCACAGGTAGGTATTACTTATTATTACTTATTTTATTTGGCTATGTCTCCTTACCTTAATAGACTGTTAATATTTTTATTAATTTTTGAAAATTTCATACAATGTATTTTGATCATATCTCTAATAAATATTGTCTTCTAAGAATAGAACACACATACATACATACATACACACACACACACACACACACACACACACACACACACACACGAGTGCACGTGCAAGCACACTTCTGTTCTCCTACTTGAACAAGCATCGAGTTTAGAAAAAGTATTTGCTAAGTTTGTGAGTCAAGCCTGAAAATGGCTTTTAAGTTCCATGAAGTTCCATGTCCGGTGATTGATAGCAAGCATACCTGATTCAGCTGGAACCCTTTCGCTATCAGTTCCCCTTTCTTGGCTGTGGTTTTTTGCATAGCATTCTGACAGTTCATGGTACTTTAAGACATAAACAAGCCTCAGCTAATAAACCTGAGATTTAAACTGAAATATCTTAACTGACCTAAGATAAAATATCTTCTCAGTGTATATGTTTTAGCAAAATAAATGAGACACATGTAGTCTTGATTGACTCAGAAATATCTGGTACATTGACTGAGCTAAGAATTATATTTCCTGGGAAAACATCCAAAAAGTAGAATAAAATCTCTTAGAATACTGTCTGCACTACTGGAACATATATAGTGTATATGGAAGGCTGAAGATGTAGGAAATCTTGAACAGGTAATGTTCGCAAAATGGTCCTGGATCTAAAAATGCTTTGTGTTAAGGCAATAAAAATGATGATAAATTTCCTGCAAGCAATGACCAGAACGCCCAACCACGTGGTGCTGAAGAACTCCCAGCTTTCTCAAATACACTCATTGGTTATCTGTCTCCAAGTACGGCAAGCACAGGCCACTCCACGTCTCTCTGTGTGAGGCTTAGCTGAGAACAATATGTCTTACACAACTTCTTTTATAATTGCATGTTCATGTAATGGAGAAATCTGTAGCAACAACAACAAAGACCTCATCACAGATGTGGCCATTGGCAGCAAAGGATGGAAAGCCCCTCTTTCTGCAAAGTGACCTTTTGTCATTTTGTTTACAATACTTTCTAAAGCTACCAACTAAACAGATACTGTCTTCCTTTTGAACCCAGCGACCTTCACACCTGGCATTTGCGGCCCCTTGCAACAGTGTTTGCAAACTAGAGCGGATACTGATTTGTTTCAAATGCTTCTTCTAGTCAATATGCCACTTGCTAGTAACACCATGTTAGTAACTGACTTCATTTCCAAATGTGTCTGAAGAATTTGGTACAAGGATTTAGTCACATTTTTGCCAACAAAAGTTACACATAATTCCAGTATTTTAAAGTATATTTAAAATACATTAGACTCTGTTGAAACTTAAAAGAGAAAATAGCAAAAATAATTCGACATCTATATCAGTTTTAAATATTTCTTTACCTTCTCTTGTTATCCCTTCTTCCTTATATCATCTTTTCATTCCTGGTTATCGTTCAATAAATGCCTTTATATGCTTTCCATGGGGAAAACAAGTTAAGATTGCATGATGGAAACCAGAACTTTCCCCTTACTTGCTCCTCTTTCCTTCAGGTTCTCCCAAGACAAACCTGTGGGCTCTTCACCCACACAATTTTCTACAAGGAGTATCCAGGGGGTCCCAGGGAACTGGACAAGAGTATTCATGGAGGGGAGCTCTTCTTCACTGTGGTTCTCAACCCAGTAAGTACTTGGAGTCTCTGTTCAAATAAATAACGTTTGAAATGGCAAGGTGCATAGACATCACCTTGAGGGAGAAATGGGGATTGGATGGTTACCAATCAAACAGCATGGACATCGTGTCCATGGAGAATAAAAATACTCTCCCTCCTCCTGCTCCTCCTCCTCCTCTTCTCCTTCCCTCCCCTCCCTCCATCCCTCCCCGATCACTTCCTTCCTGTCCTCCCTTGCTTTTTCCCTTCTTTTTCTCTCTTGCCTCCTCTCTCTTCTCTCTCTGTCCTCTGGCCCATCGCTCTTCTTTCACTGATCTCTCTTCTTCTTTCCCTCTTTCTCCCCCTTTCACCCTTTCCTTTTCTCCTCTGTCCAACCCTCTCATTCTCTCTCCTCACTCAGCACAGATTTTGTAAGCACAAAGATAGGAGCTGAGTAAAAGGCCTCTCTCATTCTCCATCCATGCTGGGTCTGCCGTGCTGGGTCGTGGAGCATCCCTGATTAATGGTGTGCTGCTTTTTCTCCTTCATATCTTAATACTAGTGTATCAGCAACACAATAAGCCACTGGTACATTAATTTTCCTAGCGGTGAGTGTCATAAAATCGTGTGCCGAAAGAAAAACTATTGAAGGGACCTGCAGAAGGGAAAAGCTGTTAGTGATTTCCTCCCATGAAAGAGAACAGGAAAAATAAAGATAAAATTTATTTTCAAATGTATGGATTTGCCCTTGGCCTTAGCAATATTCAAGATGGAAAACTGCAATTATCTCCAAATAAAAAAAATTATCAGGATAAAAGTTAGATACAATTGAAATAAACAATAAAATTTGGAAGAGTCTTAGTTTGACCTTAATTTTACAGGCTCAACAAATAAAACTGTAAGTATTCTTCATCATCTACTCTGTTCAAAAGCAGATCTTATTTTTAGCTGTTAAAAAAGAAGATAAATGAAAAGGCAACTAATCTTCTGTAACATCAGCTTTAGTTCATAACTCAGAATCCTTTATAACATTCAGCCTTTAGGAAGGCTATCAAACTTCTAAATCCTACCCAAGCAAATATTTCTGATTTATGCTCCACAAATAACCCCCTTCTAGATTACCTATATTTTCTTTTGTTGGGTTTTTTCTTCCTTTTTTAATTAATTTATTTTTTATACTCCATATTTTATCCCTGCCCCATCCACCCTCCAACTGTTCCACATTCCATACCTCCTTCCCAACCCTTATCTCCACGTGGATGTGTCTACCTCCTCACCTTGCCTGACCTCTAAACTCCCTAGGGCCTCCAGTCTCTTGAGGGTTAGATGCATCATCTATCATTGAACACAGACACGGCAGTCCTCTACTGTATATGTGTTGGGGGCCTCATATCAGTTGGTGTATGCTGCTTGTTTGGTGATCCAGTGTTTGAGAGATCTCTGGGGTCCAGATAAATTGAGACTGCTGGTCCTCCTACAGGGTTGTCCTCCTCAGCTTCTTTTAGCCTTCCCTAATTCCACAACAGGGCTCAGCTGCTTCTGTCCATTAGTTGGATGCATCTGACTCTTTCAGCTGTTTGCTGGGTCTTCAGGAGTGCGGTCATGTTAGGTCCCTTTTTGTGAGCGCTCCATAGCCTCAGTAATAGTGTCAGGCCTTGGGACCTCTCCTTGAACTAGATCCCACTTTGAGCCTGTCACTGGACCTTCTTTTCCTCAGGCCCCTCTTCATTTCCATCCCTGTAACTCTTTCAGTCAGGAACAATTATGGGTCAGAGTTGTGTCTGTGGCATGGCCCCCCTCTCCTTCATTTGATGCTCTGTCTTCCTGCTGAAGGTGGGTTCTATAAGTCCCCTCTCCCGACTGTTGGGCATTTCATCTAAGGTTCCTCCCTTTGAGCCCTAAGATTCTCTCATCTCCCAAGTCTCTGGTACACTCTGTAGAGTCCCCTCAACCTCCTATCTCCTGAGGTTGCCTGTTTCCATTCTCCCTGCTGGCCCTTGGGGCTTCAGTCCTTTTCCCTCACCCAATACCAGATCAGGTTGCCCTCTCTCCTCCCCATTTCACTCCCCCCCCACTTTCCCTCCCAGGTCCCTCTCTCCCTCCCCATGTGTGATTGCTTTCTTCTCCCTCCCAAGTGGGACTGAGGTGTCCTTACTTGGGCATTTCAGCTTGTTGACCTTTTTGAGTTCTGTGGACTGTATCTTGGGTATTCTGTACTTTTTTGGCTAACATCCACTTATTAGTGAGTACATACAATGTATGTCCTTTTGGGTCTGAATTAACTCACTCAGGATAATATTCTTCTAGTTCCATCTATTTGCCTGCAAAACTCAGGATATCCTCCATCTTAATAGCTGAGTAGTATTCCATTGTGTAAATGAACCACATTTTCTGTATCCATTATTCTGTCATGGGACATCTGGGTTGCTTCCAGCTTCTGGCTATCACAAATAAGGCTCCTATGAACATAGTGGAACAGGTATCCCTGTGGCATGGTGGGGAATCTTTAGGTATATTCCTAAGAATGGTATAGCTGGGTCTTCAAGTAGATCTATTTCCAATTTTCTGAGGAACCTCCAGATTGGTTTCCAGAATGGTTGTACCAGTTTGCAATCCCACCAGCAATGGAGGAGTGTTCCTCTTTCTCCACATCCTCTCCAACATGTGTGGTCATCTGTGGTTTCTATCTTAGCCATTCTGATTAGTGTCAGGTGGAATCTCAGGGTCATTTTGAAAGACAGAGTCTCACTATGTAGCTCTGGCTGACCTGGAACTTACTACATTGTTCAGGCTGGGCTGGAACCCAGAGACCTCCTGCTTCTGCCTCCCAAGTGCTGGAAGTTAAGGTGTGCAGCCCCACTCCTGGCTTTAAATTACCTATACTTTGAGCCAGTCTGTATGGATTTCTTTTCTTTTCTTTTTCCTCACTTTATCAGTAATGTGCAGAGAAAAGAAGCCCATTAGAGTGAGATTGTGAACCAAAGACTCGATTAAAAACCTGTAAAATGCTAACAAAATCATCAAAGGTTATAGACCCTTGAATCTGTATTCTACAAGATTCTGATCCAGCAATGGACTTGGAGCCCATCTATGTGACTGTCTAGCCATTAATGATGTAATATTTGAAAATCCCCTATTATTATCTCTGAACTATATGGACCAAATGATCTCCACTCAACACAAAAGATATTTAAAAATCAGTCACTTGTGTATAATGAACTTATGTTAAATATTTTACCTATTATCTGATATGTAATGTTTTTCATTAATAAACAAGTATATAAATTTTAACCTAAAAATGCTAATAGCAAAGGTTAGATTGACCTGGGTGCCAATTTATATTGACTGAGCAAGCTCTTACAACCTCTGCTACTTTTCAAACTTTGTGTATCATATTTAACAAGTTTATTTATTTTTATGAAGATATCCAAATGGAACAAAGGGGTAAAATGAAATACAGGCTTTTATTTGTACATTAGAAAACTTTCCGAAGATAATTATTTTCAGTAAGCAAAGATTGACTAATTTGAACAAAAGGCAGCTTTTGCCATATATCATGAGACAGACCTTGAGCTAAAATGATTCATCTGGGGCAGAGGATCCAGTCTGGCGCAGGAGAATGACTCGCCTCTTACAGAGGGATTCCCCTTACCTGGTAGAGACAGGTGCATATGAAGTCAGTGCTTTGACTCCACCATGTCTAGCCAGGAGGTTGTGTGCTGTCATGAGTAATGTCTGCCTGGAAGACCAAAGTGAGGACTGGGGCATGCTTCCCAAAAATTCCCACACTGAGATTAAATGATCGGTGAAAGCCATGTTCCGGCTCCAAAACCTCCAGCGTCAATGAAACATGCCCGAATTCAGCAGAAGACATGTTTTATTAGGACAGGAATGGAGTGAAAACCCCTTATCAGGTCATTCTATGTATTAGCTGAAAGGAATTTTCATTATAGCAGATTTGAAGGAAGGTGGCTGGATGAACACATAGTAATGTAGACCTTAATTTAAAATGTTGTTCCCCAAGAATACCTAGTGAAGTTGTTTCCATCAGAAAGGTAGATGAGTATTGGAGACACGGAACTTAAGTGCTAACGGATACACAGGCTGGAAAGTGAAAATACAGGCAGGACTGTGATTAAAGATCTTTTAAAGGATCACCCTGTGGGTTAGCGCTTGAAGGTGTTAGAACGACATCACTGTTGGTTAAGAGGTGGTACAATGGAGTTCATCTCAGAGTAAACCTTGAAAAGAAAACAGCAACTATAGAACAACTTAGGTTGAAGGACCTTCTGTTACACTGCTGCCAATGTGTTTTTTCTTGCTTAAAAAGAAGTGCCAATCAAGTTCATGTAACACAAGTAGAGGAGTACAGCGACAGCCTAGCACCATCTGGGAGAGAAAAACTGGGCTGTCTTCCAGTGACCTCAGTGCCATGGGCCAGGCAGCCCCGCCATGTGATGAGTGTCGGTGGCTTCATGAATGGACTGAGGTTGGAATCCAGGCTCTGTACAGATTCTGTTTTGGAAAGAGGATGCTGCACATAGGCAGGCTCAACTTGTATGTCTCTTTACACATTTCCCCCATAAAGGGACCCTCTAGCTAAGCTTTTGCTAAGTTATTTTTGCTAAGTTATATGCAGGTATTTTGCTAAGTTATATGCAGGTATGTTTTACTTGCATGTATATTTGTGCGCTATGTGCATGCCTGGTGCCTATGGAGAGTCTAAGGGGGCATCAGATACCTGGAATTGGAGTTATGGATTGTAGTGAGAATCTACGTGGTTATCATGAACCGAAACCTTGCCTTCTACAAGAGCAACAAGTGCTCTTAACTTCTGCATCATACACAGGTACACACAAGCACACACACACACACACACACACGCACACACTCATGCACATGGAGTTATACCATTATTTATTCATAGCTTGCTTTCAGTTTCTATGATAAAAGATTGGCCACACAAATACATGACTATCAAACCTTTTCTCTAAGATCTCAAGATAATATTAATATCTTAATATAAAACACATTTCAAATTTTAATTTCTCGCACTCTTTAAAATTTTTAATGCTCTAAAAGTTCAATGCCTTTTTAAAATATCCATTCTCATACTTCCAGTCTCCTGCAAAATCCAAAATAAATTAAATACTTCTCATCCTAAAAGGTAAGAACCTAAACACAAAAATCATACTTAAGCAAAACCAACATGCAACAGCAAAAATAGTCAGTGTGGGGCATCTGGGAGCACGCTGTGGACTGCAAGGCACAGTCTTCAAAGGGCCTGGAAAGCCTCACCCCACCGGCTCTGCCATCCACAGCACACAGAAGTTATCGGGTAGTCTTAGTCCACAACACACTCTGCAGTGTTCTTGTTCATCATCGTCATTACGCCACATTCCTGTAATCCCCAATATGCCTGGGTTTCCATGATGACTCATTGGCTTTTCCAGCCCAATTCTTCAAAATTCTCCTTCTTCCTCCCATAAGCCATGTTAAAGCACAAAGGCCACAACGTCTGGTCTATCACAGCAAGTATCAATTTCTGTCCTAGACTGCTTTCTCTATTGCCATGCTAAACACTGGAGAGAAAGGGGTTTTGATGCTTACAGGTCCATCACTGAGGGAAGTCAGGGTAGGAAGGTTAGGCAAGAACCTGGATGCAGGAACTGAAGCAGAATCAAGAAGGAGTGCCATTTACTGACCAGCCTGGCTACCTTCCTTATACACAACAAGGACCACCATTTCCCTAAGGATGGTACCATCCAAATGGGCTGGGCTCTCATTTCAATTAAAAATCAAGAAAACATGCCTTATGCAAAATGAGCTAGTCAGGGAAACTGTACATTTCACAAATTTTCAGTCCCTTTTCTCCTAACCCACATTACTAGGTATGAGGAGTGGGGTTGCTTTAACTAGGCAACGGCAACTCCATGTCACTAGGGCAGATTACTAAGCGAGGGTGTCTCCCAACTTCAGTGTTTTTATTTGGATCAGCAGATATCATGAGGACTGGGTCATTAATACTTATCTGTATTAGTGACTGAGAATAAAGTCATTGCTTGCTTTGTTTATTTATTCAAAAGGCTGTGACTTGCCAGAGGACTGACATTTTCACCACACTTGCTTGGCATTTGGGGGAGGCTCCTGTCAGCGCACATTGGTGTGCACCTTTCTGAGTCTGCATTGCACAGGACCCATGGCCACAATCTTTTTTTTTTTAATTTTATTAGATTTTTTCTTTATTTACATTTCAAATGTTGTCCCATTTCCTGCTCTCCCTTCGAAAACCCCCTCTCCTTATCCCCTCCTCCCTCCCCCTGCTCACCAACACACCAACTCCCACTTCCTGGCCCTGGCATTCCCCTACACTGGGGCATAGAGCCTTCACAGGACCAAGGGCCTCTCCTCCCATTGATGATCAACAAACTTTATACCCATCATTCATTCTCTGCCTCCCTCAACTTGATACAGCACTCCTTCACCATGTTCTCGACCCCCTTCTCCCCAAATCCCAAAATAAAATCAAAGAAACATAAACAGAGATGTGGCTATCTTAAACTGGGAGTAACACATGGTTAGATTACAATTAAGACAACAAATTTCACACGGCAATGGTCTGTATAGAGAAATTAAGTCATGTTAGATATTTAAGACTATGTTCTGCATGTGAATGTATAAAATCCAACTGAAAGAACACAACTTTTGTTTATTCCTGATGAAAAGTGTTGAGCTGTCACTGTCATCGGGTCCTACAAAGCACTCTGTTATAGAACAAGTAACAAACAAATCACACAGCTGCCTTAGGCAATGAGAAATGACTGCTGAACGATTCAGTAGTGAGCACTGCCCGAGACCTTTGGTTAAAAAGTTTAGACTTAATGAGTTAGGCCCTCCAGGGGAGTCTTCAGACAGCGACTTATCATGTGCTTAACTGAGGTGATTATTGTACTCAAGCAGACTAGGAACGTACATGCACACGAATAAATGCTGCACTAAAAATAATAAGGAATTCTCTAGTATTGAAGGATAAAAATCTCAGTCATTTGGTGGCATTAGTATGTAAGAGTATAGTTAATCTTTGTTGTGTTCCGTTTGCCTATCTGTGAGGCTCATATTCTTGTTTACCGTTTGCCCCATAGCAGGGTCATTTACACTTACATCTTCTCCATTGTGTTAAGAAAAATCTGTGCACTGTTCACCTCTCTACGTCTCATTACGCCTAGATGACCTTAGGATTCAGTAAGAAAGAACTCACTAAATACTTTGTAAATGTTTGCTGGAAAGCCATGTTTGGGGACATGAGTTACGTGTGACGTACTCGATGTGAATCACACCAAGCACGGATTTCATAAAAACCGCATCCTGGCAGCGTCTTTGCTTGCAAGTAAATGAAATGTAAGATTCAGAGGAAAATCCAGTTGGCACGAGTATCGTAACAGGTTTCTGTAAGTGATGGTGAAGAGGTGTGCCCATAACAACAAACACTTAAAGCTGGAAAGGACTGGAAGAATGGTGTGTTCAACTCCCTGATTCTAAGTGAAGTCCCAATTAGAGGACATGAGCTGCTCGGGTCACTCTTAGTAGTCTCCTGAACACACCAGCCTTCCTGCCTCTTGGGTCAGCACATCTACCAAGGTAGCATGCTGCTTCTACACACTGCGGAAATAGCCTTCTGTGATGCCCAGTTCATGCATCGTACATGTAAACATGGGTAGTATGGCTCAGTTACCTGGCATCAAGGAAATGTGTAAATGGTGGGAATATTCAGGCCATTGTCTGGGGAAATGTGATTGTCTCTTTGTTGATTGTGTGTGTGTGTGTGTGTGTGTGTGTGTGTGTGTGCTTAAGAGAATGTCTGTTATAAGTGATGACCAGTGAAATATGTTCCATGGGCTTTCCAGGAACTATAAGCAAACAACTATGTCATTCCTTCTTTAAATAATAAGTCTGGTTGGCATTACTTACAAATTGATAAGATACTTATACTGGTAAAGTCAAAAGTTCGTATTTCACACATTTCCTGTCTTCCAATGAAATTCTAGTTTAGCTGTCATTAATCTTGTCACTCCTGACTGTGCCCTTATATGATTAATCGCCACTGTGAAGTTAAGGAAACCAAAGGAGGCATAACCCATTCTCGTAGCTTCCATACTTAAGAAAAGCAGGCGTCATTAGGTATCATTAAGAAGTCTAAGAACAGGTCAGTAAATCGGTTAATGGAAGGGGATTTGAGGGACAATCTATTTCTCAGATTTGTCTGAATCAAGGACACCCCTATATATTTGTATCTAAACACACTGAAATGAAAAGATAATGTGTTAATCAACAGGAAATTGTCAGAAATGGGCAGTGTGATGGAGTTGAAGGTAGTTTAACCAAATGAGCCATGCCACGGACTCAGCGAGATTCAAGTTCCGCTTTATCTTGGTAGACTCTCCATGGTCCTGGGCTTTGCTTTGTTTGCTCCTGCAGGATGAGATGCGCATTCCAAGAGGAAACATGAGATAGGACGTGGCATTTTCTTTTTTGCTTAGCCTGAGTACATTAGGAGTCTTAGAGAGGACAAAAATGGTCCTGTGCATCACCCAAGAGTCGCTGAGTGGTGATATGGACTACTGCGATTTACAGGACAGGTTGCTACTGGGTTTGCTGATAGCATTTCTACATAATCCAGAGCTGGCTGGTAGGTGTGATCTATGATACCAAAACCCACAGCTCCCTCTCTGGAAACCTTACCTACAAAACAAACACAAGTGTTCAATTGATCAAAGAAATGAATGTGAGTATTCCTTAGTTAATCCTTGAGAGTGTCCCATACCCTTCTACAAACAGAAACGTCTTTCTCTCGGAGGGGGAAATAAAAATCACATTAGGTGCCATCTCATTTTTGTATCTGAACCCAATTTGCTGTTTTGTGATTTCATAAATTAATGATTCTGAATGCTTTTGTGGAAATCTGATCTCATGGTTCACCTTTCTATGGCACTCCCTCACACTTTTGCTCTGTTTCCATTTCTCCTCTAGGATTTTACGATAGCATGGCATAAACACAGTTTTCCCATCGTGCTGTGGCTGATTTTCTTTATCTCCTCAGAGTTTGTGAGCCTCTTGATTTAAAAGATAATGCTTCATTCTGTTTTATATTCAGAAAAACTTCATAAAACTTTTGGCACGTGTTAGGCTCCTAGTGAATGATAATTCATTATCTTCTCCTGCCAGGAAACATACTGTTTTAAGTTAAAAGATATCTTAGAGACAGAGCCATAGAATTTGAATGAACTCAAGAAGGTATGCATCATTGATTTTTTTCATTCTCTCCCAACAAAACATCTAAGGATATCTTGGGGGAACACCTTTAAATTTATGAAAAGATGCTAAATTCCACTCAAAAAAACATAAAATTAAATTATTATAAAATACTATTTCTGCTCTCTAGAGATTAAAAGAGTGATAGCAAACAGTTCTGTTAGCAAGACTTAGCAAGCTGGCCTGCGTGCATCGCAGTGGCTATGGCACATGGTAAAAGTACAGACATAGCAAACACTATACACAAAGCCTTTGATGGAGCAGTTTTGTTTTTGAAAGTCCTACTTTACAGAAAGATACTATAATATCTACTTTTCACATAACTGGGATATATAATAATTATCAAAGTTATGGAAACAGCTTGAATAATCCTGCTAGCGACTAGTTAAATCATCTTTGTTTCAGCTACGCAAACAGTACTCTGCACTTAAAAAAATAAAGATTATCTTCAATTCTGCACATACACAGACACACAGACACACAGGAAGAGAAATAGAGAGATTAAAAAGAGTTCTCGTTGTACCCTGATTTCCACAATGTATTTTTAAAAGTGCATATAAATTCCATAAATGCTTATCGGGTTGGATGAAAGAAAATAAGGAAGGTGCGTCAAAGAAAAGCTGCAGCGCCACCTACAGGCACTGAGGGGGCAGGGTCGACGGGGAGGCGGGGTCGACGAGGAGGCGGGGTCGACGAGGAGGCGGGGTCGACGGGGGAGTGTTTCAGGAACTTGTCTTTGATTTTGAAATATGCAATATTTTCCTTGCTGAAAATAATAAATGAGAACGTGTGACAGGAAAGCAGTGAGGAGGTCACCTGCTCAGAATGACACGTTCTCTCCATACGTGATAGAAAAAACGGTTCAAGTGACTCTCAGTGCGGTATTCAGGCTGTGACTTAGTAAAATTAAAGGATAAGAAGCTGAACAGAAATTTTCAACTTTTAAAATAATTTTCTGTTGTATCCTTTTACTGGAATTATAAGCTTTTATGTGCTGTCAGGGAAAATGAATGACCCAAGCAGCGCTGCGGGGAACGGTTGGAAAGGAAGTGAAAGGAGACTTGGGGCACATGAATCTGATGTAAGGAAATAATTAGAAACAAAGATTCCCAGACTTTGGTAACCAGACTCACCAGAAGTCAATGGCATCCAGGTACCAGAGTTTTTGTCCGTCCCCAGCCTCTATTTGGATTGCACATCTAACTAACTCCTTTAGGGAGTAGAATATCTGGATCAAATTTAGTTGTTGATGGCTTCTGTGTAGAAGGCCACCATCTTACCACTAATACTTTATAGCCATCTATCTGGGCCTTGGTTTTTTATTTTATTTTTTTTTTCATGATCCTGGTTTTTTCTCTATTGACCGTGTTCCTTCCTTAATATCGTTTTGACTAAGCTGACTCGTTAGTGCAGCTGCCTCTGTTCTTTCAGGTTTGTAAAGTCCCTCATACAATTCATACGGAGTCCTTATATTCTGCATAGCTGAGAAATCCTGTAAAGAACACTTCTTCTACTGACTTATGTATTTTTGAACTTGTGTTGAACTCAGGTTTTGAGAGTTCTTTCCCACAGCCTTAAGGGCTACCCCGAAGGTCACAGCTTCACCATATTACTGAGAATAACCAGACACATTCTTGCTTGGCACCATCTTGCTTCTTATAGTCATGGAATATTTTCCCAAAGGGAAGAACATTTCCCCAAAGGAGGAACATAAAGTAAAGAATGTACATTATTGTGCAAACAAGTTTTACACCTACAGCAGCCATCAGAATTCAAGGAGACCCATGTCCTGCTGGCTCTACTCTAGGGGCAGGAAATGCTGGACCAGCAGAAACCTGTGTGTAAACAGCCAACATGGAGAGTGATTGAGAAAGACACCAGTTACAAATCTCTGGCCTCTACAAACATGCGCCTTCACAAATGCATACACTTAAAACAAAGCAAACTAAAAGAGGATGGAGAGAGAGATGTACATACATTTGTGGGGTCTTACAAATATCTAGCCCAACTGATGTTCAAGATACAAGGAGCTGTTTTTACCAAACCCAAAACAACAACAACAAAAAGTTCATCTTAACACACAGCAATCATGTGCTTGAAGAAACAACAGAGCAGGGCCAAATGAAAAGATCAAATTCCATAAATGAAAAGATCAGAGTACATTTCCAGAACTCACCCTAAAAATGTCTGCAGACGAATTAGCTGCAGAAAATATCTAATAACCATCACAGAGATATCTAGCCCTCAAGGGTAAACAGCTTTATACAGTATCAAAGTTTCAAAAGGTTGACAAGTATTTATAAAAGAATCAAATAAAAAGATTGGAGCAAAAGAAAGCCAAAGCTAAGCTGAATAACTCACTACAGGATTTTAATAGCCAACATGATCAAGCAGATAGAAGAGCTAGGTAGCTGTTGCTTATGCTATCTGAAAAGTACCCCTTATCCATAGACACACACCCCAAAACTCCTTTGTAGGCCTGAAACCCATGGCTGTGCACGTTACTTGTAAATACCATGCATTTCCTATTCAAAATACACACACCCAATGCCTTTGCCTTCTTTATTAATAATTAATTCTGCACAGAATTTGTAAATGTTTTTTTAATTTAAAGTACAACATCAAAAATAGCATGAACTAACTAACCAGTACCCTCCCTCCAGCCCCCCACTCCCGAGCTGTGTCTCTAGCTGCATATGTAGCAGAGGATGGCCTAGTTGGCCATCAATGGGAGGAGAGGCCCTTGGTCTTGTGAAGATCATATGCCCCGGTACAGGGGAATGCCAGGGCCAGGAAGCGGGAATGGGTGGGTTGGGGAGCAGGATGGTGGGGGGAGAATATAGGGGTCTTTGGAGATAGCACTTGAAATGTCAATGAAGAAAATATCTAATAAAAATTCCTTAAAAAATAGCAGGAACTTCTTTTTTTCTTCCTCAGAATCTCATAGATATAAAATTGGAAATTTTATGTCTTAAATTTTAACACATGATTTTTATCCTTCTTACTTGAGAACATTCCCTTTTCCCTTAAAGGAAGTGTCTTATGACCTCTTCCATAACAAGATTGCAGTCATCATTATCTGGTGCTTTGAGTCCATTATTAGGTAAAATAAAGGTTTCTGAACACAGCTCTTAAAACACAAGGAAGGCTGTGACAGGTTACCAGCTACTCATGTGACAGATGAATGGATAACACAGATGGTTGCCCCAATGAAGACATGCAAACAAGACAGACCAGGAGAAGCCATCCTTTAAGTATAGCCAGTACTTAGGCTATAGTTTAAAGCTTATAGCTTGTTTATTTTGAAATTATCCAGTTAATATTTGCAGAGCACTACTGCTTCAAATAATTGAAACCTCAGAAAACAATACCATAACCAAAGTGGAGTACTGTAGCCAGTTGGAAAAAAGAAAAGTGATGAATAAGTAAAGACTGCCTTGGGGCACGACATCAATGAAGTAGCTAATGAATAATGGAAAGGAGGAGGATGGAAAACTTACTAGAAGAAAAAGCGAGTAGAGACCTCCCAATATGAGACAAGAACGGACACTGAGACACAAGAAGAACTGAAGACTTTCATAGCAGCATGCATTTGACTCAAAACGACAGAAATGAAGAAGGGTTTTGAATGTTGCAGAAGAATACCAATCGCCCACATTAAAGAGAGCCTTCCAAAGGCCACCAGCATATTTCTCCATAGAGACTTTTAGGGGCACAAGTGGGAGGGGCAATGGAGTTCTGTGATAGCAATGGTGGAAAGAATGGGCAAAGAGTCTGTTTTACTGAAGTTGAAGGTAAAATTATTATGAGATGAAAATGTCAGCTTACGCTTGCTGATAATTAGGTCTTTATGCCTTGGGCATCAAGAGAAACACTTACATAAGGTACAAAAATAGAAAATGAGAATAAATCAAAGTATATCACAATAAAAATTAGAAATCCAAAGGAAACCAGTGAAGAAAGACAAAGGGTCAAATTAGCTACAAGGACAGGTTAAAACATGTAATGGTGGCAGTGGTTCCTATTGGCAGTAAGCAATTGTTAAATGCAAATGATAAAATTCTCAATCAAAAGACATAGAGTAACTAGAGACAAAATGCAAAATGTCAGTATTGTTTACAGGACACTCACTTTAGGTTTACTGACAGACATGGACGACAATAATAAACTCCTTTGGGGAGAGAGAGAGAGAGAGAGAGAGAGAGAGAGAGAGAGAGAGAGATGTCCAAGAGCAAGCAGTACAGTGTGTGTGTGTGTGTGTGTGTGTGTATGTATGTGTGTGTGTGTGTGTGTGTGTGTGTGTGTGTGTGTGTGTGTGTGTCCAAGAGCAGTACAGCTGGATGTTTCTTTGAGGAACCTCTGGATCCACAAAGATTCCCATGGTGGCTGTGCCAATTCACACTTCCTCCCGCAAGGAATAAGTGTTCCCTTTCTACACATCAGGTGTCCTTTGTTTCTTTGATCTTTGATCTTGGGCATTCTGCCACTCAAGTGCTGGGATTCAAGATTTAAGTCACCACACCCAGTTAGATTTTTGTTTTAATTGTTTGAGGAATATAGCTATCAAGAAAATACATGTTAAAACTATTTTGAGATTTTTTTTATCCCAGTCTGAATTCAAGATCAGCCTAGTCTATGTAATGAGTTCCCAAACACCTGAAACTAATAGGGGGACCTTGTCTAAAAACAGCAACAAAGAAACTTTAAAAATCAAAGCTTGTGAGGTTATGCCAGTGCCTGGCAAATACAGAAGTGGATGCTCACAGTCATCTATAAGATGGAACACAGGGCCCCCAATGGAGGAGCTAGAGAAAGTACCCAAGAGCTGAAGAGGTCTGCAACCCTATAGGTGGAACAACAATATGAACTAACCAGTATGCCCTGAGCTCATGTCTCTAGCTGCATATGTAGCAGAAGATGCCCTAGTCAGGCATCACTGGGAGGAGAGGCCCTTGGACTTTCGAAGATTATATGCCCCAGTACAGGGGAATGCCAGGGCCAGGAAGCAGGAGTGGGTGGGTTGGAGAGCAGGGCAGGGGGAAGGTATAGGGGACTTTCAGGATAGCATTTGAAATGTAAATGAAGAAAATATCTAATAAAAATTGGTTTTTGAAAAAAATGAAAGCCATTTATATTTCATCTTTTGAGAACTGTTTGGATATATGGTCCAGTTTTTAATTGGGTTGTTTCTTCTCAGGTTTTTCAGTTCTCTGTATATTCTAGGAATTAATCCCCTGTCAGATATGTGACTGGTAAAGCTTCTCACTGTCACTGCATTGGGATCAGTTCTATGATTTTTGTACCTAACAATATTTGTCTAACAAAGTTGGGTGTCCTTGCATTTGGCACAGCAATGTTTACAATTACAATATCCTCTCTGTGAATTTTTTCTTTGGTGAGTATGAAATGTTCTTCCCTATCTCTTCTGATTAGTTTTGGTTGGAAAACTATTTTAAGGGTTGTAGAGTTGGCTCAGCGGTTAAGAGCACTGGCCGGTCTTCTAAAGGACCCAGGTTCAATTGACCACATAGTAACTCACAACTGTTAGCCCCTGTTCCTGTATATCCAACCCTCTCACACATGCAAGCCAAACATCAATGTACAAAAAATGAAAATAAGTGAACGATTTTTTTAAACTGTGTTATCAGACACTAGAATTTCTGTACCTTCTCTTTGTCTTGTTTGTTGGCAGCATCTTCTTCCATCCCATAGCAGGGCTTTCCTTGGTGGTAAACTGTGGTTTGAGGAGGCAAAAGATGTATTGTGTTTTCTAATCCAGCCTGTGAGTCTCCGCCCTTTTTGTCAGGGAACTGAAACTGTTAAAACTGAGAGTTGTTATTGAATAGTGTTTATTCCCGTTATTTTGCTGGAGTCGTGTTTCTTCCTTGGTGGTTAGCTATTCTTGAATTGTGTATTGCTTGGGGTATGTTTTCATATTCTTTTCAGGCAAAGTATTTCTTCTAATATTCTTCTGTTTATGGAAAATAAATTCCTTAAATCTGTTTTTACCATGGAAAGGTTTTCTTTCTCCTTCAATTACAATTGTTGGGTTTGGAAGTTTGGGCTGCCAGCTGTGGTCACTTAGGACTTGTAGAATGTCTGTCCAGACCCTTCAGCCTTTTAAAAACCCCACTCAAAAAAAAAAAAAAAAAAAAAAAAAAAAAAAAAAAAACAGGTATTGAGTCTGATAGGCCTGTTTTGTTTTGTTTTGTTTTGTTTTGTTTTGTTTTTATTTCTTGCTGTGTTTTTCTCTCTTGCTGCTCTTAATAGCCCTTCCTTTACTCTGTGCGTTTTATGTTTGGTTATTATGTGTTGTAGATATTATGTGTTGTGGAGAGTTTCTTTTCTGGTCCTGGTTACCTAGTGTTCTGAATACCTCTTGCAACTTAGCAGTCATCTCTGCCTTTAGATTTGGGAAAGTTCTGCTATCATTTTCTTGAAAATATTTTCTATGCGCTCTGACCTGGGTTTCTTCTCTTTATATTCCTACTATTTGCAAGTTTGGTATTTTTTTAGTGTTTCAGATTTTCTGTATGTTCTCTTCTTGAGAGTTTTTATATTGAATATTTTCTTTGACTGAGTGATTCTCTTCCTCTACTTTGTTTTTGAGGTCTGACATTCTCACTTCTATATGACATTCTCTTTGTTTGATGTCCTGAGTTTTTCGAGTTTTATTTTATTTTGGCTTTTCTTCAGAGAGTCTATCTCTTTATTAAATTCCATTTCCTTCTCTTGAATTGTTGTCATTGTTTCATTCCACTCTCTGTTTTTGTGTTCCTCGATCGGGCATTGTTCATGTCCTGCTTGAGATCAGTGAACAGACTTATAATTGCTATTTTGAAGTCATTTTCCTGTGCATTATTTAAGGTGTTTTTCTCAAAAATCACTACACTAAGCATGCTGAGTTGGGGAAGAGACATATGTCTTCACTATTGATGTTTGTGTTTTGTGGTCGGACCTAGACATATGGAGTTAGGTTCTCAGTGGTAGTTCTTGGTGGATTTCTGATCTCCCCATGTTTGGTCTTATCTCAACCTTTCAGAATGTGGGTCACTTGAATGGTGGTTGGTGCGAAATCTTGGAGACACTATATTTTGGCTTGCAAATGGACTGTTAAAGAGGTCTCATCTCGGTGGCAGTTCTGGTCAGACCCTACGGGTGCGGGTGGGTGCCAGGCAGGGTGGTGAGCAGGGAAACTGGCAGGCAGGTGACAGGGAGAATGGGTCCAGCGCCCACATGATTTGTTGTGACCACATTTTTAAGGAAGAAATAGCTAAAGATACTTTTACTCTTGGCAGCATGTTTTTAATATTAATCTACTCATAAAGAAATAAATTTAATAAATCTAAACCTCAATATACCCTATAAAGCAAATATCCTCATGTTGTAACAAAATATAAATGGTGGTATTAAAATACCACATATTTTTAAAAAGCATATTATAGGGGGCTAGAGCAATGGGTCAGTCACTTGGAAAGCTTACCGCTCCTTCAGAGTCCCCGTGTTGTGTTCTCAGCAGCCACACTAGACAGCTCATAACCACCTGACCTCCAACTCCAGGAGATATACCACTATCTTCTGGCTGCACAGGCAACAGTACACACACAATGATTTTTAAAAATAAATCATTGAAAGGAGATTTAGAGTTAGAAAGAAACTATAAGATAGTGTAACCTAATATAATTTTAAATCTTTTGAATCCAAAATACATTTGGCCATTTATTTTCCAGTTCTTAACTCTGGATGACAAAATATCCCTCAGACCTTGGCTTTTAAACAGAAGTCATTATAGTATGAGAACCCTTTTTCTCTATATGACTAGGCTAAGGAAAGCATGCAGTGGGAGAAGGAAGGTGTGAACTGGCTGAGGAAGGTGTGCACTGGGCTAAGGAAGGTGTGAACTGGCAAGGAAGGTAAGCACTGACTGAGGAAGGTGTGCACTGGGCTGAGGAAGGTGTGCACTGGCTAAAGAAGGTTTATACTGTGCTAAGGAAGGTGTGCACTGGCTAAGGAAGGTAAGCACTGACTGAGGAAGGTGTGCACTGGGCTGAGGAAGGTGTGCACTGGCTAAAGAAGGTGTATACTGTGCTAAGGAAGGTGTGCACTGGCTAAGGAAGGTAAGCACTGACTGAGGAAGGTGTGCACTGGGCTGAGGAAGGTGTGCACTGGCTAAAGAAGGTGTATACTGTGCTAAGGAAGGTGTACACTGGCTGAGGAAGGTGTGCACTGGGCTAAGGAAGGTATGCACTGGCTGAGGAAGGTATGCACTGACTAAGGAAGGTGTGCACTGGCTGAGGAAGGTGTGCACTGGGCTAAGGAAGGTGTGCACTGGCTGAGGAAGGTGTGCACTGGGCTGAGGAAGGTGTGCACTGGGCTAAGGAAGGTGTGCACTGGCTGAGGAAGGTATGCACTGGCTGAGGAAGGTGTGCACTGGTTATAGAAGGTGTGTGCTTCCTAAGGAAGGTGTGAACTGAGTATTTCTTGGCAAGCTTCCCCTGGTTTCAGTCACAGTGACAAGCACTGAAAGCCAGTGGCTGGCACAGCTGGGACTTGCTGTGGTATTTGCTCCTTTCATTCAGTCTTGGTTCTCTGTAGAACTCTGCATCTCTCTAGAGATCATGTGACAGTGCTCTGCAGAGACTCTAATCCAGTCAGACAGGAGATATTGGGTGACTGGGTTTAGGCCTTGTGCTTTTCAAGATTAGTTTATCAGGCCTTGTCTTTGTAAGCCTGTGTGTGACCCTTGTTTTCCTGTATTCAGCTTTTGTCTCCCACCGCTCTTGTGTTCTTTCATGTCCACGTGCTTTTTCTGAAATATATCCCTTACAATGAGTTACCAGGCTAGGACATATGTGTGAATTCTGTTAAAAAGAAATGAAGGTCACAAGTGTGGACCATGGCTGTTCTGGTGTTGGCATAACCTGTTGCTGGAGGGCATAGGCCAGTTCTATAGCTCAGGAACAGTGCAGACCTGGGACAGCAAGGGGAAGACGGCATACACAGCCGCAGCTTCCTCTCTGCCACTACATCATTGTCTGATGGGAAGCTAGACGCTTACTTTTTTTTTCATTAATTTTTATTGGTTATTTTATTTATTTACATATGTTATCCCCTTCCCAGTTTCCCTTCCTCAAACCTCCATGCCCTCCTCTCTCCCCCCCTGCCTCTATGAGGGTGCTCTCCCACCCACCTACCGCTCCTGCCTCAGTGGCCTAGTGTTCCCCCTATCCTGGGTCATCAAGCCTCCACAGGACCAAGGGGCTCCCCTCCCAGTGATGCCAGATAAGGCAATCCTCTGCTACATATCCAAATGGAGCCATGGGTATCCCCTGTGTACTCTTTGGTTGGTGGTTTAATCCCTGGGAGCTTTGTGGGGGTCTGGTTGGTTGATATTGTTGTTCTTCCTATGGGGTTGCAATCCCCTTCAACTCCTTCAGTCCTTCCCCTAACTCCTCAGTTGGGGTCCCAGCTCAGTGCAATGGTTGGCTGTAAGCATCCACCTCTGTATTGGTCAGGCTTTGGCAGAGTCTCACAGGGGGTCGCTTTATCAGACTCCTGTCAGTAAGTACTTCTTGGCATCAGCAATACTAGGTGCTAGAAATCAAGGTTTCAAAAGTATTACCAGGACATCATAACACTCACTGCATCAGCGGTGGGGACACACTCCAGAGAAGACTCTTTAGCCTCAGAAAAGGGTCCAGATGTTCACATGAAGTAAAAGACAAGTATGGAGAGGCCTAGCTAAACAGCCTATCATCATTACCTTGAGGTTTCTCTCTTAGTGTTCTGCCATGCTGGGAGTACCAAAAAACAAAGCAAAACAAACAAACAAACAAAAACAAGTTGTGATGAAAGAGAAATAGAAACAAGGTCAATGTCCAACTGAAAGAAAAAGCTTTTAAATAGTGCCTATTTAAAAACATGATTATGGACGCTATTGGTAATAACATGCTGTGAAATATCTTAACTGTCAAATTATGAATTACTAAAATACACAGATATTTTTAGATGAAATAATTGCAGCACTTTCTGAGAGTTTAAAAGATCCTTTTCTTCAAACTTTAAAGCACTAATATCGTCTCAAAGTTTGCGGGAGAAGAAGTAAACACTAGTAATGATGGCTTACCTGTTTGTAGCCTACTTCCTCCCTCGAAAGGCTGAGCCGACTGCAGCCCTGAACAGAGAGGTCATCAAGGATCAGACCTTGAAAGAGGAATCAGGTATTATTAATATATATATATATATATATACATATATATATATATATGCACATATATGCCTTATCTGACCTTGTGAGATATTTTACAAATGTGGAAGCTTAAAACTGGAGTTTCAAAAGATTGTCTATACTTCATGATAGGGAAACAAATAGAAAAAAAAAAATCTGCATTACTCCTGTCACTGAGCTCTGATGACAGAACAACCATGGTCCACACTTGTGACCTTCAACTTTTTTTAAACAGAATTCACACACATGTCCCAGCCTGGCTACTCGTTGTAAGGGATACATTTCAGAAAAGAATTTGGACATGAGGGAAAGAATGAAACAATCATGGGAAATGAAAGCTGACAAAAGAAAAATACATCAGAAGAACCCAAGGAACTGCGAAAGCAGAGTTATATGGCAGCTCGGAACTCTTTCATGCCAAACACACAGCCCCAGCGTGGTGGTTTGAATAGGTTTGGCCCCCATAGACTCATGTATTTAAATGTTTGGCCCATGGGGGATGGTACAATTAGGAGGTGTGCCCTTGGTCCTATTAGGGGGAGGTGTGTCACTGTGGAGGTGGGTTTTGAGGTCTCCTATGCTCAAGTTTGCCCAGTGTGGAATCTGGTCTCCTCATTGCTGCCTGTGGTTCAAGATGTAAAGCTCAAGCATTACGTTTGCTTCAAGCTGCCATGTATCCCTCCATCATGGTAACAGACTGGACCTCTGAACCTATAAGCCAGACTCAATTAAATGTTTTCCTTTATAACAGTTGCCTTGGACACGGTGTCTCTTCACAGCAATAAACTCCAAACTAAGACAGTGGGGCAATGCTAGGTTGGTAGATTGGTAATCAGTGTCCTGTACTCTACCATGAGAGGAAGGTAACTTACAAGTATTTCAAGTAAAGAGCATGTCTCTAACTGCCTCCTTCTGGTTCTCAATGGATGTAGTATTTCTTTCGACTTAGTTTTATAAATCGTAAATATCCAGCACAAGATTTATAAGCTGACTTCTAAATCGATGCCCCTGAGAAAAGGTGATTCCAGATGTGGTCTTTGGCTTACCTAACTACCTAAAAGCTGAAGAAGAGACTTAATAGCATCTCCGTTACCAGGATGCCCGTGGGATATTTTGCTAGTACAACTTAAAAAATGGAATTATGCCGGGGCCTAGCAAACACAGAAGTGGATGCTCACAGTCAGCTAATGGATGGATCACAGGGCTCCCAATGGAGGAGCTAGAGAAAGTACCCAAGGAGCTAAAGGGATCTGCAACCCTATAGGTGGATCAACATTATGAACTAACCAGTACCCCGGAACTCTTGACTCTAGCTGCATATGTATCAAAAGATGGCCTAGTCGGCCATCACTGGAAAGAGAGGCCCATTGGACACGCAAACTTTATATGCCCCAGTACAGGGGAACGCCAGGGCCAAAAAGGGGGAGTGGGCGGTTAGGGGAGTGGGGGTGCGTGGGTATGGGGGACTTTTGGTATAGCATTGGAAATGTAAATGAGCTAAATACCTAATAAAAAATGGAAAAAAAATAAAAAAAATGGAATTAAACCGTTGGCAGAAGCCTCCTGTGCCACTGTGTTTTAAATCGAAGGCTGCTTGTTGTATAAACGTGATTTCTCTGGTTTAACTTCAGGCTGTTTTCTGGGGTCCTCCCATGTACCAGGAATGCGTCAGAAGCATTAGCTTCGTTTCCTGTGGAGGCTGGAAACTGTTAACAGCAAAGTTTGGAGACAGTCGGAATGAGTGCTTTGCCATATGTTAAACTAAATTTGATATGAAAAATCATATCAGTTTCCAGTTTCCAAGAACACTCAAACGGAAAAAAAAAAAAGAAAGAAAGAAAAAGAGGCAGCTCCTGCTTTATAAATATAAAAAGCATCTGTCGACACAGGAGACTCTGCTCTGTCATTTCGCAAAATGATCCCTACTTATATGGACAAGAGAAAGCAGAGCTGATGAACTCTATAGGAAATGATGGGCTGTTTGGTTTAACGTTTGAAGCGGTTACGCATAGTTCCACATGACTGGCTGGCTGCTGAGCTACCGTGGCACGGAGACCTCAGCATCGCTGCCCAGTGTGGTCCGGGAGCCTTGATGTTTCCAAGTCAAACCTTCTGTGAGATGTCTGTGGTTAATTGCTCCCACCATCATCCCCAACTCGGGACGACTCAAGAGCATTCACGAAATGTGTCAGCGTCCCTCAAGTGCTTCATCTCTCACTGAATTTCCCCAGAGTCCATCACTCAGATACAAATGCCCTTCACTGAACTGGCAGTACCACTTTGTGAAGTAGGTTGTTTGATTAATTGAGTGAGTGAGTGAGTGAGTGAGTGAGTGAGTGAGTGAGTGAGTGGTAGATGTGATCTTACTCTGTAGCCCTGACTACTCTGGAACTCGATATGTAGACAAACCTTGAACTCATGGAGAACCAGTGCCTCAGCCTCCTGAGATGCTGGGATTAAAGTATTTCACCACCACATCTGGCTGTTAGCAGCACTTATTTTTTTTTAACTTATTTACTTTATGTCCCTGAATTCCTGGTCACCGCTCCCACAATCCTTCCCTCATCCTCCTCCCCTTCTCCTCTGAGAGGATGGGGGCTCTCCTGGGTATCCCCCCACCATGGTACATCAAATTTCTGTGGGGCTAGATAAATCCTCTCTCACTGAGGCCAGAGAAGACAGTCCAGCTAGAAGAACATATCCCATAGACAGGCAACAGCTTTTGGAATAGCCCCCACTCCAGTTGTTTTGGACCCACAAGAAGACCAACCTACACATCTGCTACATATGTGCAGGAAGCCTAGTTTCAGCCCACGTATGCTCTTTGGTTAGTGGCTTACTCTGAGAGCCTTAACTCTTTTGGTCTTCCTATGGAGTTCCTACCCTCTTAGGGTCCTGCAATTCTTCCTTCTATTCTTCCATAAGAGTTCCCAAGCTACAATCACAGTTTGGCTGTGGGTCTCCTCATCTGTCTGAGTCAGCTGCTGGTTATAGCCTCTCAGAGGGCAGCCTTGCTAGACTCCTGTCTGAAAGCATAACAGAGTTTCATTAGTAGCATCAGGGATTAATGCTTGCCCATGAGATGGGTCTCAAGTTGAGCTGGTTATTGAATGGCTATTCCCTCAGTCTCTGCTCTGTTCCTCATTCCTGCATTTCTTGCAGACACGATAAACTTGGGGTTGAAAGTTTTGTGGGTAGGTGGGTGTCCCTATCGCTCCACTGGGGTTCCTGCCTGGCTACAGGATGTGGCCTCTTCAGGTTCCATATCCCCAATGCTGTGAGCCACAGCTAAGGTCACCTCCATTGATTCTTGGGACACTCCCTTATCCCAGGTCTCTGTCTCGTCCTAGAGATGCCCCATACCTCCCCACCCCTGTCAGTTGCAGATTTCCATTCATTCTCACGGCCATCTGGCCATCCCTCCTGTCCTTCCTCACACCTGATCCTGAACCCCACCCATTCCCCTCACCATCCAGTTCCCTCCCTTCATCTTTCTCTTATGATTATTCAATCCCCTTCTAAGTGAGATTCAAGCAGCCTCAAATGTGCCTTCCTTTTTGTTTAGCTTTTTTGGGTCTATAGCATAGCATGGGTAACCTGTACTTTATGGCAAATATCCACTTATAAGTGAATACATACCATGCATGTTCTTTTGGGACTGGGTTACCTCACTCAGGATGATATTCTCAAGATCCATCCATTTGCCAGCAATATTCATGATGTCTTTGTTTTTCATAGCTGAATAGTATTCTGTTGTGTAGATGTATCACATTTTCTTTATCCATTCTTTAGTTGAGGAACATCTAGATTGTTTCCAATTTCTGGCTATTAAAAATAAAGCTGCTGAGCCGGGCGTGGTGGTGCACGTCTTTAATCCCAGCACTGGGGAGGCAGAGGCAGGGGAGACAGAGGCAAGCGGATTTCTTAGTTTGAGGCCAGCCTGGTCTACAAAGTGAGTTCCAGGACAGCCAGGGCTATACAGAGAAACCCTGTCTCGAAGAAAGAAAGAAAGAAAGAAAGAAAGAAAGAAAGAAAGAAAGAAAGAAAGAAAGAAAGAAAGAAAGAAAGAAAGAAAGAGGGAGGGAGGGAGGGAGGGAGGGAGGGAGGGAGGGAGGGAGGGAGGGAGGGAGGGAGGGAGGGAGGGAGGGAGGGAGAGAGGAGAGAGAGAGAGAGAGAGAGAGAGAGAAAGAGAGAGAGAGAGAGAGAGAGAGAGAGAGAGAGAGAGAGAGAGAGAGAGAAAGCTGCTATGAGTATAGTTGAGCAAGTTGTGAGATGTTGGAGCATCTTTTGGGTATATTCCCAGGAGTGGTATAGCTGGGTCTTGAGATATAAGTACTCCCAGTTTTCTAAGAAACCGCCAAATTGATTTCCAAAGTGGTTGTACAAGTGTGCACTCCCAGCAGTAATGGAGGAGTGGTTCCCATGCTCGCCATCCTTGCCAGAATGTGCGAGGATCTTGAGTTTTTGATCTTAGACTTTCTGATGGGTGTAAGACTGGATCTCAGAATTGCCTTGATTCGTATTTCCCTGATGACTAAGGACTTTGAATATTTAAATGCTTCTCCACCATTGGAGATTCCTCTGTTAAGAATACCCCGGAGACGGTCGGTCTCTCAGCCCACTTCCCCAGTGTGATTCCCCGATTTGCAGGGTTTTTTACTCTTAGCACTGTCTCGTGGCTCCCATCAGATGAACAAACCTACAAGTGGAACACCATCCATCGCTCGCCGCCACGTCTGCGAGGCCTTCGCGCCATCTGCTCACAGTCCCTGTTTCAGCATCAGCAGCTCTTGCTCTCTTGACTACAAGCTCTCATCGATACGATGTTTGTCCTTCGCTTCCTTGCTTGTTTTCTAGCACCACAGACATCCCTAAGACTTTTTCTCACAGACTCTTGGCCCATTTCTTGTAGTAACTGTCTGTGTGATGTTTCCAACTAAAATCCTTGCACTGCAGAATCATTCTGGTTTGGCTCCCTTTCTCAGACTCTTCCGACATCTTCCTTATTTAGTAAACTGAGTTTCTTCTTCTGATTCACTCATGTCCACTTCTCCCGTCATATTAATATCACACCCTCACGACTCCCATTCATACGTCACCAGGCTTCTCTTCATTCACAACCTTCCACGTTTCAAAGGTTGCTATGCCCTGATGTTTCTTTTTCTAGAAAACTTCTTTTGAAAGACACACCTACCCCTACATCTAATCCAAGAAGCACTAAAATGACTCTCCCAGAGTTTGTTTTTTTTTTAATGCACTTTTTTCACTCTTTCCTCCCAAACTGGAGACTGAAGCTATTTGCCCCACTTAACAGAACTAAAACTGTATCCATCTGTATGTCACTGATAACACTCAGTGTGTGCCCTGACTCTTCCTGTTTCAGAGGTTAGGCACAGAATATTCTCTCAGCTTGGCATTTGTAGGAAAAGGACTTGACACATTATAACAAGCAATTCTATTATGAATCAGAGACCTCTGGAGAACAGAAAGACTCACTATAAATGCGCATTTTAAGCAATGGACAGCCTTGCCTCCAGGAAAAGAGAAACAGAAAATACAAGTGTGCATCTTTATGTTTTATTCGCTCTGGGAGAATGTCATCAAGAAGGTATTGTATTCCTTCATTCCTAGCACTCCTGAGGCAGAGGCAGGAGGATGTCTGTGAGTTCAAGTCTAGCCTTTTCGGACTGGGTTACCTCACATAATGAGTTCCAGGACATTGAAGACTTTTTACAGAGACCTTGTCTCAGAGAAAAG
Organism: Mus musculus; assembly: GCF_000001635.26. Lineage (NCBI taxonomy): Eukaryota > Metazoa > Chordata > Mammalia > Rodentia > Muridae > Mus > Mus musculus. The sequence goes on along the minus strand of NC_000069.6, from coordinate 123,576,177 downwards.
AAGAGAGGAGAGGAAAGGAGAAGAGAGGAGAAGAGGGGAGGGGAGGGGAGGGGAGGAGAGGAGAGGAGAGAGGATCCTGTCCTGTTTGAGCTTCTGTCTTATCTTTCTTTGGTGATGAATGGTGATGTGGAAATGTAAGTCACTTGTGGTTATGATGCTTCATCATAGCGATAGTCCTAACTAAGGGACAGCAGTAGGTTAGGTGCTAGAATTGGAGATAAGTGGGCTCAGTGAGTAATCATACAACCACATATGTTAACACAAAGAGACATGGGCTCAGTGGCTAATACATATAGTTCTGTATGCTAGCAGAATTGGAGACACCTGCACTGAAGCATCAGGATGTATGTATGTGGAGAGAGAGAAAATCCCAAAGCTGTTAAAATAAAAGGGAGTGTATAGAGTCACATGTACAGTCGTCTTCCACTTCTACACTTGTGGTTACAGACTTAAAGAGAGAATGCCAGTATATATATTTGCTCTGACACAAAATATTTCTAGAGCACACGAATGACATAGGTTGATAGTAGAGAGAAATTGTGATGTAGATTTGCATGAGAAATTGCTGGGAAACCACAGAGTGACCGGTTCTGTGCCACAATAAAGCATGCTTCAGGGGACAGCAGGTTGGCACGCTTCTCACACAATGCGAATGACGGCATCGTGTGTGTGTGTGTGTGTGTGTGTGTGTGTGTGTGTGTGTGTGAGAGAGAGAGAGAGAGAGAGAGAGAGAGAGAGAGAGAGAGAGAGAGAGAGAGAGAGAGAGAGAGAGAGAGGAGCGTACTCTTCCAGCTTTACAGTCGAGGTGCTCCCTACCTCACAGTCTATGCCTGACCGATGTCCTGCATATTGTATCTTAGTAAACAGAAAACAAGAACAAAGTCAGATTTAGAAAATAGCTGAAAGGTACAGAGGACTCCAGCCTTTCTTCCTCCCCCATTTCCTTCCTACTTCAATTTAAGGCAAACTTTCTTTTGACTGGATGACTTTCCCTAGTCATGAGTATTTAGTGAAATTATTTATTTCAAGCTGTACAGTACTTTCCAAATTTCCATGTGTTTAAGGTTACTTGATGATGGTGGTGGTGGTGATGATGGTGGTGGTGGTGATGATGGTGGTAGTGGTGGTACTGGTGGTGGTGGTGGTGGTGGTGGTGGTGGTGGTGGTGGTGGTGATGATGATGGTGGTGGTGGTGGTAGTGGTGGTGGATGTAGTGGTGGTGGTGATGATGGTGATGGTGGTGGTGGTGGTGGTGGTGGTGGTGGTGGTGATGGTGGTGGTGGTGGTGGTGGTGGTGGTGATGGTGGTGGTGGTTGTGGGGATGATGTCGAAGCAAAACATTTTTGGAGTTTTTCTGTAAGTCAGGCTATTTTGCACTTTAATCAAGAGAAATATAAATTTCTATTTTATAACATCATCAAGTCCCTCGGCTCCCTCCTCAGCAGTTCATCCCATGTGGAGGGGATGACAATTTTACCATGTGAACAGTGATAACTGCGGGTTCCTCTGAACAAGGTGGTTTATATAGTTCCTAAGAAGTTGTTGTTAGGAAACATATAATATAGAAAAATGTTCCTGTAGAATGGCTTCTCTAAAAATAACTTCTTCTGAGAGATTTAGAATTTAAAGAACAACAAGCCATGAGCCAAACATAGAGTTCTCACTACAAATTATTTTTAAATAGCTATCTCATCTGCCTACAATTTTCTATACACTAAACTCTTACCTGAGTTAGAGACCACTATTGTCTTGAGCCCTGTTCTATTCTGTAAAGAGACACGACTACCATGGCAACTCTCACAAAAGAAAGCATTGAATTGGTACTTGCTGACTGTTTCAGATGATTAGGCCATTAGCATCATGGTGTGGAGCATGGTGGCACACAGGCAGACATAATGCTGGGGGAACTGAGAGTTCTACATATGGATCTACCAGCAGCAGGAAGAGAGAGTCCACCCCCAGTGACACACTTCCTCCAAGGCCACACCTCCTAATCCTTCTCAAGTAGTGCCACTTTCTGACGACTAAGCATTCAAATATATGAGCCTATAGGGGCCATTTTTAGTCAAACCACCATACCTATGATGACATTCTCCCAGTACTGCGAAACAATTGCTTGTCTTACCTGCAGCAAATGGACATTGCTGTTCTGACTCACAAAATTTTAGCTCTTTCATCTTTTGTTCCTTCTACATTTTTACATGGCTTCATTCTGACCTGACTCTTACAGCTGATATTGTCTTGCCCTGGTCGGTCCTGGAAAAAAAGTACTGCTCTCCATTTATTTCATGCCAAATTTCATTTATTTAAACATCATCCAAAGTCACCGGACTGGGACTCAAGGAGGGTCCCAGAGATCAAGCAGCGGCCTGTGTGGATCTGAGCTAAGCCTTCTGCAAATACGTTTCAGTTGTGGATCTCAGTGCTCTTGTGGGATTCCTAACAGTGGGATCCAGGCTGTCTCTGACTCTTCTGCCTGCCTTTGAGATCCTTCATCGCCTACTGTGTTTCCTCTTCCACCCTTCAAGTGAAAATGTGTGTCTGACCTTATTGTAGCTTGTTATACCATATTTGCTTCGTGTCTCTGGAAGGCCTGCTCTGTTTTGAGAAAAGCAGGGGCAGAGCAGATCTGTGGAAAGGGGAGGCATGGAGAGGCTGGAGGAAGGGGAAGAAAGAGAAACTATAGTCAGGGTGTACTATATGAGTGAAGAATAAATTTTTTTAAAGTGTGTTTCAATTGAAACAGTTACAGGCAGCTAGTGTGGAAGCGACCCATCACCCATTCCCATTTCGTAAAGGTAGGACATCTTGGGTTGTTTCATGGATGTCTAGCAGGTATTTTTCCTTCATTCTGCTTTTTGTTGCCATTAGAGTACTTACTCTCTACATAAAGAAAGGAAATTCTGTACTAACTTGGACTTTTCATGAAACACTAGATTAAAGGAGTATCATAAAAGAAGAAAAATAAATATTGAAAGTGTTATTTTAAATAATCAGAAACAAAGCAAGCACGGAGCAGAGGAAACAACACTGTGAGGGAAGATCCTAATATGGAAGGAAACCTTCACCAGTGTGAATTTGATAGGAAATCTAATATCTAGAATGAAGAACTCAATAAATTAAACAACAAAACAATTCCAAAAGTATCCAGTCAATAAGTAGGCCAATGAATCAGAAAACTCTCAAAAGTAGAAATACCAGTCATCAATCAATATATGAAAAAATGTTGAACAACCATAGATATCAGAGATATGCTCGTAAAAAACTGCATTGTGAGTCTCTCACCCTTGTCAAGAGGGCTGCCTGGTGGAAATATAAGATATCCACTCTAAAACTTGTGTGGAGGTTCCTCACAAAACTCAAAATGGAATTTAGCTATAGCATTTATAATTAAATATGTTATTTGTGTGTTCATTTAAAAATAATAGTAAATAAACAAAGCAGAAACTTTAGCAGGGAGTCCCTGTCTTTTGAACGTATAGTACTGTTGTGTTTTCTTTTTAATTTACCAAATAAATCAGTAAGTTTGATGTGTTGTTTTCCCCTAGCAAGGGATCCAGTCCCATAAGCTACTGTGTTAACTGAAGCCTCCCACAGTGAGTTCAGTCCTTGTGATTGCTAAAATTCAATTCATTCACGTCTGAGCCAATGTCGGATTTCCAGGCAGTCATATTTTTTAAAAAATAATTTTTCATCTACCAAGTCTCTGAAGTTAAATTTGACACAGCCTCAAACACTTAATTCAATTTCCTCTCTATGTTTTCATTACGCTGTGGGGGCAGTGCTTTAAAACTAAGAAGAAGAAAAAAGGTTTTCTGCGGGACATTTTCATTGCAAAACTGAGTAACACATTTGTGGTGTATATCTGGCTGCATAAGAAAGGACTTCTTCTAATTAATCGCTTCTAAAGCTATCATCAGCTGTAACTGTGTTCATTATTCTGTCACTGAAAGTCTAATGGTGCAAGATCAGCTGTGTCTCTTCTCTAAATAGCTGAAGGAGGGTCTTTCAGGAAAATGAGAGACATCAGAACAACACAAGCCATGGACACAATGCTAACCTTAATTGAAAATCAGTGGTGTAAGCGTTAGAACTACTGCATGAAATGTTAACGTTTGTTCTGAAGCTGAAGCAAGGGCAGTGCATTCCGGTGACTTCACTTCTGTTATCCAGAGGAACCAGTCACTCATCAGTCATTAGCTTATAACCAGAGGCCTGAAGTTGCAGTTCTGAATGCAGAGCCGGAAAAATTAAGCCAGTAATGGTGAAGACAACAAAACACGCCAAGCTAAATTGCTTTAAATGACATGGACCTCACCCCTGTACCTTCGAAACCTGTCCCTAATTTAGAGCAATGGATATGCCCTCATGGGTCTCTTTTAAACTTTGTCAGATTTCAAATTCAAAATGTTAAGGCCTGTCTGGAAATCATTCTGCAATGGAGTTTTCTTCTGAGGTCATTAAATGCTGAGTGAGGAGTAAGGTGTGGGCAAATATTAAAACACAACTCATTCAGGACGATGCCCTCCAGGAACATCCATTTGCCTAAGAACTTCATAAATTCATTCTTTTTAATAGCTGAGTAGCACTCCATTGTGTAAATGTACCACATTTTCCGTATCCATTCTTCTGTTGTGGGACATCTGGGTTCTTTCCAGCTTCTGGCTATTATAAATAAGGCTACTATGAACATAGTGGAGCATGTGTCCTTCTTACATCTTCTGGATATATGCCCAGGAGAGGTATTGCGGGATCCTCCCGTAGTACTATGTCCAATTTTCTGAGGAACCGCCAGACTGATTTCCAGAGTGGTTGTATAAGCTTGCAACCCCACCAACAATGGAGGAGTGTTCCTCTTTCTCCACATCCTCGCCAGCATCTGCTGTCACCTGAATTTTTGATCTTAGCCATTCTGACTGGTGTGAGGTGGAATCTCAGGGTTGTTTTGATTTGCATTTCCCTGATGATTAAGGATGTTGAACATTTTTTCAGGTGCTTCTCTGCCATTCAGTATTCCTCAGGTGAGAATTCTTTGTTCAGCTCTGAGCCCCATTTTTAATGGGGTTATTTGATTTTCTGAAGTCCACCTTCTTGAGTTCTTTATATATATTGGATATTAGTCCCCTATCTGATTTAGGATAGGTAAAGATCCTTTCCCAATTTGTTGGTGGTCTTTTTGTCTTATTGACTGTGTCTTTTGCCTTGCAAAAGTTTTGCAACTTTATGAGGCCCCATTTATCGATTCTTGATCTTACAGCACAAGCCACTGCTGTTCTATTCGGGAACTTTTTCCCTGTACCCATATCTTCGAGGCTTTTCCCTACTTTCTCCTCTATAAGTTTCAGTGTCTCTGGTTTTATGTGGAGTTCCTTAATCCACTTAGATTTGACCTTAGTACAAGGAGATAAGAATGGATCAATTTGCATTCTTCTACATGATAACAGCCAGTTGTGCCAGCACCATTTGTTGAAAATGCTGTCTTTCTTCCACTGGATGGTTTTAGCTCCCTTGTCAAAGATCAAGTGACCATAGGTGTGTGGGTTCATCTCTGGGTCTTCAATTCTGTTCCATTGGTCTACTTGTCTGTCACTATACCAGTACCATGCAGTTTTTATCACAATTGCTCTGTAGTACAGCTTTAGGTCAGGCATGGTGATTCCACCAGAGGTTCTTTTATCCTTGAGAAGAATTTTTGCCTTCCTAGGTTTTTTGTTATTCCAGATGAATCTGCCGATTGTCCTTTCTAATTTGTTGAAGAATTGAGTTGGAATTTTGATGGGGATTGCATTGAATCTGTAGATTGCTTTTGGCAAGATAGCCATTTTCACTATATTGATCCTGCCAATCCATAATCATGGGAGATCTTTCCATCTTCTGAGATCTTCTTTAATTTCTTTCTTCAGAGACTTGAAGTTCTCATCCTGAGTGAGGTAACCCAATCACAAAGGAACTCACACAATATGTACTCACTGATAAGTGGATATTAGCCCAGAAACTTAGGATACCCAAGATATAAGATACAATTTGCTAAATGCATGAAACTCAAGAGGAACGAAAACCAAAGTGTGGACACTTTGCCCCTTCTTAGAATTGGGAACAAAACACCCATGGAAGGAGTTACAGAGACAAAGTTTGGAGCTGTGACAAAAGGATGGACCATCTAGAGATTGCCATATCCGGGGATCCATCCTATAATCAGCTTCCAAATGCTGACACCGTTGCATACACTAGCAATATTTTGCTGAAAGGACCAGATATAGCTGTCTCTTGTGAGACTATGCCAGGGCCTAGCAAACACAGAAGTGGGCGCTCACAGTCAGCTATTGGATGGATCACAGGGTGCCCAATGGAGGAGCTAGAGAAAGTACCCAAGGAGCTAAAGGGATCTGCAACCCTATAGGTGGAACAACATTATGAACTAACCAGTACCCCGGAGCTCTTGACTCTAGCTGCATATGTATCAAAAGATGGCCTAGTAGGCCATCACTGGAAAGAGAGGCCCATTGGACTTGCAAACTTTATATGCCCCAGTACAGGGGAACGCCAGGGCCAAAAAGTGGGTGGGTAGGAGAGTGGCGGGGGGGGGGCGGTATGGGGGACTTTTGGGATAGCATTGGAAATGTAAATGAGGAAAATACCTAATAAAAAATTTTAAAAAAAACACAACTCGGTGAATGGAAACCTTTGAAATCAAAGTTGTCACATCTGTTTGATGCCATTGGAATCAATGAAAAGAATGAAAATGGCTTCAACACAAAACAGTTAGGATAACACAAAGTATGGATGATGTGCCAGATTCTCAAAATTCTCTTCTCATTTGACGGCTGTATCTCTTCTTCTCTTTTACCTACATAACCCCAATAGAGAGTGATGAGAAACTCCGGTAAGCAAGAGAAAAGGTTAAATCCTCACTGACTGGTGCTTACTTTTTGTTCCTGGTAGCTTGCATAGCACCTTCCACACTATTAAAAGATGAAAGACTGCATTCAATGATGTAGACTTCAATTCTATTCAACCAACACTAGCTGCCTATTATATAATTCAGTTTTTAAATATGTCCTTAACTGTTCAGTGAGGGCTAGAATATAGTGACTGGTCTTGGTGAATTCATATTTCAGGACAGGAACCTATAACTATTCAAGCCAATGTACTGCAATCATTGTTAAAAAGAGATCACAAAATCCAGTGGAGATGCAAGATGTGAATGAAGTGGAAACATGAGAGGGTACATCAGGAGGAATAAGTCAGATGCACACATGCAGGGATGTATTCCCTGGGATGGAAAGCAAAAGACGATAAATGGGAATGAGAGAAGAAAGGAAGAGTTCAGTGGACTCTTGAAATACAAAGGGTGTGGCCTGTAAAGTACTATATGGTTTAAAGACCGTGTGGCTACACCATACTAAGATATACTGCGACTATAATAGACCACACCACATTTGGGAGACCTGGTATTAAGAGTAAAGAACACTGCAAGCCCAGACACTTGATGTATGTGCCTAGCTGAGAAGCCAATGGAACAAAGCTACCATCAGGGATTAAGACTGAATGTCTCAAAGTCAGAGGTGGGTTCCAAAGACATGTTAATGGGAAGCATTGAGATTTGAGTTCCTGCTGGCTGGTCTGGCCTTCTAAAACTTTTAGGATGGTTAGATAGAGTAAAAACTGATCCCAAGAGGGATCCAAGTTTGAAATCACTGCTAAGTGGAATGGAAGAGTAAAGGCACAGAGATGAATAGAAAAGATTATCTAGTAATATTCAGGTGAGACTGGAGAACAGCTCCATGGTCAGGAGCTCTTGCTGCACAGCCATGAGGACCTGATTTCACAACGCCCACACCCATGAAACAAGCTGTACAAGGATGTATTGAGCCCCAGCACTATGAGGCTCATGAGAGAGAGATCACTCAAGGTTGCAGACAGCCAGCATAGACCAAAAAGTGCAAGCTTTCATTCCAAAGAGAGATCCTTCCTCCATGGCAGAATGAGGTGGAGAGTGATGAAGAGAACTCAGTGCCCTCCTCTGGTCACCATATGCTCTTCAGTCTACGTAACCACTCATGTCCCTGTGAATATATACACACACACAAGAAGAGTTTAGGCCTCCAGGGAGGAGAGTTGGCAAGTAAAAATGCTGTTCCAAGACTAAGGAACAGAATTCAACCCCAGTTAGTTAAATAACTGTAAGAAGAAGGCAAGGAAGAGGAAGATTGGGACCATACAATAACATGTTAATGGTAGCTGCCATTTTGTTTTCCCTGAAGCTATACTGAAGTATCTCTTAATGTCAGAGGGAAATAAATGGGAGAACTTCTTCCAAGTCTCAGATTGGTGGGTCAGTGACAAAGATGACTTAAGAAGCTATGAGTGAATGTCACGAGAGAGGTTCAAGTCACTGGCCATAGAATTTTGTCTAGTAGAAGAGATTCAAGGAGGAGTACAGAAAAGGAAGTGTTAAGAGATGTCAGATCTGTGCTGCTGAGCTGTTAGAACACTGTTATAAATAAGAAATGATGGTTCTTCAAACTCGTAGGAGCATCGATGACTACAGTCCTATAAATAGATATTACTCACTATGCAATTGCTATGCGACAGGCTATGCTGCGAGTTTCTTTATGACTGTGATGACAACTGTAAGGTCGGTCTTACTCATGATGTTTGTTCTAGATAAAATCCCCGAGAGTTGAAAACCTTCAAAGATCTCAGAGCCACAGTTTCTTACATGATAGGCAGGACAAAGTTACAGACATAACGATATTGTTTATCAGCAAAGGAAATAGGAAAGCATCCAGGAAGAAAATAACCAGAGAGGAACATGCCACAGTAGGGTGAGAGGAGGAAATGTGTGATGTCAAGTTAAAGGAAACAAGAATAAATCTTTGAGGAAACTATTTTATTTTATTTTGATTTCTGTTGTTTTTAAGATTTTTTTCCAGTCTGTAATAATTTAGCAACTCTTAATTTGGTGGTCATATATATAATTTCAAGACTGACCATTTGGTATTGGATAGTCAGCTGAGGGGACTCCTCCCTGGGGAAGACTTCTTCTCCCACTCTCTGGATTCCTTTCTCGCCTGGAGATCTCTGTCTCGAGGTGGGAAGCCTTGAGACTCCATCCTTTCATGTTAGCCTGTCTGTTAGAGTCATCCTTGTTTAGGTTTTACAAAGCTATGATTTTGAGACTTCATGGTGTAGCTTCCCTGACATTTCTAAAAGACACAGTTCCCATAGCCTCTCCACACTCTCTTCTACGACAATCCCTGAGCCTTTGGTTTAGGGGGAATGCTGTGGATGGATCAGTTAGGGCTGGGCACCACGTGATCATTTGTTGTCTACTTTTTAATCAATTGTGGTTTTCTGTAATAATCTCCATCTGTGGGGAATAGAAATATCTTTGAAAGGGGGTGAGAGTTACACTTACCTGTAAGTATGAGGATAAATATTTAGAATGCAGTTAGGAGCTGTGCTCTTTTAGTAACGTGGTGGTTGTAGGTTCTCCTATCACTATCCCCGAGCAGTCTCCTGCATTTCCAGGACTGAACATGACTTCCTCCCTGTTGGGTAATCCTTAACCCAACAGTTACCACTAAAACGTGAGTGCCACTACTGCACTTTTAGAATTACCATGTCATGTTGATGATAGTTATTGACATCGAGAGGCACCATAGCTTGTTTGGATATTGGTTGCTTCACTCTTTGGAAGCTCACATGGCACTGGTACCATGAAAGCTAGTCCTCAGGGAGGATGCCTTCAGGTCAGATCCAGTTAGGATTCTCTAACTCCTGTGTCTGAAGTGAGTGGTGTCTTCAGCAACTGGGACTTATCCTCCACCTTTGCAAGATAACCAGTAGCAGCAGATAGCCTTCTGACCAAATGTATTCTCTTTATAGGTTTGTTCTCACCAATCCTATTGCTTGCTGCATATGGCTTTGTAACTAAACCAATAAAAAAAAATGGAGAGGACACTTGTTTGGAAAAAGATGCACATGACATCCATTTCTGAAAGGACATTATGATTCATTGAAAAATACTTTTAAAAGAAATGGAAGTGTTTTGTATTCTGATGAATTGCACTCCCTTTTGCCTTCTATTTCTATAAGAGCATGAAACAAACTCCAGGCTGGAGTCCAAAATCTAAAAGGGCCAAGAGGTGGCATTCTTCTCTTTATTTGCATTGTACTTTGTGTTAGGTTAGCATACAAGAAATGGAGTTGAAAATCTAAGAGATGTGCTATGCTTACAGGCTAGGAAGTTTTTCTCTAATAGCATATCCTTGTTGGTGCTGTTTTGTTTTGTTTTGTTTTGTTTTGTTTTGTTTTGTTTTGTTTCTGTCAACTTGTCATAAAATAATGTTATCTGGAAAGAAGAACCTCCATAGAGAAAAATGCTTACATCAGACCATCTGTAGGCAAACCTGTGGGGCATTTTCTTTATGAACAATTGATGTGGGAGGAACCAGCACACCATGGGGCCTGCCACCCCTGGGCAAGTGGGATGTGTAAAAAGCTAAACTGAGCAGGCCAGGGGGAGCAGACAAATTAACATCACCCCCCTATGCTTGCTGCTTCATTCCTGCCTTGAGTTCCTGCACTGACTGCCCTCAGATGGAACGTAATCTGAGAGTTATAACATGAAGTGAAGCCTTTATTTTCCAAACCTAACTAAGACAGGGGCTACAATCAGTAATTTATAAATATTACCTCAGTTCTTTCAAAGGACCTTCAGTTTCAGAAAAGCAGCATTGTTAACTAGCTCCTAACTCATTTTGGATAGCCTGTCTTTATCAATACTGGTGCCATTTTGTTTTCTGTAGTCGTGCAAGTCAAAAGGTAGGTACCCGTTTCATCACAGTGCAAGCTGTGTTTCTGCAATTGAATAGCAAACTAGGGTGCATTAGAGTCAGAGAGTGGTACCACAGCACCTCACCTCTGCTTCCCACTTTCTACCCCATGCGGACACGATTCAGGGAGCTGCGACAAGTAGTAACTAACTCTTTCATAGCAAGAAAGAAAAAGATAGAGCTAGCAACTAACTAGGTTAATATATATCTTTAATTAATGCACTTACAAGCAGATCTGAGTTCAATAACTAGAATCACATACAAAAGGGCTAGCATGGGCTACGTGCGTGTACTCCCAGTGTTGGGATGGGAAGACAGAGACTGTGGGTATTAAGGGCTCACTGGATAACTAAGCCTCCTTATTGGGAGAAGTCCAGCGAAGAGAAAGACCATGCCTCAAAGGGGTGGTGGAGGGTGAGACAGACAGCATCTGATTAACAATACATAAGGTTGGTCTCTGACCTCCACTTGCACACATGAACCCATGTGTACACACACAAATCAGGGAGTAAGGGCAAAAAGTTCCAAATGTCATAAGAGAAGGGGGTGACCAGAGTCGTAAGAGCCAGCCAGTGGTGCACAACTCTAACACTAACACCCTGAGACACTGTGAGATTAGGGCCAGCCTAGGCTATATAGTGGGACCCTGACTCAACAAGAGAAAGAGGAGTTGCCACAGACTTGATGCTATTTTAAGAGAAGTAACCAGAAAGGTAATTTCTTAAGGCTTCAGTCTTCAGGGTCAAAATAATAAAAATGATGCGAATTGTTGGTAAACCATGGCTGCATCGACACGTTACTATTTAAAACTTACCCTCCACATATTTTGTTCGTGAAAGTTCTAAGATCTTTTTATGAAGAGGAGGTAGAACATTGCTGAATAATTGTGTTCAGAACTGGTGCTTTTAAAGGCTCTACCCAGCAAACAATGGAAATAGATGCAGAGACCCATAGCCAAACATTAGATGGAGCTCTGGAAGTCTTGTGGAAGAGCTGAGGGAAGGATTGAGGAACCCAGATTGGACAGGGACTCCACAGTAAGACCAACAAAGTCAACTAACATGGATCCTTGCAGGCTCCCAGAAGCTGAACTGCCAACCAAAGAGTAAGCATGGGCTGGACTTAGCCACTGTGCCCCTCGCCCCAAGCGCCCATATGTAGCAGATGTGCAGCTTGGTCTTCATATGGTTCCCCCAACAACTGGAGGGGGGCTGTCCCTGACTCTATTGCCTGCCTGTGGATACTGTTTCCCTAACTGGGCTGCCTTCTCTGACCTCAGTGGGAGCAGATGCATCTAGTCCTGCAGTGACTTGATGTGCAGGGAGAAGGGGTAATACCGAGGGAGGGGAGGCTTCCCCTCTCAGAGAAGGGGAGGGGGGAATGAAGAGAGGATATGTGCAAAGGGTACTGGGGAAAAAGGGGAAGCTGATATTGATCTGTAAAGTGAATAAAATAAATTTTAAAAATACAAAAAAGGAAGGGAGAAAGAGAGAGAGAGAGAGAGAGAGAGAGAGAGAGAGAGAGAGAGAGAGAGAGAGAGAGAGAGAGAGAGAGAGAGAGAGAGAGAGAGACTGGAACTTCACACTTGAAAGTCTGGAGACTCTGCCTTGAGAAGCACAGAATATTGATGCCCTGCCCTATGTTGTACAGACCTCTTTTCTATCTATCATGTCAGATCTCAATGCAACTTTTTCTCATATTCCTGTTACTTGATTCTTGAATTTTCTTGGATGTTTCTTTCAGTTGTTTAAACAACGACCTGTTGCATTTTTGTTGTGATTATAAAGTAATCACACAACACTCGACATGGGGAAATTCCTCTTTCCATATGGAATTACTTGCTTTGTTGTAGACAGGAGAATTTGTTCCATTTGCCCCACAGCTAACCAACAAAAAAAAATACTTGAATTCATTCTGGCTTTCTAAATGACCATTCTATATCCCAGATCAATTTAATCAAAAGCTATAGCAAGCACATTTACTTTATTATAAAAATTTTCCCACATTTATTGTGGGATTTTTCAATGAGCAGGTTCGTTCTACCTCAGCTTCAACCATAGCAAGGGTGAATTTTATCCAGCTGAGCACTGAACAGTTTCAAAAGGAGATATTTCCTGTAAGGAGTAGAGATAGACCCATGAATGCAGAAAAGGTTTTAATGTGTTACATGACACCGTGTTCTAAGAAATATAAACCAAAGGACAGTTAAATGATCTCATTAATTATTTATATCCTTAGCTGGAAACACAACAACATAAACCAAGTTCAATAGATTGAAATTATAAACTCCTAACTCATGGAATCCTGCTTTTTCAACTAGCTGACAGTTTGCATTTCATGAGGGCATTGTGTGCGGGTGCCTAGTCTGTGTTAGTAAGGATTGGCTTATTGTACCCAGGTAGCTAGGTAACAATAATTTTCTTTTTTTTCCCATTTTTTATTAGGTATTTAGCTCATTTACATTTCCAATGCTATACCAAAAGTCCCCCATATCCACCCACCCCCACTCCCCTGCCCACCCACTCCCCCTTTTTGGCCCTGGCGTTCCCCTGTACTGGGGCATATAAAGTTTGCTTGTCCAATGGGCCTCTCTTTCCAGTGATGGCCGACTAGGCCATCTTTTGATATATATGCAGCTAGAGTCAAGAGCTCCGGGGTACTGGTTAGTTCATAATGTTGTTCCACCTATAGGGTTGCAGATCCCTTTAGCTCCTTGGCTACTTTCTCTAGCTCCTCCATTGGGAGCCCTATGATCCATCCATTAGCTGACTGTGAGCATCCACTTCTGTGTTTGCTAGGCCCCGGCATAGTCTCACAAGAGACAGCTACATCTGGGTCCTTTCAATAAAATCTTGCTAGTGTATGCAATGGTGTCAGCGTTTGAATGCTGATTATGGGGTGGATCCCTGGATATGGCAGTCTCTACATGGTCCATCCTTTCATGGAAGGAGTTACAGAGACAATAATTTTCTTAAATGATGAAGAATTATTTTAAACTCATTTTTGTTAGGAAACATGTTAACATTTCAGGGGAAAAAAAACCTCTCACTGAACCTTGTCAATAACATACTTCACTGCACAGTAATATAATGACAGCTTTTAGGATATATACAAAGTCTAAAAACAGGTCATGATGGAAATCCTTATGTCGAGCATTTAATTTTAAAAAAAATGTCTAATATTGCTATGATCATTCTGCTCTCTGGTGTTAAAATAACCTGTTGATGCCAAAGCTCATTTGCCTTTTTTCAGATCAGTATTTTCATGACCCATTTGTCTAACTATGGAAACGACCGACTGGGATTATATACATTTGTGAATCTAGCCAATTTTGTGCAGACCTGGACCAACCTGCGTCTTCAGACCTTGCCTCCAGCTCAGCTGGCTCACAAGTATTTTGAGCTCTTTCCTGATCAGAAAGACCCTCTCTGGCAGGTAAAATCAGATCAATAATTGGTATAAATAACTAATGCCACAAACGCAGTTTGTAGTTCCGTAAAGTTATTCAAATGCAAAAACTCAGAACATCTAAGTGAAACTGTGCATTTGGGAAACATTAAGACTTGAGAAACTACTTCCTACCGAATTGTAGGCCTACATTGTTGCTACACATTAACCCCCATTTTCTGTTTCTTTTCCCATTAGAAGGTATACAATATTTGGTGTGGGGTTCTGTAGGTGGTGATGGATTCAATCAGGAGTAGAAATCAATTGTCATATGTTGGGAACAGAAAATGATAAGCAAGTTGTGTGTTGGGCAGTCAGCCAACTACACACACACACACACACACACACACACACACACACATGCGCACATACACATCTGTAGTTACCATCCACAGTCCACGTTAGCAGCTCTCTGGAGTGAACCAGTGCTGATAGCCTATATCCCTCTGCAGCTGGCTTCAGAAGAATCGTTTCTTCTTGTCAACTACAATTTGCTGTGTGTTAGACACTTGAAAACACATACAATTTTCCCACTAATTTCACACTTTATTTTTAAACTGAAATCATTATCATTATAGGAGAGTGGTTTAAAACAAACAGTTATACAGAATAACAACCAAAGGAAGGACATTACTCTTTGTCTTTGCTACATATAAGCAAATTTATTTCATTCATATATCTGTAGTGCTAAGTAGCCAGAAAGGAAAAGCAGGCCTGTCTGTTCGTTCATGAAATAGTACTTAAGAATGCTGTTCTTGTGTGCTAGTGTGTTCTAGATACAACTTCACAGTCTATCTGGTTTTAAAGAGATCAAAAAATAGCCTGTATAATAGCACTCCACCTTCATTTTACAGTTCTGCTAAAATTTTGTACTTTTAGCATTATAGTTGGCAAAGTTACATTTTTAGATTATAGTTACCAAATTTTGAAGGTAGCTGGAAGAAATGAACTGCCTCTTTACATTAGGGTGGCTTGATCCTTCTCCTCTTGTAGAAAACTCGTTTACATAGAATAAAAATAACTTAAGATCCAGGGGTACCTTAAATGGAGTGATTTGGTGAATGCTGTGAGAGTATCTCCCTGTGGACCAGTGGGTCTTAATCTTCCTAATGCTGTGACCCTTTAATACACTTCCTTATGTTGTGATGGCCCCCCAAATTATTTTCATTGCTACTTTATAACTGTAACTTTGCTGCTTTTATGAATCATAATGCAAATAATTTTGGAGAAAGAAGGTTACCAAAAGAGTCGCAACCCACAGGTTGAGAACCACTGCATAGAGTATCAGGAAAAAAATAGTATCTTCCCAAGTTTACTGCTTAAAGGGGAGAGGGTAACTGCAGGGTTGCCAGGAGCAGGAAAATGTGACACGCTGGGCACTAAGCTATTTACCACTCCCTTCTTCTCAACTGAAGGACGGAAGGAAATCCCCCCCAGAACTTTTGTGGTGCCACCTCATGACCTTCAGTTTCCAAAAGAAACCCCTTGCATGTGGTCGTGTCTCCTCTGGTTTCTTAAAGCCAACACTGGAGAGGCTAGCTCTCAAACGGATACACACAAAAAGAACCGTCTCTCTATTCCTCTCCCATACAGAACCCCTGTGATGACAAACGCCACAGAGACATTTGGTCTAAAGAGAAAACCTGCGATCGTTTACCAAAATTCTTGGTAATAGGACCCCAGAAAACTGGTGAGAACTTTTAATATTATTATTAAATAATGTAAAGTAACCAGCCGGTGAGCCCTTGTTGCCGGGGTCCTAGAGCCTTCTCTACAGCTCATGAAGGAACTGTACACATTCCTCTGATGCAACCTTGTCCAACTGAATAATAAAGGCTCTGTTGGGCTTTGTTTAAAAGGAAATGGGAGAAATGTCAGTTGAAAGACACAGCAGTCAATTTGCTGTATGTCTCTCTCTTTTTTTTTTCCTCCAAAGATTGTACTCCAGAGGTGTAGCTAACATTTCTAAAATTTAAACAAATTTTGTGTTTAGAAAGCGATCCACAGGCTTTGCTCAAATGCCGAGTGAGACAGATATAAGTACCTGGGTCTTTATAAGAAATCTTTTTCCAAATACTCTATTTTCCAGATACACTTTACTTTTCTTGCAGAGGTGACTGTTTTTTTTTTTTTTAAAAAAAAGATCTAAAAGATGTTTGACAAGCAGAATTCCTAGACATAAACAAAACTCTCTGCCATCAAGGTGTTTATCCGCACCCAGGAGGCATCTGTTGCACACTTTCTTAAATTGGCATGCAGTTTTTCCCTACACAAAATTCATGTTCCTGTAAAACTCTGTATTAAAGAGAAGCCCAGTGGAAGTTTTAATGCCAACCATTTGAGCTGTGCTTTGCGTGATAAATTACTCAGGGCCCCTGGATTCTGGCTTCATAGAAAACAGCCACAGAAACTGCACCGGGTGGTAATTCCCTTCTTCGTCTCCGAAGATGAGTTCTATGCAAGGTTCGCAGACTCACATGTTTCATTATGTTTAATGCCATTTGCCAATAGTCAGAGAGCGTGGCGTAAGAATGGGTAAGAATGGCAGCCATTGCTTCCCTTGTGTGTTCCCTTGCCAAGATCTACTGAAAGTCTAAAGATGGTTAGAAAAACATTGCAAGTGAAATATCCTCGGCGGCCCCCTCTGCCATCATGTAACCCACCTCGCCGCTACTCCTCGTCATCATGTCTGAGTCTTGGAATACGCAGCTTGCATCGGAGCTCTGCAGGATAAGTTACTTCTCCTACCACACTGGATGCAGACACTGTACGATCATGCTGAGAAGGTGGAAATATCACTGGGCATACTAAACTCTGCTGGGCTTTTAAATATTTATGGTACTGTTTGGATGTGACATTTGTCATTGGCATAAAATCTTTATAGAAAATTACTGTTTTGTGGGTATTAATTTTCCCAGGTTTGGGGAAGATTTTTTACAGATATAATTTACATGATCTAATAAAATGTATCCATTCTAAATACAGAATTAGACAAATGTTACACATCTCTGTTTGGGTAGTATTTCCACATAGAATAACTTTGGAATCTTTATGAGACCCTGGCAGCAAGCTTTTTCTTCCCTAATAAACAGACTAGGAAGCTAAGACACAGAGTTCCCAAAGCAGTCTGTCCAACTGTCTGTAAGTCCTGTCATCATGTCTTCCCCCTCCTACACTTGTGTAATTCTTAGATACTCTTTCATTCTTATCCTTGTTAATTTTTAAAAAAGACAATCAATATAGCAGAAGTATACATGTTCCAGGGCCTACTGAGTCAGACCCCTGGGATGTGACTCAGCCTACAGATGTGAATCAGCCTCTGTGTGACTCAGCTGCAGCTAGAATTTGAGGATCAGTGTTGGGTCTAGGTGCTGAAAAACACTGGTGTTGTCTGTCATATGTTCTTGCATTTCATCCTATGTGGCCTTCTTGATTGTGGGTAAAGTGCTCATTGTTTGGCTTAGATACCCTGTGTCTTTTAATTCATTCTTTAGATAATCTTGCTGTTGACAGCTATTTTAACCACATTTAGAATGTACAGACATTGTATATTCAAGGGCAATTTTAAAGAAAACTTTGAGTAATAAGAAAATACCAAATTTTGCACAAATGGCAGTATGGTATGATTGCTCTCAAAATAAGGATGGCACTTTCTGCACCTGAGAGATTGTTCATGCTATCTTTTGACCTGAAATAAAATTAGGAGAGCACAGTCCATTGGATCACAGCAGTTAGACCACATGGGTGTGCAGAAACTATGGGGACACTTATATCCTAGGAATATTGAACGAATAGAAAAGAGATACCTTTTAGTGATGATATTAGAAGCACAGTCACAGTTGCAAGTAACTGTGTAAATCTTGGGCACACAAGTGCAAACTGCTTTTCTTTCTCCTGCAGTAAGTAGCCTGAGCTATATACTTTTTTATACCTCCTGATTTATGTGAAAACACTAACTTTACAACTTTAAAAAATGACTCCCAGACTGTATACATACCTACAATGCACCATTCTGTTCCCAGTGAATGTAAATGTTGTCCTACGTCACTAAAAAGAACACCAGTTCTCTTCAAGCCTAACAATTTAAATAATTTTGACCATTTTTTATTAAAAGATTAAATTCTTCATTAGCTTTCATGGGCCTCTGGAAGAATATTCTGTCAAAGTTTATTATTATATCAAACAAGTAACAGTTTGGGTGATGAAATATATCAAATAATGGTACAGTTCACTTATAACTTTTTCTTTTTTCATTAAAAAAATGAGTTTAGGATGTCTTTTATCTTATTGTTTGCTTTTTTATTTATTCTTCTCACATGCAATACATCCTGACCACAGCCTCCATTCCTCCCCGACACACCCCACCTCGCTCTGCCCCAGATCCACAGGACTTCTGTTTCCCTCCAGCAAAGATCAGGCTTCGCAGTGATATCAACACAGGCTGACATGACAGGTTACAATAACACCAGGCAGAAACCCTCATACCAAGGCTGCCCAGCATGAGGCTAAGGGTCCTAGAGCAGGCAAATGAGTCAAAAGCACTCCCACTACTGTTCTTAGGCATCCCCCAAAAACACCAAGCTAAACAATCACAGCGTGGACCTGAAGGATACAGGATGTCTCTTCGCATCACAGAAAATCTGTGAAATAGATGAGGCAGATGGGTGGGTTTTTTTCTTTAAGAAAACTGCAGTAAAGATAAGCTAACAACCAAAGTCACAGATGACAGCAGTGACTAAGCTAACATCAGAAGTCTGTTTTCCCAGCATTGGTCCACACTCACCTCTCATCCTTCTGCCTCTGCTAGGGAGAATGTGCCTCCCATTCGCCGGGTTATCTGTTCGGTTTGCTGGGGAGTACACTGAAAGAACCTGCCTCACTCATTATAATACTGAGTTGATTAGTGACTGAGTTACTAACCGTAGGAAACTGTCTTTTCCACTGGTTGATTTCTGATCTCTGCTGTCATTTCAGGTACCACTGCCTTGTGTCTGTTCCTGATTATGCATCCTTCCATCCTTAGTAACTCCCCCAGCCCAAAATCCTTTGAGGAGGTACAGTTCTTTAATAGAAATAACTACCACAGGGGGATTGATTGGTAAGATGGGTTATTAGTATAAATCTAAAACTATATGTACCATGCACAGTATAAACTTAGTGCTAATATTTAGAAACACCGAAGTTTGTGACTACAGATAACATTCATGCCACACATATTACAAACTGACTGAACAGCAAAAAAAAAGCACAAAAGTCATTCATACCAAGGCTCTCCAGTTAATAGGAGGGCTTCTTGCCTTGGGAGAGCCACATGTTGGTTGGTGTTAATTATCCTTGAAGGGAACTGCAGATGTGCATTCAGAGAACAAGTGTAAGCCCCAGGAATGTCACTCTGCCCTTGTGCACCTTTGATGGAGTGATGCTGTGGTCTGAATACATCGTTCTCTGTCATGTTTTGATGAAATCAGCAAGAAGTAACTAGAAATGGAAATGGATGTTTATTTCATGAATTATGAAAGCTATAAAACAATTTAAAGTTATAAATTAAAAAAACTATTTTTTTACCTTTGAGTTAAAATGAAAATATGATGTTAAGTATCTGAAGAAAATGGTTAAAATCAGAAGAAGTAATATAGATTATATGTATAACGTAACGTAATATTCTACAATATAGTAATAAAGCCTCTGTGGTCAGGCTTGTTGCATGATGTCATTTTCTAAAGATCAACTCTACTGGGAGGTCCCTGTGGTTAATCTATAGGAAGACTAATGGGTGAGTATCACTTGAGCATCTATAGAAGCTGTATTCTAATTGTCCCACAGTTCATGGCCAATTCGTCTACACAGTGCTGGGTATTATTAACTAGTTGTGCAGTGTTAAATAAGCTAGCAACTACTTCAACCTCTGTCACCACGTTCTCAAGTAGAACAGAACATCAACATTGGGACAAAATGAGAAGAAGGGAGGAAACCTTCTTTAGAAGTAAATCCTAGCAAAATCTTGGCATTCCTGCAACTTAAAAATAATCCGTTTTTTTCATCAATTATATCAACAAAGCCCTTCTGATCATAAATGTGTCAATACTGTAATAAAAAGTAAAAATTCTCCAAACAGTGTACAAGAAGGTGACACAAATAACTAAATATAACTCAGGGTCAGGGTTGTAGCTCGGTGGAAGAGTGACGCCTAGTATATGCAGGGCCTGGGTTCAGTCCTCGGCACCGCAAACCATGAGTAAATAAATGGGAAAAGGCAAAATGCCTCATAGATCTGAATACAGCTCACCAAAAGCATCCCTCAGATACTTTTGATTGACAAATTACACATTATAAAAGGCAATTTATGCAAATAATAGATAATGGTAACTGTTGAGTCATTTTGTAACTGTAATTACAGCTTTGTTCTCAGCAGCATCCAATGTGTCCTCCGGCAGACTGCCATGCCTCCCTGGGAAACATCACCCCATCAGCTGTGCTTTGAGGATGTTGATTCCACAGGGCTGAAGACCATGTGCCTCATAGTTCGGGGGCCATTTTAACAATTTGCTTACACACAATTAATCTAGGTGCATGGATCTGCTTTTGTTTTAGGACTGCCTTAACTGATAAGCAGTCTAAGTGTATGAATAGGGTACAAACAAATTAGACCAAATGAAACCTTTTGAATGCCATCTTAGACAAAGTAGCCAAAGCCGATATTGAAAATGTCTCAGGAGAACATCTGACTTAATCCTGATTATATGTTTTATGCTTTATGATTTATGATTTAACATTCTTTTCTAATGCCTAGGATGTAGAGGAGAGCTAGAATCATGTGTAGACAGTCATAGAGCCCTGTTATCTTTTGGAACTTGGACAGTTATAATCTGGCTTTGAGTACAATCAACTGAAAATTCTCAGGATCAGAGCTGGGCAAAGGTGTCTCACTGTGAAAGGAACTTGTTAGAGATGGAAGGAGAGAGGACCTGAGGGCATGCTGGCCCATAGTCTAGCTTAAATGACCAGCTACCTGTTCTATGAAGGAATGTCTCCAAAAAAATTAATATGGAGAAAATAATAAAGAAGACACCAGCATCATTCTCTGATTTCCACATATGCATGAAGGGTTAAGCACACACATGCATGCACGCGTGCGCGCACACACATACACACACACATGCACACACACACACATGCACACACATACACACAGTGCATGCACATATATCACATGCAGACAAGAAAAAAACTGAAGAAACTAGAAGCTATTCAGTGACAATGCAAACCACAAATAAATATGGAGTACTACAAAAAGTAGATTTTTTTTAAATTATTTTTTTCTGCTGAATTCTTAGGCTTTTCAGAAGCCTGTGGCTTGAGGGAGCTGCATTCATATATAATCCCTAAAATTAAGTCACTGTAATATGCTTGCTGATTCTTTGTCTGTCCTAAATACTTAATCTCCAAGAGTGATCTTACCTGGTGAAACTTCAGGTCCTGTTCTGGAAATGTGGAGCAGAATCTCTTACATTTATTAGTTTGCAAATCAAATATCTCTCAAGTTATCTGCATTCTCCAACTCCTAGAGAATATGAAAATATGGTCAAACAAGAGCCCATTTTCTGTGCGAGTCTCTGAGACTAGAGAAAATCAGCAGCATAGATCTAATATCCCAGAGGACTGTAAGGGCTTTTCAAAGCCTGAACTGTTACACGTATAAAAGACAGATGGGAAAGTGGGTGTCTTTCGCTGTTAAAAGCTATCTAATATCAGCACCTCTGTCCTTTTTATTCATTACTTTTTGGACGGTTTTTCAGAAGCAGGTTTGAGATAAGCTTGTAGCCAACAGACACTCATGATAACCCAGCCTCTCGAAGCAGTAAAAGTTTCAAAATAAGGCCAAAGTATGGCACTGCTGGAAATAGAATATAAGCCACAAGAGATAGCGCATCCAACAACCCTCCAATGTTTTCATCTCGTTTCCTGCAAAAGGGAGCCAAATGACCTGTGCAACAGGTCCAGTCCCTGGAACACACAGCAAGATTATGTTGCTCTAGGTGTCTAGATGTCTCTGTTAGCTTTGCTTTGTCATAACAACTGAAGTCCTAACAGGAACCCTAGTTAATAGACAATGCCACGTGGGCTTCCTATACACTGAAGTCAACATGGGAATGTTGGTGACTTGTGCTCAGGAATTACTGAACTCTGCTCAACCTAAGATGTGGTGTGGCCCATGAGTTGAAGACAGGAGGGAGCAGGGTGAGGCCATTATTATAAAATGTAACTCTTAGAAATTAAATCGCGGGGCTGGTGAGATGGCTCAGTGGTTAAGAGCACCCGACTGCTCTTCCGAAGGTCCGAAGTTCAAATCCCAGCAACCACATGGTGGCTTACAACCACCTGTAATGAGATCTGATGCCCTCTTCTGGTGCGTCTGAAGACAGCTACAGTGTACTTACATACAATAAATAAAAAAAATAAATAAAGAAATTAAATCGCAAACAAGAGCCTTTTCTTCTAAATGGTTTCCCCTTCCTGCTATAGAAATAGGTACTATCATGAGCTGATGTAGCTATGCCTGACCACTTTAGCAGGGATGGAACTTGAAGCAGATGTGGACATTTCTGTGTTTGAGCTGCCAAGTGTTGTTGGGTTCACCCTTGTGGTGATGCGGCTGCTCATTACCCTCCAGGGAAGCTTTGATGAGGTTTTGTACTGAATTCTAAAGAGAAACATGGTAACATAGTATTTTAAAAGGAAACAAATAAGCCCTGTCACTCTGTGCTTCGACACTCTGTGATTAACTATATCAGCCAGACCTAGCGGTTGGAGTGACTGTTTTACTGTGACAACAAAAAACTATCCTGTATGATTTATTTTGAATGCCTTTTAACTAAATGTACATCTGGTTCATGGCCTTCTCTTTGGTCAGGGGGTCTCTGCTGGTTTTCTCTTTAGATGCATTTTGCACAGGAGCTAAGGTTTGATTATTTTATCTTATATCCTTCTTGCCCCATGATTTTTTTTCTCTGAAATTAAGCAAAACAAAAAATAGTTTGTCAGATAACCTTCTCTGTGTTTTGAACACGTGTCCTGTGCCAGCTCACATAGAGAAAAGCTTGGTTGTCGGTTTTGTAGGGGATCGATGAATTTCTTGGCCACTTTTAACGTCTTCAGTCACCAGCATATAAACGTAAGGGGCTTGTTTTGAAAAAGATGCTCCTTTCTAGGTACATGGATTTCTTCCCAGTCCCATCTAATGTCACCACTGACTTTCTGTTTGAGAAGAGTGCTAATTACTTCCATTCAGAGGACGCTCCCAAGAGGGCTGCTTCTCTAGTCCCGAAAGCCAAAATCATCACCATACTCATTGACCCGTCAGACCGAGCGTACTCCTGGTATCAGGTAAGGAAAGCATGTACCCAATGGAGAGAAGGAGGGTTTGTACAATGGAGGGTCGTTTCCGGCAAAACTGTTACTTCCTGTTGGAGGGCAGGTTATCTTGAATGGGTGCAGAGAGAGAGAGAGAGAGAGAGAGAGAGAGAGAGAGAGAGAGAGAGAGAGAGGAGAGAGGAGAGAGGGGGGAGAGAGAGAAGGGAGAGAGAGGGGGGAGAGAGAGAGAGAAAGAGAGGAAGAGAGTGAGAGCACATGCATAAAGGAGGCCGTTTCTTAGGAGCATTCTGCCTTGTTTTGAGGA
This sequence comes from Mus musculus, assembly GCF_000001635.26. NCBI lineage: Eukaryota > Metazoa > Chordata > Mammalia > Rodentia > Muridae > Mus > Mus musculus. The sequence continues at coordinate 123,552,213 of NC_000069.6, read as the reverse complement.
TCTCTCAATGAGAACTCCCCGGTTAGGCCATACAGTCTGGGTATTGAGCCCCAGGGATCAGCCTGTCTCTGCCTCCCGAGCTCTGTGATGACAAGCACACGTCATCCCATCTGCCTTTGTAGATGAGTTCTGGGAATGAGTCTCAGACGCTTCCATTTTTCAGAGCGAGCACTGTGCCACCAGAGCTGTCTCCCCAGCCCCTCCCTCTCAGATTTGGATAAAAGACATACTAGTTTATTAATACAAAGCAGATGGTTTATTCTTGGTTTCCCAGGAGAAACAAACACTATGAAGGGTTTTTTTTTAAATCTCATTCATTTGATAACTTAATAAAATTCATTAGTGCAATGAATTGCAATTGAAAACATATAATGAAATATTACATGTGTGTATGCATGTGTATTTCAAGGTAAATGTAATAATTTAAAATCATTATTTTCTTCAAGCACACACATAAATTACAAAGAGGCTAAATAGGTTTTCTTTTTTTTTTTTTAATCCATGTTTTATAAGTTGTAAGGTCTCTGTGGCAAACTCTACCATTGCGTTTTAAAACCAGCCATAGAGGAAATGCAGGGAGCACGGCTGAGTTCAGAAAAGCTGCTGGCCCCAGCTCCACAGGAGCTCCAGTACCTGCTTCTGCTGGAAAGCTGTGGAGAGGCAAATGTATACAGAATCCCTCATCCCTGAAAGCCCAGCCTGTCCAAACTGCTCTATGCCTTTTTCTCCGGTGCTTATTGTCTTCGTGTCCCTGAGGTCTGCCAGAACTTGGCCAAGGCTCAGTCACTGTAAGATAATTCAACACACTCTCAGGAAGTCTGTAAAATGTGCAGTGATATGTTAATCACCTAATAAAGCGTAGACAAAATTAAACATACAGATACAGCAAAATTGAGTTTTTCATGCCCTCACTCACTATGACTCTTTAGTTAGTTAATATTTCTCATTTCTACAATTTTGTTTTATATTTTGAGACAAAGAATCACGTAGCCCAGGCTGGACCTAGAACTTGCTATGTAGCAGAGGATAACTTTGACCTCACCTTCCTGCCTCCACCCCCCAAGTGCTGGGATGACAAGCATGCACTGCCATGTCTAGTTGATAATTTTTAAATACATCCCTAATGTTCATATTTCATCTATCCATCAAAAAAAATGTAATGATCTCTGCAAAGCATTGTTTGAAAAGTGATCCGAGATGATGGATATTAACACTGCTTTTGGTTTTTTGGAGAAGCAGCACGTTTGAATAATCATAAAAAATGTACAATAAAGATGTAAATGATGCACAGACTTATTCCGTGATAAAAATATGACCTCAAAGCAAGTTAGATTTCTTAACAGAGGAGTCTGAGCATTAGAGAAACTAGGAAATCTTTAAAGTAGGGAATGATTTGTAAGAGAAAAACAAATGGAACATTTTACCATTACAAAGAGAGCTCTCTGTCAAGGGGTTATCAACAGGATAAGACAGAAACAGGCCGATATTCTATTTCCCTAGAAACTGCAATCTCACGACAAATGTACAAAGTCATGGTAATGAAAACTTACCATCTCTGCTGGTTATCTCTACCTGAGGTTAGACATATAGTTAATTGCCCGTGTTCTAAGTGGCCCACACAGTTCAGAGCCTCCTGGATGAATGCATGTTGTACTGGCACTGGTGTGGTTTCAGTCAGCTAACTTTTTTTTAAGATTTATTTTCATTTTTAACTATATGTGTGTATGTCTGTGTGGGGGTATGTACATTGAATGCGGGTGCCAAAAAGAGACCAAAAGAGGGTGTTGGATCCCTGGAGCTGAACTTACAAGTGGTTGTGAGTTGCCTGTCATAGGGGCTAGGAATTGAACTCACGTCCTCTGCCATCAGAGTGCTTTTGACCACTGGGTCAACTCCCCAGCCCCCGACAGCTAACTTCTTGACCGTTGTGCTATTACAGAGTGAAGCACTATGTTCTTTTATATTTAGCAAAAGCAGTTATTCCGGTTCACAAGTGGAAGGGCACATTGTGAGATGTTTCAAAGATAAACTGGGAGCAGAGTCACAGGAAGGGATAGACTTTAGAGAGGCAATAATAAAAGATAATCTCCACAAGAGGGGATGGAGCCATCGGAAAGCTAGGGTCACAGATGTCCAGGGCCCTGTGTCGATCTTCTATGCCAAACTCAGAGCCATCGCTCAAGTCAAAGAATGCATTAAATTGCAAGTTGACAGATTTCATTTTGTGTCTACTTTTTTCAACAAGTATCTGGGGGGGGGGGGAGAAATACACCTTGATTGGCTCAAGAGAGAGAGAGAGAGAGAGAGAGAGAATCCAAGGCTTTAAACTAAGAAAACATCATAAATACTGCAGACGAATTACTCCTCAGTGGGTGAGCAGAGGCTGGCAGAGTCTGCAGTGTAATAACTGAAATTCCTGTTGCCACAAATGTGCTCTTCAACTAGATGTGGTGGACAGCCACAGACTGGCAACCGTGCCTGAGTGCTTAGTGATCAATTTGAAGAAAAGGTGATTGTCCTTGAGCCCATGATCCTGAGACAGAGCCATTAGGAAACATTTTCATAACTCAATTGCTGCTTTCTGCATTTTCTCGTTCTGGTTCTCCACAAAGGTTGCCATTAGCTAAAATAACCTTGGCTTTTAGATGCTCGGTAATGTGCGGTAAAGTCTGTAAATCTCACATAATGGGCATGCCAGAGTTGGCAGGACTTTCTCCATTTGAAGTAGCCAATGGGGCCTTCTAATCAAAACCTACCTTAAGAGTAGGATTATCAGGGGTGCTTGTATAGAAAGCATATTCACTGAGAAGGATGGACGTTCAATTATGGGCAAGCAAAGAAATACCACCTGTAATAGGGGTTTTGATAGTTTACTTTCAGAACAAAATGTATAAACTGGGGAAAAACTCAAAAAATATTGGTTTAGAAATCCTATCAACAATAATTTAGCCTCTACTACCTAAGTTCCCAAAATGTACAATCTCACCAGTATATTAACTTTAAACTTTGATGCTCTGAGCACAGTTTCATCTTCTATTAATTTAAAACATTAAATAACTGTCCAGTAGTATGCCATTATTTCTTTAGCTTTGGGACTTGTCAAAAATATTGGGTTTTAATTATTTATGCCTATAGTTGACGTTAGTTTAATTATCCATCTTTTCGTTGCAGCATCAGCGATCCCATGAAGACCCTGCAGCTCTGAAATTTAGCTTCTATGAAGTGATCTCTGCTGGGCCCAATGCACCCTGGGAACTCCGAACCCTGCAGAAGAGATGCCTGGTCCCTGGGTGGTATGCCAACCACATCGAGAGATGGCTTGTTTATTTCCCTCCATTTCAGGTATGAATCAACTGGGACTTACAGCTTGTAATAACCTCATTAAGTGGATGGCTTTGCCTCAAACACAGCAGAAATTGTCACTCACTAAAACATTGCTGGGTTTTATCCTTTAGTTTCAAATGATGATACTGGCAGAGAAAAACAGGCACATGTTGAAAAAAAAATGGTTTTTCTAAGAGTATCTCAGGCTAATTCTCCCTGGTCAACTTATTGGCGTTAGGATGCCATCTCTGGCTGCGTGAGGTTTGAAAAGGTTCGCTTCCTAAGTCCTGTTCTGACATTAATAAAGCCCGATGAGAAGTGATGTCTTCTCCAAACCACACAGACATGACTTTGTTTACTGAGTACCATGATCTCCCCTCTGAAACACCTTGCTGGAGTCTTCATGTGTCCCGCTCCCCTCATCCCTTGCTTTGTCTCGTTAGCTTGACATCAGCTCCTCTAAACACTCAGTCCCTGCTCTGGATTGCATAAGCAGCCCCGTGACACCAGAACTCCGTCCTGTGGCTCTATACTATACCATGTGTACAATATGATAGCTGTGACAACTTACGGCTAGTTAAACATAAAAGAGTTAAGTAAAACCTAAAACTCAGCTAATTTTCATTAGCTCCATGTGAAAGCAGAATAGCTTCATGTTAGGTGCAGCAGTCTGTCCGAATAAAGCTAAGTTCTGTTGAACATCCAGAAAGGGGGCTTTGACAAAGTTGTGTGACAAGGTCTGCGACTCCCATCATGGCTACTGTCATTTTGTCATGCTGGTGTTATCCATCACCACACACCAGAGACACGAATTTTTTTCCCACAGTTTCTTTTGGTTTTGGTTTTCTCATTTGCTTTGTTTTCTTGAGGCAGGGTCTCACTCTACAGCTCAGGTCTGACCCCAAGCCCACAGAAATCCTCTGCGCCAGCCTCCCAAGTGTTGGAATTACATATGTGGCCCCTGTTAGTTCTTTTTTTTACTATTTTTTTTATTATTTATATGTATGTGTCTGTGTGGATGTGCATGTGTGTATATGGGTTCCCTCAGAAGCCAGAAGACAGCATCAGATCACATGGAACTGGAGTTACAGGAGGTTGTGAACTACCTTAGGTGGGTTCCAGGAACTGACCCCTGCTCCTCTGTGAGAATGTTATGTATTCTTAACCACTCAGTCATCTCTTCAGCCCCTTCCATTTCTTGCTTTTATCTTGTTTGGTTGTTTGAGACACATTTTTTCTGTGTAGCCCTGACCATCCTGGAACTTACTCTTTAGATAAAGCTAGGCTCAAACTCAGATTTACCTGCCTCTCTCTGCCTCCTGAATGCTGGGACTAAAGGTGTGTGCCGCCACTGCCCAGTGACATTCATTTCTTGAGCAGCATTCTGCCCATATTCATGCCTCTGGGAATCACACCTTCTTCCATATGGTTATCAGAGGATTTCTCAAATCCTGCTCCTGAGTGGAGTTGGGGGATGATAGGTTCTCAGTCTCCTACGCTTATTATAATCTTTCTATTCAGGAGGTGGAGTCTCAGCAATGGGGTAGGGAGGGTTGCTGTTTTAGTCACAGGGTCTTACATTATTCCTGGCCTCAAGTTCACACTCCTCCCTACCTGGTCTCCTGAGTGTTGGGATTTGAGACAGGAGCCAGCACTCTGACTTAATTGGCAGCTTTGTTCTGTAGTAGCCTTCTGTCCCAGTGTGAGTGAGTGACTCAACCCTTGAGTTGGGATCTCATAGTCACACTCCTAAGCACGCTTTCTCCCCATTACTATCGTAGTTTTCATATCATTTCTCAGATTTGTCATATAACATTGGAATGCTTAATTAGCTTGTCTTATTTCCAAGTCACTAATGAGAATTACTTAGGCACCTCCCAACAATGCAGACCCCCAAGGACAACGCACAAGCAAGTGTAGAGTACAGGAATTTGCCATTATACAGTTGACACATGTGTTTTTCAACATCCATGTCTCTCTTTTTTTTCTTATTATTACTTTGGTAACTTAGTTGCTAATCATTGATGGACAGCAGCTAAGAACTACCCCTGCGACAGTGATGGATGAAGTCCAGAAGTTTCTAGGAGTCTCACCTCATTATAATTACTCCGAAGCTTTAACGTAAGTTCGTACTCTAATTAATTTCATGAAGTTTTTAGTAAGGAGCTGATTGTAAAGAAATTGTAGTTGGATGATAGGATTCGCTGATTAGTGGCTTTTTTGAATGTTGACTGTTTTCTAGGCTGACATTTTCCAATTGAGAAAGAACATTTAGACAGCGTGACAAAGAAATGTCCTTGACATTCTTGATACCTAACTTGACAAAGATTTCCCCTAGAATGAACATGGAGGAAAAAAAAATCGTTGTGGCTCATGAAACTAACAAAGAACCTTAGAAGAAGAAGCTATTTGAAACAAGTAGCTACGCTGGCTAGTTTTATGTCAACTTGACACAAGCTAGAGTCATCTGAAAAGAGGGAACCTCAACTGAGAAAATGCTTCTATAAAATACAGCTGTAAGACATTTTCTTAATTAGTGATGGATGCTGGAGGGCCCCGCCCACTGTGGGTGATGCTATTCCTGGACTGCTGGCCTTGGGTTCTACAGGAAAGCAGGCTGAGCAAGCTATGAGGAGCAAGCCAGTAAGCAGCATCACTCCATGGCCTCTGCATCAGCTCCTGCCTCTAGGTTCCAGCCCTGCTTGACTGAGTTTCTGTCCTGACTTACTAAGATCAGGGACTATGAGGCTGAAGAAGCCAAATAAACCCTTGCCTCTCCCAAGGTGTTTTGGTCAAGGTGTTTCATCACAGTGACAGTAACCCTAAGACCGTCGGTAAGAGCAGAACCCACTTACCAGGTGACATTGGAACTTCTTGGGAGCATGAAAACATGACTGGCATAGTTTAGGAAGTGACCTTTCTGTGGCTTTCAGAAATAATGTCATATGACAGAAAGAGCCCAGTGGTTGACTGGATAGGAGAAGGAGCACTGTGAGAAGCCTAAGCATGCTTCGTGTCTTCCTCGCCTTTACCCACTGTGAATCTGACCCTGCTACCCTCCCTTCAACAGTTAACAGCACTGGTTTGGGTTTGGTTTGGTTGGTTGGGCAGGTGGTTTGGTTTGTTGGGGGTTTGTTTGTTTGCTAGTTTTCGCTAGTTTTCCAAGGTGACTGACTGGAAACTGGAACTCAGGTGAGGAAAGCTAAACAGCAGAATTTTTTTTTCTATTTATTTATTTAATGTATGAGTACACTGTTGCTGCCTTCAGACACACCAGAAGAGGGCATCGTATCCCATTACAGATGGTTGTGAGCCACCATGTGGTTGCTTGGAATTGAACTCAGGACCTCTGAAAGAGCAGTCAGTGATTTTAACCGCTGAGCCACCCCTCCAGCCCTAAGCAGCAGAATTTTAAGGAATTGTCAGCTCCTACACAGTGTCTGCAGCTTCACATTTGTAGCCTCAGTCTTCCTTACATCACCTCATTCTCCTCTGCAGTCTGTCATGAGGCCTCTTCTTGCTCCCATCTCAAATGGGCAACTTGGCAGAGGCACTCAGATGGACTGAATTCAAACCATATTCTCACTATATATCTCTTAATTATAGGATTAATAGGTCGAGCATTAAAGAAACTTAAAAAGACTATATCATGAAATACTTCTACTGAGCTTTGCTTAAATCATAAATATTCTTAATGTTTGTTACATAAAAATATAAAATATGCCCAGTGGTGGTGGCACACGCCTTTAATCCCAGCACTTGGGAGGCAGAGGCAGGCGGATTTATGAGTTCGAGGTCAGCCTGGTCTACAAAGTGAATTCCAGGACAGCCAGGGCTATACAGAAAAACCCTGTCTCGAAAAAAAAAAATATATATATATATATATTTTAATTTAATAATTCCATGCAATATATTTTAATTACTTTCATCTCCTCTCTCCTCACCCTAATTCCATCCATACACACCCTACATTAGCATCCCTCTTCCAACTACATGACTTTTTTCTTTTCCTCCACATTTAATATCATCACCATCATCAATTTCTTTGGTCATTTCACCCCTCCCCCAACTCCTCCCAGATAAAACTCAGTTCCACGAAGGATTTGAGTTTGCATCTGCTGTTAAATTCTATTCCATGACAGTTTAAAAAGTGGGGAAAAGGTTTCTCCTTCCTTTCAGCACCCCTTGCAATAAAGAGTTGGCAGAAAGACATCAAAACCTATGTATGTAGTGTACCAACCATATGTGGAGATGTGTTAGACACTCTAGTTTAGGGGCCAAAGGATACTATAACTCTGAAGTTTCAAGCTTTCGTCCCAGGAGTCTCTTACTTGCCGTTACCTGCTGGGCCAGTTTTCTATACTTCTAGTATGGCCAGTTTTGTGGAGTTTTAGTTCAACAATTGATAGACACTAGCTTTAAGTATTTAACATTCAACTTAACCTTAAAGAAAGCTGAGTGCTTTTAGTTTGCAGCTAGAAATTCAAGTCCACTTTCTGCTTTCTGCTTTAAGTATCTCTTTGAAAAGAAAAGCTTTTATTTTCTAAACGATTTTCTATTTCAAGTTGGCCTATCTTTGTGTTTTTTTTATAGGGTTTCTCGCAAGGTATTGTGTTTCAGAAAGAAAAAAAAAAAAGAAGTAAAGTAGTCTATAAAGACATCATTTCTTTTTCTTGTAGAGTGGTCCTTGACCTGCATGCTATGTGTTTGTCCTCTCTGCATCCTGCTCAGCAGAAAGCTTTTTTTATTCATCTCCACTGCTGAAAAAGGCACTGTGAACTTGAGAGACAGACCATCAAAGAAACACACTATATACAAAGAACTGTGGGTCACTGTGCACCTGGAATGTAGCTAGCTAAAATTACCCATTATGTGATTCTCTTACCTGGTCCTGCAAGTAGCAGGGCAAGATAGCGGTAATCTGTGAAAGCAGTTTCACATCCAGCAGGGCTGCCCTCTCTTGTCACCTTGCTGACATAGATAATGTACTTCCAGGGTGTCTCTTTCCACATTTTCTTGTCAGTCATTGATTGGCCTGACACACCTTTTTAAAAACCTGCTGTGCACTTCTTGTAGGATATTTGGATAATACACCGTATTGTCCCGGCCTTGAAATACTCTGTCCTCACCCCATGCCCTCTTAGGTTGTTTATCTGGATCCTGGTCTAACAATCCCTTCCTCTCATCAGAGTCTCTAGGACATAATGGGTGTTTCTAGGTGCTTCGGAAATGTGGCCTGAGTGTGAGAAGAAATGCATTTCAGAAATAACATTGACACAACTGCCAAGAGACCTCCTGGCGTATACTTTAGTGTTGCTTAGTATTTGACTGCTAATGATAGTGAAGATCTTCTGGTTTTGGTACAAAAAATAAAAAAAAAAGAAAAGAAATGTGTTATCATTGGACCACTCCAACACTTAGCATTTCTAGGTGACCTCTTAGGGATATACTATGTAATCTTGATATGCAGGAATATGCTAAGCAGCCTCTATGCTGATTATCTTCAATAGAGCTTATTAACATATCAAAGGTACTTCCCAAAAAGAATGTCAAAAAACACAGTAACAAAACAAAACATAAATAAAAACAAAACCTCAATAATCAGGGTATTTTTTTTTCCACAATTGCTGAAGAAAAGGATCTAAAACTCTAAATTTCACACAAAGCCACCAGATAATATATGATATGATTTTTTTTGTTTTTGTTTTTGTTTTTATTTATATTTTTAGAAGGTATTTTTTTCATTTACATTTCCAATGCTATCCCAAAAGTCCCCAATACCCCCCCCCAACTCCCCTACCCACCCACTCCCACTTTTTGGCCCTGGCATTCCCCTGTACTGGGGAATATAAAGATTGCAAGTCCAATGGGCCTCTCTTTCCAGTGATGGCTGACTAGGCCATCTTTTGATACATATGCAGCTAGAGACACGAGCTCCGGGGTACTGGTTAGTTCATAATGTTGTTCCACCTATAGGGTTGCAGATCCCTTTAGCTCCTTGGGTACTTTCTCTAGCTCCTCCATTGGGCGCCCTGTGATCCATCCAATAGCTGACTGGGAGCATCCACTTCTGTGTTTACTAGGCCCCGGCATAGTCTCACAACAGAGAGCTATATCTGGGTCCTTTCAGCAAAATCTTGCTAGTGTGTGCAATGGTGTCAGCATTTGGAAGCTGATTATGGGATGGATCCCCGGATATGGCAGTCTCTATATGGTCCATCCTTTCGTCACAGCTCCAAACTTTGTCTCTGTAATTCCTTCCATGGGTGTTTTGTTCCCAATTCTAAGAAGGGGCAAAGTGTCCACACTTTGGTCTTCGTTCTTCTTGAGTTTCATGCGTTTAGCAAATTGTATCTTATATCTTGGGTATCCTAAGTTTCTGGGCTAATATCCACTTATCAGTGAGTACATAATGTGTGAGTTCCTTTGTGATTGTGTTACCTCACTCAGGATGATGGCCTCCAGGTCCATCCATTTGGCTAGGAATTTCATAAATTCATTCTTTTTAATAGCTGAGTAGTACTCCATTGTGTAAATGTAACCACATTTTCTGTATCCATTCCTCTGTTGAGGGGCATCTGGGTTCTTTCCAGCTTCTGGCTATTATAAATAAGGCTGCTATGAACATAGTGGAGCATGTGTCCTTCTTACCGGTCTGGACCTCTTCTGGATATATGCCCAGGAGAGGTATTGCTGGATCCTCCGGTAGTACTATGTCCAATTTTCTGAGGAACCGCCAGACTGATTTCCAGAGTGGTTGTACAAGCTTACAATCCCACCAACAATGGAGGAGTGTTCCTCTTTCTCCACATCCTCGCCAGTATCTGCTGTCACCTGAATTTTTGATCTTAGCCATTCTGACTGGTGTGAGGTGGAATCTCAGGGTTGTTTTTATTTGCATTTCCCTGATGATTAAGGATGTTGAACATTTTTTCAGGTGCTTCTCTGCCATTCGGTATTCCTCAGGTGAGAATTCTTTGTTCAGCTCTGAGCCCCATTTTTTAATGGGGTCATTTGATTTTCTGGAGCCCACCTTCTTGAGTTCTTTGTATATATTGGATATTAGTCCCCTATCCGATTTAGGATAGGTAAAGATCCTTTCCCAATCTGTTGGTGGTCTTTTTGTCTTGTTTGACTGTGTCTTTTGCCTTGTAGAAGCTTTGCAACTTTATGAGGTCCCATTTATCGATTCTCGATCTTACTGCACAAGCCACTGCTGTTCTATTCAGGAACTTTTCCCCTGTACCCATATCTTCAAGGCTTTTTTCTACTTTCTCCTCTATAAGTTTCAGTGTCTCTGGTTTTATGTGGAGTTCCTTAATCCACTTAGATTTGACCTTAGTACAAGGAGATAGGAATGGATCAATTCGCATTCTTCTACATGATAACTGCCAGTTGTGCCAGCACCATTTGTTGAAAATGCTGTCTTTTTTCCACTGGATGGTTTTAGCTCCCTTGTCAAAGATCGAGTGACCATAGGTGTGTGGGTTCATCTCTGGGTCTTCAATTCTGTTCCATTGGTCTACTTGTCTGTCGCTATACCAATACCATGCAGTTTTTATCACAATTGCTCTGTAGTACAGCTTTAGGTCAGGCATGGTGATTCTACCAGAGATTCTTCTATCCTTGAGAAGAGTTTTTGCTATCCTAGGTTTTTTTGTTATTCCAGATGAATTTGCAGATTGCTCTTTCTAATTCGTTGAAGAATTGAGTTGGAATTTTGATGGAGATTGCATTGAATCTGTAGATTGCTTTTGGCAAGATAGCCATTTCTACAATGTTGATCCTGCCAATCCATGAGCATGGGAGATCTTTCCATCTTCTGAGATCTTCTTTAATTTCTTTCATCAGAGACTTGAAGCTCTTATCATACAGATCTTTCACTTCCTTAGTTAGAGTCACGCCAAGGTATTTTATATTATTTGTGACTATTGAGAAGGGTGTTGTTTCCCTAATTTCTTTCTCAGCCTGTTTATCCTTTGTTGATGTGATGTTTTAAGTGACTTTCTACTGTCATTGTGGGTTTCTAATGACACCGAACATTTGGTTTTTGGTTGATGCTGTTGTCTTGTTTTATCTGATTGTCTCCGCGGGGTTTGAAACAAACAGTACCAACCTAAAATTATGTAAATAGGAATGAGCCAATCAGACTGACATTGCACAGCTGGTCACATGAGCTTAACCCCAACCTCTGAAAGGATTGCCAATGTGTTGCTCCCTGAGCTGTGTTACATAGTGTAAGAGACTGACTACTCATTTCCAAGAAAGGAAGAGAAACAATGCCTGACACAGACTGTGCTAATTCATGTAGATCAAAATCAAACATAGCGACTTTCAACTTGCCCTATATCCATCCAGAATTATCAGTGGTCAGCAGATGTTTCAAAATGCTAACCCTGCAGCTCATCTCTTGTCAGGGACAAACTTGTTCAGATTAATGAAAACAGGTTGAGTTGAATGAATATTTAATCCTAATGCACTTTGAAAATGTCATTAGCGGGCACTGACAACGTGAAGCCCAGGGACTGACATAGTCTGTGTTTATCTTTTGTTTTGTTGTGTTTCCTGATTGAGGCTTGGGTAAGTCAAGAGAAATCTCTTGGCAATTCAAAAAAAAAATCTCCTAATATCATTTTAATTACAGCCAAGTTAATATTGGCTAGGAAGTCCTTCCCAAATCACTGCTGATAAATATAAGTAAAATCTACCACATTAAAACTGTCAAAAAAAATAGCTGTGATAGGAGCTATAATCTGTTGGATTTCTGGATATCTACATGAGAGCACCTTGAACAAGCAAGGGGGAAAAAAGTGCTGGCAAGAAAACAGAAAGCCCACTCTGATTGGTTATGATACATTCCTAAATGTTTATATAGTATACAAACACACACTTATTTACTGGGTACCTTATATGTAGATACATTTATATATAGCACCACAAGAACACTATGTGATGGTCACCAGAACACTCTGATTGCAGTTGTTAGTTCCTATCTCTTCTTATTGAAAATAGACTTTTTTCATCTAATATATTCAGAATAAAGTTTCTCTTTCCTTAACTCCTCCCAGTTCCTAGCCAACATCCCACTCACCTGATATCTGTTACTAGAAAACAGACATCTAAAAATAAATAAATATTAGGATAATGATAGAAAATAAAAACAAACCTGAAGAGATCAAAGTAAGCAAATGAACAGAAGAAGAGAAAAAAAAGGCAAGAATAAAAAGTACAAGAAACATATAGCTAGACACAGAGACACTAACATTCACACAGAGAAATTTCACAAAGAAACAAAATCAAAACTGTAATATACATGCAAAACACATGCAGGTTGTGTTTTTTTTAATTCCCAAACAAACCATTATGAAACAAAATCAAAATGTACCATTGAGTTCCTTCTTGTGTTGATCACAGACCTGTCCTTAAGTGTGCTTGAATACCCCGTGAGGCTCCGTGGGAGAAAATTTGTCTTTTGTGAGCAGTTGTCAATTGGAGATGGCTTCTAGGTTAGAGATGTGGGCTTGTGTCTCCTCTCAGCACTTAGACTCCATCTGGCTAAGCCCTATGCAGGCCCTGGGCATGCAGCCTTGGTCTCTATCAGTTCATATGTACATCAGTCCTGCTGCATCTAGACAGCCTTCTTTCCTTGATGCCTCTCATCTTCATTGGTACTTACAATTTTAGGGCTGAGTGTTCCAAGGTCTCTTACTCTCTTCACTTTTTTTCAGTAGTGAGTGTCTGTATTGGTTCCCATCTATTGCAGGAGGAAGCTTCTCTGAGGATGGCTGACCAAGACATTCATCTATGAGAATATTATTAGGAGTCATTTTATTGATACATTCCTCTGGCAGAAGAGTAGTGTTTGGTTTTCCACTAGGTCCCCAGCCCTATCTACTCTCAGGTTCTTGGCCACACAAGCAGGGATAGGCATTTGCTCCATCTCAAGGAAAGGTCCTTAAATCCAATTAGATGGTGGTTGGTTATGCCCACAGCTTTTGCAACACAATCATACCAGTATATCTTGCAATCAGGTCACCATTATAGATTGGAGGGTTTATAGCTGGGTTGGTTTTTTGTTTTTGTTTTTCACTTGATAAAGTTTCTTATTTCTTTTTTTTCATTAGATATTTTCTTTATTCACTTTTCAAATGCTATCCTGGAAGTTCCCTGTACCCTTCCCCCACCAGCTGGGTTGGTATGTATCTCTCTCCTCTAGTGACATGCAGAGTAAGTTCCAGAACCATGAACACTAGCCAGTAGGGATGAAGGCTTTAGGTAGGCACCAGCTCAACTTCTCTGTGTTTAATGAGTTGTGTAAGCATTGTCTTCAGTAATAGAGCTGTGCTATCATTTTGTGAAGAGCATCCAATAGCTTTGACCATTGTCTGGGTTATTTGGAGGTTCCCATGGGACCTATTTGGCTGACAACTTGAATAGATGTAACCCATTCCTAGTACTGGAAATTCCATTTGGTGATGAGAGATGTCTGATTGGAGTTTTGTCTCCCCCATTTTTGGTGATTCTCTTTCTATTTCTTCTGTAGTATGTTACCATACAACTCTTTAGATGGCCCTAAGTTTAAACTGTCCCTTCCATATTTTCTCCCTTTCCACTTTCTTTCTCTCCCATACCTATGTGAGCTCCCCATTCCAGTCTACCCCTGTTTCTAGACATAACTATCTATTCTATATCCATTCCTTTCCTAAGGAGATCTTCCCTCCCACCCAGTCTCTTACTCTATACCTAACTTCTATGGTTATATGACTTGTGCCCTGCTTGTCAAAGACTTAATAGCTAACATCTACATATAAATAAATACATACCATATTTGCCTTTGGAGGTCTGGGTTACATCACTCAGGATGATTTTTTTTCTGTCTCCATCCATTTGCCTATGAATGTAGTTGTTTTGTTTTTTAACAACTAAGTAATATTCCATTGTATAAATGATCCACAATGTCTTTATCCATTCAACTTTGGATGAGAATCTAAACTATTTCTAATTTCTTACTATTATGAATAGTGTAGCAATAAAAAGGATTGAACAAATGTCTTGGTGGAAGTATGTGGAAGCCTTTAGGTAGATATCCAAGAGTGGTATAGCTGGATTTGAGGTAGAGCTATTCCCAGCATCCTACAAAATTGCCACATCAATCCCCATAGTGTCTGTACAAGTTTGCATTCCCACATGCAGTGGATAAGTGTTCCTGTCACCCCACATCTCTGCCAGCATATGCTATTTGTTTTATTGATCTTGGCCATTCTGACTGGTGTAAGATGAAATCTCAACATAGTTTTGATTTAGATTTTCCTAGTAACTAAGGACAGTGAACACTTCTTTAAGAGTTTTTCAGCCATTTGTGTTTCCTCTTTTGAGCACTCTGTTTAGATCTGTACCCCATTAGTTCCTTTTTTTTTGAAAGATGTTAAAAACCAAAGCACACAAAAGATAAGTCAAAAGTCCCCCCAGTAAGTGAGTAGGGAAGGCAAGATTGAAATTATCTTTGGAATGTTATACTTCCCTCTGTGAGCTTGTCCCATTTTAGTGCAAGATGTTCAAATCAGAGAAAACTAATGTTGTGTCTCTTTCCTAATGGAAATGACCTTCACGAAAAAGATTTACTGTAACAACTGGGGTCTGGGCCAGTGAAATTGCTCAGTGGGTAGAGCCCTTGCCTCAAAGTCTGAAAACCTGAGTT
The DNA here is from genome assembly GCF_000001635.26 of Mus musculus. Lineage (NCBI taxonomy): Eukaryota > Metazoa > Chordata > Mammalia > Rodentia > Muridae > Mus > Mus musculus. Next base: position 123,537,191 of record NC_000069.6, on the reverse strand, counting down.
TGATCCCCAGATTTCTCGTGGTAAAAAGAAATGGTGACTGTCACATAGGTGACACATGCGTGCTGCAGCATGCATATACACACAATGCAAATATATATATATATATATATATATATATATATATAAATTTTATACAATGTAAAAAATTATATTTTTAATGTGGAACCTTAAAATGAGTTTTTGTATTTTACTAATTCTTTGAGTCTTCCATGTCACATATTTGATGACATTCACCTCTCTTCTTTCCACTTCTCCCTTGTTTACCTTCACCTCCCAACCCACTAAAATGTGAGCTAGCTTGCTTGCTTGTTTGCTTGCTTGCTTGCTTGCTTTCATTTTCATCGAGTCCAGTTTGTGTTCCTCTACTCCTCTTGGGGATTTTGCCTGCTCTGGAATGTAGTCAAGAGATTTTTCGATGTCACTGTCCACATAAATGTATAACCAGATACAGATACAAATTAAAACCGCATTGAGGTACTGCTTGATGCCAAAAAACTATGGCTATACTTCTTCAAAAAATAAGCCAAATGGCCATGAACCCAAAATATAATGCCAGATGTTAGTTAGCAAGAATGAGGAAACTTTCTAAACTTGTATCCTGGCATAATACACAAGCCCTTTGACAAGTAGCTTTGTAGTTTCTAGAAAATTAAACACATTCTCATCAGCAGCTTAGCTTTGCTTGCAGGAATCTGTCTATAGATAAATAAAAGCCCAAGTCAAGTAAAAACTTGTGAATGAACATTCATAGAAGCACTATTCATTATTCATAAAACCAAGGAACAATCCAAGTGCCCATACCTGGTCCATGAATTAATTTGGCATATTCATACCAGGAAAAAAAAAGAAATATCAGTAAGCGATGAAGTTAAGATTTAGGTGTATAAATAACACAGACCAATAATTTAAGCCCTTAGAAGCTGAGACAAAAGGACTGGTGTGGGCTTAAGGCCAGCCTGGTCAATATTGTATGTACCAGATTATCCTGGACTACATAGTAAGAACCTGTAGTAGTAGTAGTAGTAGTAGTAGTAGTAGTAGTAGTAGTAGTAATAATAATAATAATAATAAATATATTAAAAGCAAGGATCGTGACTGAAATCAGGGATAGAAATGGGGTTTTTTGTGAGGTGATAAAAATGTTGCAAAGCTGTGATAATTTTATTATCATTAGATTGCACACATAATATACATGCAACTTGCAAGTATTGTGATATTTAAATCAAACCTTGAAAAGGCTAAGGAATGTGTGTGTGTATGTGTCTGTGTGTGTGTGTGTGTGTGTGTCTACATATATACATATATTTTCCTCATGTCCAGTATTCAGAACACAAATTCCAGTGTTTTGATTTTGAAAAAAAAATGCATCTGCTTTAGTTTCTCATGGAAATTCAGTTGCAAGCAGAAGGTATTTCAGACAAACTTTCTAAGTGTATGTTCTCTGGCGTCCATTCATCAAAGGTAAATGGTGTTTTCAATAATACTGAAATGTTAAAGACTGCCATCCTCCTTGGAGAGTCTTTCTTCCCCTAACCCAAGTTGCCTTTATTATTCCTACATGTCCCCAGGTGGTTTTCTTCGCAAGCTTACAAACATTTTTATCCTCTCTAACTTTACTCCTTAATTCAAGTTCATTAATAACCATCCTATACATGACTCTGGGGACACAATGACGGAATATTTTTAGCTCCATTGTGGGGCAGCCACAAGGTCAGACACTAAGCAGTATATTACACTTCACTCAAAGGCTCGTTTCCTGATATCCATGGAAGGAGGGACTCAGGTGTAAAATGGCTACCGGTGCCAACATTAGAAAGGCTGGTTTTCCTCCATGTTCCCTCAGACACCATGGCACTGATGTGATTGTTGGCAGAAAGACCATTACTGATTTTTTTAATAGATGTCAAGCTTTGCCACTTAGGCTCTGAAATAATATGATGCCCTCAGCCACACAGTGACCTTCATAGCCCTGCATCTTTTCTTTGTGATTGCTTTTGTAAGCAATCAAACCCAATGATTCCTCCGGCCACCTGAAAAAGAGACATAATGGCTTGCTTCGTTCTCTATTCTCACACTGCTAACTTACACATACACATACTACCCTAGGTCCTGGTTACAAACTCACACACACACACACACATATATATACATATACACATGTATACATATATATATATACACACAGAGATATACATATATACATATATAGAGTAATAAGGTGTGCCCTCACTAAGAACCATGATAATGGCATATCCTGTTTTGACAAAGTCTTGTATTCTCCCAACCAACAATTCAAGGGATTGTTCCCCTGAGAGGCACTTGGACTTTACTCCATTCTGCATGGCTACTGAGGGAGCAGAATCACCCCATGTGACTTAACTCCATTAAAAAATATGCATATGCAGTGGTAACACACGCCTTTAAACCCAGCACTCTCAAGGCAGAGACAAGTGGATCTCTGAGATCGAGGCCACCCTGATCTGCAGAGTGAGTTCCAGGACACCCAGGCCTACACAGAGAAAACCTATCTTGAAAAACCAAAAAGGAAAAAAAGTATGTATATGTGTATATAAACACACACACACACACATATTCACACATATGCATATATAATATATTCACACATTATATTTATTTTAAGTAACCACACAAAGTATTTCTCCTATGTTTTTGCTCACACACATGAATGTTATTTATCCCTCCTCCCATTATATTGCCTTTCCTCCCCATCCATAATTAAAGTCCCTTCCATTTTTCCATTAGCCCTTCAGCTTTCATACTCTAAATATGTTCCTTTTCCAATACACATATTTACAAATATTTTCACTAGCCTCTAATTTTCTAGTTCTTTTCTGAACTATCTTCAGAAAAACAAAGTTGTAATTATTATCATTTTGTAATTTAGCTTAGAAAATATTTGCCTAACCTAAGGGTATGAAGATTTTTTCTTTTTTTATTTATTAGATATTTTCTTTATTTACATTTCAAATGCTATCCCCTTTCCTGGTCCCCCACCCTGAATCTCCCTATGCCCTCTCCCCTCCCCCTGCTCACCCACTCACCCACCCACTCACTCCTGCTTCCTGACCCTGGCATTTCCCTACACTGCAGCACAGAGCCTTCACAGGACCAAGGGCCTTTCCTCCCATTGATGACCAACTAGGCCATCCTCTGCTACATATGCAGCTGGAGCCATGAATCCCACCATGTGTTTTCTTTGGTTGGAGGTTTAGTCCCTGGGAGCTCTGGGGGTACTGGTTAGTTCATATTGTTGTTCCTCTTGTAGGGTGGGGATATGGGTTAGTTGATACACTGCTTGCTTAATGTTCAGGAAGCCCTGGGTTCGATCCTCAGCATGGCATGAAGCAGGGCTCTGTAGTACATACCTGTAATCCAAGCACTATAGACTCTAGAGGTAGAAGCAGGAGAATCAGGAACTCAAGGTCCCCCTTGGATACCTAGTAAGTTTGAGGGCAACTTGTGATACAAAGACCCTGTCTCAAAAGAAAAAAAGATTTAGAATGTTCTATTTTCTTTCTTCCAGAATTTTTGCAGTTTTAGCTTGCAGGTTTTGGTCGGTGATCCATTTCATGCTCTAGTTTCCACCAGTGTGATGTCACTGTCAGTGTTCCTTATTTTTCATGTAAATCCACATTTTCTCTAGTACAGTTTGCTTCAGTCCTTTCATTGAACTGGAGGCTTCCCATTTGTTAATGTCATTGACCTTGGATATAGAGGCCTCTTTGTGTAGTCTTTATTTTGTCCCACTGGTTCATGATTGGGAGTATGGTGGAAGTCTCTTTGTGCATTTTCATTTTATCCACCGGTCCATCACTGTGCATATAGTGGAGGTCTCTGCTTCGTCCCTTGGTCTCTTTGTGCATCCTCATCTTGCTCCACTGGTCCATCACTGTGCATATAGTGGAGGTCTCTGCTTTGTCCCATTGGTCTCTTTGTGCATCCTCATCTTGCTCTACCGGTCCATCCCTGTGACTGTGATTGCTCAGCATTCAGGAGCCATTGAAACTGCACAGTATAAGATCTCCACCTTGGCTCTTTGTTTCAAACTTCTTAAACTGTTTTAGTTCACGCAGGTCATATATATATTTCAAAGTCATTTTCCATTTCTACAAAAAAAAAAAACAGCAGAGTCTAGTCAAGTTTTAACTGGAATCATATGAATCTATGTAATGTTGGAGCCAGCTGGTTTTAAGTATTTAGTCTTGTCTCTGGATATAGGGGAGCAGCCATTGAGTTAGGCCTTCTGCTTTATTTTAATTTCCATTGCGCAACAAAATTCCATGACCAGAAAACAAGTTGAAGAAGAAAGGGCTTCTTCACCTTATACCACACTTTTGTTCATCACCGAAGGAAGTCACGACAGGAACCTGGACAAAGGAAGTCAGGACAGGGTAGGAACCAGGAGACAGGAGCAGATGCAGAAGCCATGGAGAAATGCTGCTAACTGCCTTGCTTACTTCTCATGGCTTGCCCAGCCTGCTTTCTTATAGAACTGAGGACCACCAGCCCAGGGATGGTACCACCCACAAAAGACTGGACCCTCCCCAACTGATCACTAACTGAGAAAATGCCCTACAGAAGGATATTGTGTAGGCATTTTCTCAACCGAGGCTCCTTCCTCTCTGATGACTCTAACTTGTGTCAAGATGACACCCAAAACCAGCCAGTACACCATCTCTGCTTTTGTATTTTTTTGTTTTTAGTGGTGGAGATCTTTACACCTGGCTTTTGTTAATTTTATTCTTAGGTACTTCAACATTATAATTTAAATGTGCTGATTTAAATTGTATTATAACTTAAAAACAACTTTCATTTAAATTTTCAAAAGTGATCATAGGACGATGTTAAGGTAAAGTCTTGAAAGTAGACTTCTAAGTGGTGTATACTGAGCGCCAAAGGAAATGTCACCCCATGCAACTCCTCCTAGTGGAGAAGCAACCATGGCAGTCAAGTCACTGACTAACAGGGGTGAAGGAATTACCACTACTGTTTCTTCCACAGTGACAGCTTACATCTAAACATGGGAAACATTGCTTTGCTTACAACAATAACTCAAAGAGACCTGTGTGAAATATTGGGCCTTGAGCGTAGAATCAGGAAGCCTGGACTTGAACTCAGCAAAATACTGAGGGAACATACAGGCCACAGAAACTAGGCCTTGACAAACATTTTCTTTATTTCATTGTTCTCTCTCTCTCTCTCTCTCTCTCTCTCTCTGTGTGTGTGTGTGTGTGTGTGTGTGTGTGTGTGTGTGTGAGAGAGAGAGAGAGAGAGAGAGAGAGAGAGAGAGAGACCGAGTCCCACTGTGTAACTCTGCCTGTTCTTGAATTCTCATTGTAGACAAGACTGGCCTTGAACTCATGAAGGTCATCCTGGCTTTGCCTCCTGAGTAATGGGACTAAAGGCATGTGCCACCACACCCAACCCCATTATCTATCTTATATTTAGTGAGCACTCACAAAACAAAGCGCTAAGCTATTCCTTTCTAAAGATCTGTATACCGCAGGCCCAAATGAGAGGAGAAGCGCTGTCTGTCTGTGGATATGTAAATTTAGCATATTGTTATCATTGGTTAATTACGGAAAATAAATCTATTTATAGGCATTTTTGCTTTAGTGCTAACCTCAAACCAAAATTTAAAAAGATCACTAAACAGAACTTCAGTGGATTATAGCTAGAGAATTCAAAATTTAACTCCAAAGTACAAAAGGCTTGTTTGACTTCGGGGGTGGGGGTAGACTGCTGCTAAGAAACAAACTTCTATTAATAGGGAATCTTCTGGAAATTGTTCTATTAAGAACCTGGCAAGCTCACAAATATGACAGATGGGCTGAAAATGAGGAAGTGTATGCCAGAAGACTTAATGTAAGAGGCTATAGGAAAACACATCCCCCATTTCCCTGGCTATGGATTGATGCCTGGTCAGCGTGCCTTATAAACTGCTTGAATACTTTTTGAATTTGGTCCATTTTCTCTGTTTCTAGGTTTGATTCTCATAAAGGCTTCTGGTGTCAGCTGCTGGAAGAAGGGAAAACAAAATGCCTTGGGAAGAGTAAAGGAAGAAAATACCCCCCGATGGACTCTGATGTAAGTGTGGAGCCCAAAAATATAAAACACAGCAATGATAAGCAATAATAATGATGATAATAATAATAATAATAATAATAATAATAATAATAATAAATATCACCTACAACTTCTTAGAAAAGTGACTGAGATCAAAAATCAGCCTTTATACAAGCTAGAAGGCAGTGGGTCCCCTCCTGCTTTCTTATGCACTTCGTGTTACAGAGGTACTTCCTTCACAAGAGTAGAGGGGGTGTTTTGTGGAGCAAGAGCTCCTGGCTGTGGCTACACCATGAAGAAAATAACACCGCTGCCTAACAAGCGTTACTGATCCAGCTGGAGAAGGGAGGGGGAAGAAGGAGAAGGGAGACAGAAACTGGGTTGAGAGACTTACTACATTTTATTATATAAATGTATGAGAGCTGTCAGACAATTAAAAATGGGAAATAATAAGATACAAACTATAGTATTTCAAAGGAAGATAATAGTATTAAAATAATACAAATTATTATAAGTAAATAAATACATACATTCATAAATAAATAAAGGAAATTAAGGGTGAGAAAGAGGGCTAAACAGCTAAAGGCTCCTGCCACCTATGCCATTTATGGTGGAATGGGAGAACCAATAGCCTCGAACTCTTCCCAGACATCCCCCTGTGCCTTGACAGGTGTACACACACACTAAAATAAAGAAAATGCAATAAGATAGCCTCTTAATTAAACTTCAAGTGGTTCTGTGTGTTGATACGTCTAGGTTGGATGTTTTGATTTTTCCATTTACATAATTAATATCTGTGTTCCAAGAATGAAAGGAAGTAGAATTTGTGATTGTCAATCTGAAAAGCAGGTAACATGAAAACTGATAACTACGGAAGAGTGATAGCTGCTGCGCAGAAACTGCTCTGCTGCTAAAAATGTCAGCAAGCCACGATAGGAAATATAGCAACCAGAAATTGACAAAAATACTTTCTGTTTTCAATGTCAAATGATTCTGTGGAACACAGATTAGAGTGTTAGCTGCTAATATAATGTACTAAGCTTTTAACTGCTAGAATGTTCGTGGGACAGGATAATTAACCTATCTCTCAATTGTCGAGCACACAGGCACATAACCTAGTCTGTGAGAAAGGGACACATTCATGGTGTGAGCCAGTATTGTTTATTCTGCTCAGAACAATGACACGGTGAGCTGTCATTCTCACAGTTTGTGTGCCCTGTATTTTTCCTTTATGCTTATTTTGCATATGCTAATGTTTATTCATGGTATATTTAGCATATACTTTGACTATAAGAATCTAACTTGATTATTAAAGTTTTTTTAAGAACTCAGAAATTTAAATATATGGGAATATTTTTCTTACAGTATTTCATACATTCTGTTAACTGACAATCCCAAGGTGGGCAAAATTTCTCAGTAATCTACATTTATTTGACAAAATTTTTATCCTTCAAGGTTTAGAGGACTAATTGTTATGCTGGTCTGATAGACAGGACCTCGGTGAGGTCACAATTAAATTCTGTACAGAAGGCATAGAAAAGGGAGGCACCTGTTGTTTTCATAGAGAAACTACATTGCAAGAAGTCTATTCTGTTGTGAAAACAGTCAGAATACACTAGATGCAGGCGAGAGGTAGTTTCTCCATTGTTTCAGTAAAAATGTAAAATATACTAATTTTTATATCAAATATACTTCTTTATAGAGTTATTAAAACTAAGTATATCACTAAGACACTAAGGTTTATCTTAGCATTTATTTCACTCTGGTCTAACATAGACAAAGCTGAGATACTGTATAAAATTGGTGGTAGTCTAGGTAAACAAGAAAAACATGGCCATAGATGTCAACAAGGTTACTCTCTAAGCATATGCTAAGTTTACTTAAAGGAATAAAATGTCTGACACTGTGTAAATAGTCTCCAAACTGGAGGCTCCGCAGAAGGGTGCAATCACAAACCTGACTGGAGTAGCAATCTTTGCCACACAGTGGTCACCTTTCCTACTTCAGACGCCAGACAAAACAAAGTATTCCAGGGTGTGGCCAACACAGTTCATGTGCTTCACACAAATCTCAAACCATATCTAGTGCACAAGATACCTATTTCAGCAGAGTCAACATGCACGGAATATATTTTAGTAAAATAAAGTATGCATTTCTTCCTCTTTCGCACTCAGAGCAGAGCGTTTCTGTCCAGCTACTACCGCGACCACAACGTGGAGCTCTCGAAGCTGCTGCACAGGCTGGGGCAGCCTCTGCCCTCCTGGCTGAGACAGGAGCTGCAGAAAGTGAGGTAGCATGGAGAAAAGAAGCAGACCTCATCTAGAGCTCACAGACGACACTACCAAAAAGCTGTGGAACACATACCTCTGCATCACAGAAAACGAGCAAGGCTCTTCCATGTGCTGGCATGTGGATGATTGTGGAGGGTCAGGCATAAAATATATATATATCTTTAAGAAGCTTCCAGGCCTATGGCCTTCCTCTTAACCCTTATCTGATTTGTGTGGAACAGCAACCAACATAAATTTTAAAACAAAACAGAAAACAGAAACACTGACGCAGTCCTGTACCATTTCATAGTAATATTTACAATTTTGTATATTTCGGCTACAGTTGTTATTTCTGTAGATTTCTGGACCACTATTTGACTGTAAAAATGTTTTCTGACTCGATTCTGTGAAGTAGCCTATAAACATCACGATGGAGAATTACAAGTGTCGGAAAATGCTGCCAGCATAGGCCATGGCTGTGTGAGAGCAGGGTCGGGGAGCAATCTGTGGACTTTGTCTCCAAACAGGGAAGCAAAGGGGGTGGTTCTCCTTGTACATAGTCCAGCGAGCTCGTGCTGATGTAGCTCTGTATTGTAAACTTGGCAGACAGCAAACAGTAACACATCCTTACATCAAAATACTGAACATTAATGGCAGAGTATTGACTAAATCCTCTGAGAAAGAGAACTGGTGAACTTCTAAAGATACGCCATACAGATACATAAAAATACACTGAGAACTCTTTGCTTTCTGATGTAAGCTGCCGGTCTATTCTGGCCACCTCCAGTTGCACCGAAATGCATGTGGAGCCTGCAGGAAGTATTCTCTCTGAGTCAGAGTGACCTTTAAATTTGCAGAGCAGAGACTGGAGAAATGGCTCCACAGTGGGGGGCACTGACTCTTCTTCTAGAGGACTCAGGTTTAAATCCCAGCACCCACATGGCAGCTCACAACTGCCTGTATCTCCCAAGATCTGACACTCTCACATAGACAAACATACAGGCAAAACACCAATGCACATAAAATAAAGGTTAAAAAATTAATTTAAAGTCCTCATAAATGAGCAGAGCAGCTGCTGAACAAACTTATTAACTGGAAACTAAGGACAGTTCCTTGAGCTGCTTAAAGTACTCAGATTTAAATTATTGCAAAACTGTGTTTTTCCAGGTAATCCCAAAGCAAACTGTGTAATATACAGGCTTGTGGGACAATGGACTCATATACAAATTTTCATCTAATATATAAAACGATGGTTGTGCTTCGAGGTGGAACAAGCAGGTGAAGTACCATGATGGAGGATACCTCGCATATTGCCCACATCTTTGCCCAACAACAGAACATTGCCAACTGTATGAACTACCTACGATAAGAATCACAGGGAGTACAAAGATGAGCATAGCTCAGGAAATATATCTAATTTAAATTAGACACGTGATGAGTGAAGGATTCGAAACAAGAGTACGGGAGATCACACTTTCCTGTGTTAGTATAGACTTAATCTTGTATTGTGATTGACCCATATGTAAACATAAGGAGAATGTTCCTCGCTGTGACTGCACACAATTCTAGAAAGTATTCTATAAGGTGTGTTTAGAGACACAATATGCCACAAAACCAAAGGCCTGAATACGTCTATCTGTCATTTCAGTGCACAAAACGGTACTCTTGCAGCTATTTGCCAGTTTAAAAAACAAAAACAAAAAAGAATGAAGCACCCCCACTCGCGCTGCTTAATTCCTTACATCCTTATTCCCACAATTACCAGTTTCTCTAAAGTTTTTCCATCTTTTATGAACTCAAAGAATACAGTGACTTTTTTTTAAAGCACATACCGGAAAGAGTTGGCTAAACAACCAAATTTTAAGAGCCCTGATTGAGAGGCCAAATCAAAATACAGTGAAAGGACTCTTCCCTCCTAACCGCTGCCACTTTGGCAGTGACACCTGCCATGCCCAGCGGGGAAATCACCCCTCACATCCACGTCCATTAATTTAAGAAAATTGGCTCAAGGGGTCATAAGACCCAGCGCTCCAGCTGTTACAGTCTCACTGGTGACAGTGTGTCAGCTCAGGAAATAAGCTGACATACATCTCCACATTTGAACCTCTGTAGATAAATTGGCTACTGACATCCTTTAATGTAGGGAGACAGTGCCTGTAAAATAAATGGCAAAAAATAGCACTTATAATGAATCAGAAAAAAAAGAGAGAGAAACGGTATTCCGACCTGCTCATTCCCAAGTCCATGTCAGATGCCGTGTAGACCAGCAGCCCTTTCAAAGGGTTTTGACCACTGGGCGTGTCAAAGAGGCAGCTCCCAATTCAGGAGGGCAACCACACATCTCACACTGTGAGCTCCAGCTGGCCATTATGCTACCCTGAAATCGACAGAAGTCCAGGAGAAAAGAATGGGAGAGAACATGATTCCAAACTAGCTTTGTATAGAATTCCCTTTTTCCTGACTTATAATACGGGGCTTCCTCAGGAAGAAATGAAATGGTTATTTCAATGTTTATAGCTATAATATTCTTGTCATTCACATTGAATGAAAACTACTGGGAACATTTTTTTCTCTGGGTTTTTTAAAAGGAAAACAAAAAACCCCTCTATATAATTCTAAAAGTGGCATGATACCTCATATGTATAACAATAAACTGGTAAGAAAATAGAGATGTGAAGCCTGGTGATTTGGGGCAGTGAGGGGGTATTTGTTTTGCTGGGGGTGGGGGGTGGGAATGGGGCAGTGTCACGAGTTCAAAGGCACACCATTATGATTTAAAATGGAGAGATAAGCGAAGAAGAGCTTAGTAGGCAATGAAGAATGCCTGTTCTGGTTTTGCCTGCTATGGTTTAATTTGTCTTCTCACAGGACAAAGCTGCGGCTTCCGGGACTCTTGTGGGCTCTTTACTCTCTGTAGAATTTCAAAAGGTATGAACTAGTTTGGTATACACACACACACACACACACAAGAATCTAGAAAATAATCTCAGCAAAAGAACATAAAATAAAGACAGGAGTTAGACCTGTATCCTCCTCCACAAACTTTCTCTCCAAGACACTAGATTTTTCTCACATCAGAACCCCTCCCCCCAAAAAAAATTATTATTACCTGGAGTACAGCATGCTCTTCTTTCCAAATGTGTTATCCTCCAGGACCAGTCAGTGATGGGTAATGAACACACCATCAGTATTCGTGGTTTAAAATAGCACTAGTAGTGAGTTTCCTGAAGAGCAACGCTGCAGCCTAGAAGCACTTACTTAAGCAAGAACTCATTAATGAAGGAGCACTGTACCAGTGATACCCGTGGCTTGGTTTTTTTAATTTCAGATTATACTCAGTACCTGCAGTATCTTCTGTCAATGGTAGCACACCATAGTTGCCCCCATCTTTGTGTTTGCGCATGAGCACACGTGTGTGTGTGTGTGTGTGTGTGTGTGTGTGTGTGTGTGTATGCACGTGCACATACTTGTGCATGTGTTGTTCCTCTGGAAACCCCTAATGGATATAGTAATGAAAGACATAATTAGAATACGGCAAGAGAAGATATTTTTCATTTTTTGACACTATTTATAATTCTTCCTTCTCTAAGAATCTTTCTAAATAAGTTGTTGACGTGTAGCTGGTTCTGATTTTAGTGACTTAACAATCTTTGTGTTTTTAACTCTTGGCGGTTAATCAACAGACACTCACAGGTTTCTTCATTGCACCTCCAAATCTTCATGTCGCTAACTCAAACAGTCAGTGATCTTTGTAGGAGAAGCTCATACTCTGTGGTTGACAAATCTCAAGAAACTATTTCTGTGCTGGCTTCAGTGTTCAGTGTTTTCACTGACTCTAGACCAAGGCTGGTTCAAGCCTACACAGCCAGTCCATGAACTTGCCCTTTGGCAGTAAGGGCAAAGGAAAGTGTGATCAGTTTTATGTGAAGTTGACTAAACCAAATTAACTATCATTTATGGGTGTGTCTGGGAGGGAGAGGTCTTCCTCCTCTGGCTGTCTATTGCCAGGCTCCCCTACTATATTGCCCCCCCCCCACTCTGGTACTGTAAGCCCAAATAAACTCTTCCTTCTTTTTAGTTTCTTTCAGTCTTCAATTTTATCACAACAGAAAAGAAACTAATATAATATGTAGTTATAGTATGCATATTATATTTATTACATATATGGTATGTATCAGTTCTGTTTCTCTGGAAAGAAATATATATAATATATACAGTGTAACATTAATTCTGTCTCTAGGAAAAAACTCTGCAGAGTATCTCATAAAGTGTAGCACAGTGTATCTAAGAAGAAGAAACAATTCTTGCCAGTACAACCATTGGCTCCTTCCATGTATTCTTTCCAATTTTTGTACATGAGAATTCACTATATATTCAGTATTCCTCATAAGTGGTAGAGTCGCATTCGTGCATTTATTCTTTCATGTAGTAGAGATATGTTTAACGTTTCCTAACACTTTCTTTCACTAATCCTGCAGCTACCCTAACAAATACACAGATTAGTTAGCCACTGAAATTGGAACTGGCCACATGTCACCCGCTTACTTCTTAGAGAAGCAGGAATCATGAGCAATATCAAGAAATAAGAAAAGACATTCACATGCAAAATTCCAGGCAAATATCTTGTTTACTAAGTAAGGATTCTCCAGAGAAATAGTGCAGAGGGTGGGGGGTTGGGGGGGGGAGTTCTCAGAAAGAAACTGCTCCTTCCACTGACCCTCTACAAGGCTGGAGATGATTAAACCTCACTGGTTGTGGAGAAGGTGGGGCGTTGCTGGTCTAGACCCCAAGTAACATTATCCTTGGCTATGTTCAGTCCCCCAATAGGCACTTTTTGTCCACTACTGTGTCTAACCTAACATCCTGTGATGTAACTGGTAAAAAAAAAAAATTTAAAAAAAAAAACTTTTGGAATGTATTAACAAAATTCTAGCTTCCGCCAAGCAAAAGGTTAAGTGTCACTGGATAACATTTGGTGCCTACAGCTGTAACCTATAACCATCACCTACGTAATGCTTCCACCAGTGTCTGAAAGAATGCCTTGATTCCTGACTTTCCTCGTTCCATTACCAGAGTGGAGCATGAAATTTGGAGTAATCTCAGTCTGTGTTCCCAGGCTATGTTCACTCACATGTGGCTTGAGAACAAACTATCTCTTAGCCACTTTTAGGTGAGAGTTATAGGTCGTTTTATGTTTTATTTTGTCACTTGCGTTAATAATACAAAATACATGGATACAGAGATGTATAGAATAGTTTTATTATATGTATGTATTTATTTTTGTAATTTCATGTAAAAAGCTGTATAGAATAGTTTTATTATATGTATGTATTTATTTTTGTAATTTCATGTAAAAAGCTGTAGAAGGAAAGATAAGAAAATGATTCAGTCAGTGAAGCATCCACCATGCAGACATGAGAACCTGAGTTCAGCCTCCCGCACCCACATGAAAGGGAGGGATGGCAATGTCCTTTGTAACGCTGGTGCTGGAGAAGGCAGAGACAGGAGGATCCACAGGACTCACTGGGCAACCAGTCAAGCAGTGGGAGATTCTGTCTCAAAAAATAACACAGAGAGCAATTAAAGAAAACACCCAATATTTATCCTTGGCCACACACACACACACACACACACACCTACATAGACCACACACAAGAGCTCTAAAAAAGCAAAAGTTTTTAGCCTTGAGAGGCAGCTGAGCAATGGTGTACATCTGGGTCTGGTTGAGAGGAGAGCCACCCGAACAGATTGGCTTCTAGCCCAAGCAGCTAGGCAGAGGCAATTCAACCTTCTTCCTCATGGATTGAGCTTTTTCAACTTTCTGTTATCAATGCTAATCTCAGCACTCACCCAGCCACACCCAGAAACAATAGCTAACCAGGGATTTGAACATCCTGTGTCCCAACCAAGCTGACCAATAATATGAGCCATCGTATTTACCAAACAAGACCGCCCAAAGGAAGTAAAGCAGATTTTACAAATAAAACCTCACGATGGCTTAAAGTCCCTAAGATTGTTGGAAAGAATGCATTTCCCAGATTTCATACTGCAGTAGACTAAATTGAGAAGTCAGAGGAATTTTCAAAGCACACCGACTTCAGGATGGGTTTTACATGAAAAGCTCTCAACATTACGTTTCTTGGATAAGAGAGAATACGTTAAGTAAAGGAGGTAGCCGGTGTCTACATCTCTACTGCCAAAAGTCTTCTGTAGCAGTTAATCAGTTAAACTGCTTTAGCTCCCAGTGGGTCCACGTGCATGCACTGCACCTGCCCAAGAGCTCTCTGGATTCCAAATGAAATGCACACACACACACAGACACACACACACCAGCTAATTTTGATATGCCTTGGCTAGCTCAATGACTGGGCACTTCTAAACCTCCCTAGAGCTAGCACTCACTCCCCTCCAGTATTCCTGAATGAACATCTTTTAAAATCTCGATTTCATCTCTGCGACCCCAGACCCGATCAGGGAAGTGGCCCTAGGGATTGTTACATGCCCGCGGGCCTTTAAGTTTCATATTTCTGCTTTCCTGTCTTGGCGATTCTGTCTCTCCTCTCTCTTCCCTGGTCCTTTGCCCATGTAACCTAAAGGCCTCCTTCTTCCGGCCCAGCCCTTGACTGTTCGGTGGCAGTTCTTTGTTACCAATCAAAGCCAGCTGGGGGCAGGGATCCTCAGGTCTGGAAGCACGGCTTTGGGAGCCAAAATAAGACAAAGCATTGGAAGTCCCAACAGCCTTCTACTCAATCAACAACTAAAAGAGCTGACTTTGCTCTTAAGTAAAGTTATGCATGGCTTACACAGTCAGGCAACAGGAGACTTATCCTCATCTTCTTTTTGGTAACAACATTTTGACCCTAAAATTTACTCTTTTTTTTTTGTACAAATATTGCTAGAGATTTTAAAGCAAAAGCTGGACTCCTGTAGTTCCCATAGTCTCAACTCTACTACTCAATGTATCAATTGAAGGGACTGTAGGAATGGTAAGTTGTAGAGATTTCTTCAGGCTGAGCATGCTGGCAAGTGGGACCAACAAAGGTGGGAATCTGTGATGTCCAAGTCCATTTTTAGGGTTGCTGATATGAGGTTTAGGTTTGAACAGAGAAAGAACTGGGATGCAAATAAGATGGAGACAAGAGATATATCTGATCAAGTGCGATCATCACTGATCATTCCCTTCTGCTTCTGCAGCGGAGTTCTGAGTGGCAATGTGTACCAGACATTGAGAACTACGGAGAACTGAGTCTGTGGGTATGAATCCTTCTCAATTGATGGATGTTAAAAGGCTGAGCAACCCACCGTCTTTATCCAAAATACCCAAGGTTGGAAATATAAAGCCCAGACCCTGTCTGCAAAGAGTAGAGGCTCTTGACTATAGTGAGAATAGGCTGTGGGAAAGATTTGTCCCAAACTCTCACATCAAAACTATCCCATTAGATAGGGCTGGAGACATAGCACAGCAGTTAAAAACACTTGCTGTTCCTGCAAAGGACCACGTTCAGGTCCCATCGCCCCCATCAGGGAGCTCACTATTGAAGCTGGAGCCTGGAATTCCTCTGATGTCCATAGGAACCAGCACTCACATGTATACACACAGAGATATACACTCATACATATCCATGCGGATCCATCAAAGCCCTAAGTGAATGTGAATTATTGACAAGGACCAGTGAATGCCAGAGACCTTTGGAGATTTGCAAAGTCTTCCTCCAGGTGCCAAGCCTTCTTCTGGTCCAGATACAAGTGTTTATGACTGATTGTCCAGTGTGTGATAAAAACTGGCAAATGTAGCTTCCTCTACCCCAATGACTAGAACCGGAGGCTTCTCCCCTACAAAGACCTAGCAAGACTAGCTAACCCCTCCCCAGGTTACATAAGAGGCCTGGTTCTGTGTCAGTGCATAGGTGATGCTGTTCCACCAGAGAGCTCAGCATGTGTGTCTGTGTGTCTGTCTTTTCTTTATTCCCTCATTAGCTCAGTCAGGTGTCAAGGACCAAGGCATGTAAGATGTGGCAGATACACATATAATTAATAAATAAGCCACTATTTTCAAAAATAACTGGCTTGACAAACAGCAACTGCGCCAGCTGGCCCCAGTTAATGACAACTCTGCAAAGGACCAAGGATGCCCAGGGACTCCATGATCTTTCATCTCCAATCATTATTTTTTCCCATAGGACCCCTGGATGCAGCCAAGAGTGGGGAACACACCCCTAAGCTTTCAGGTTGACACCGAAAGCTACAAAGTCAGTTTTAATGATGATGATGAAAGGATTTTATGTGCCTGTTACAGGAGATCAGGAAAGCCCCAAGGGCTGGCTTCCAACAGCCACTGGGCAATATCCACCTGATTCAGCTTATGTTCGTCAATGAATGTTCCGTGGCTAGGGAGAGATTGGCTATGAACTATTTTACCATGCAGGTAAAAGCGCCACCTGTACAGACCCTTTATCTGCAGCTGTGAACCCTGAAACCACTGAATTGTCAATTCACATGCATGAACCAGGGCACTCCAGGAAGAGCTAAAACACTGTGCTCTCAAAAGCCATTTAAAACAAGATACGCCAACTTTCCCCTAAGCAAAGCAGGGCTTTTGGAGGCACTTAAGCAAATCCAAACCATGTTCCACACACTTCTAAAAAGCAATTTGATTCAGCCATGCCTGTCTCCTTAAAAATGTTCCTATTCTGCCAGTTTTTTTTTCTTTAAGTCTATTTAAAGGAATATCATTTTGTTCAATACCTACGACCTATTAGTAAAATTGCCCAGGACACTCTCCCACACAGTGCCAAATCCCCTTCACTCTTTTGAATTAGCAGCACAATGAAAATGGCTTACTGTCCTTAATGCAAGATGCCTTTGCATTCTCCTGATGGCCGGTCACAGTTACGTTTTGCCTTCAAATGGGTAGACCCTAAATCAGAAAGCACTCTTCAACACTGCAGGGTATGTTCCTTCATGGATTCAAAAACTCCCCTATAGCCTTTGAAGACATATTGGCTGCACTCTTGAAAATGTTTCCGTTAAATTAGGGAACGATGCTGCAGTCTGTATAGATAACAATGATTTCCGGTCTGGCTTACAAGCTTTGCCTAGGAAACACCATTCAATCCCTTATTCACCTCGTTGAATTTGGGGATAAGATGTTCTATTAGTTACGTTTCTCCTTGCTGTAACAAAATACGCGACAGAACATACGCTACGGAACGAACTTAAGGAATAAAGGATTCATTTGGGCTCGAGGTACAGCCTCTTGGGCTGGGGAAGAGTAAGGCAGCAAGAGGAGGAAGGAGCTGGTCACGTGGTACAGACGGACAGGAAGCAGAGAAATGAAAGCTGGAACTCGCTCGCTTTCAGTCTGAGATCTGGGCCCATGGACATCATCAAAGGACAGGCCTCCTTCCTCAGTCAAACCAGCCTAGAGACTCCTTCATAAGTGTATCCAGGGGTTTGTCTCTAGAGTCGATTGAGAGCCTGTGAGGTTGACAATCGGCGTTAACTGTGATGGTGCCCTGCTCTAAACTGCACGTCTTCAAAGAGCAAGCCATTCACTTAGCTTTCCAATTACAGCAAGATCACCACTGCCCCGCGGTGACAGGAAAATGGCTCTTGCCAGTGTTCAGATTCTAGGGCCTAAGGAACGGTGAGGGTCCCTGGGGACGGCACATGACCGTAGCATAAAGGGACACTCAGGGACGTACAGCTAAGCCTTGATGTGAGGCTTTGGTTGAGGCGGATCTTGACCTTTTAACTTCATGTACAGAATGTCAAGCTGCTTTGAGACTGTTTAAGGACCTTCTAACAGATGCCTCTATGTGTGGACTGCTTAACTTAACAAAAGCCTTCAATGAGGTGATAAGGAATCGGACTGGAGGTTCTTATTCCGTTGTCGTATTAAGTTCCACGGCCTTTAAATAAAATAATTCATAATAAAGTCATCAAAATAAAGTGTAAAACCAAAGAAGCATGCCTGCCTTCCCAGCAATGCTATTTACCATATATTCCTTAACATCACAAAAGTCTGCCTGTTTCACTCTATAAATGAAAAAGGGGGCTTAAGATTCATATTACGTGTGTGTGTGTGTGTGTGTGTGTGTGTGTGTGTGTGTTTATGTGTAGGTGTGAGTATGCACACTTGTGTGCTCAGAAAACCCTGCTGAGGGCCTTGCATCCCTTGGAGACAGTTACGGACATTTGCAGGATGCTTGGTTGTTATGTGCTATTGGACTTTGCACTCCGGGGCCTCATGAGCAACAAGCTCTCTCTTAACTGCTGAGCCATCTCTCCATCCTCAAATGATTCCAAGGACCGCCTGGGTTTGTGAACATGAGAGTCTTCAGCAAGAAGTAGCTGCACTCTACTATGACATCCACAAGGCACAATAGGTAGCCATTATGGATGTGCAAGTCCTTTCTTCCCATTCAATCTGCTTTCTTATACAGCTCTGTTTCGTTTAGTACCTAAAAAGAATTAGGTACTTTTTGAAAATTCTTACTCATTTTTATCAAATTTGAGTTCTGAACTTCGGGAACTTTCTGATTTTTACTCTGTACTACTTGTTGACATAAACTCGCATACAGATAAAAGAGAGTTTTCAACTAGAGAAATACACAAATGCCTGTGTTGTCTCCAACGCTAGGTCTGAGTCTACTTGGATTTCTGTAAATTTTCTGAGACAAAAACCTACTAAAACTCATATAATTGAAGAGCATCCAAAGTCTTTCTCTTACTTGAGTAAAGAGGAATATTAAGATTCTCTGGAATGTAGCTCAGCTGGTACAGTGCTTGCCTAGTGTGTATGAAGCCTTTGGTTTGATGTCCAGCATGATATGGTCAGCAGAAAGACACACGGCTGTTAGTGTCTGTTATCCCAATACTTGGGACAGAGCGGAGAAAGAACGGAAGTCCAAAGTTCAAGTCAGCCTCAGTTACTTGGCAAGCTCAAGCTACCCTGGGATACAGGAGACCACATCTTTTTTTTTTCCATTTTTTATTAGGTATTTAGCTCATTTACATTTCCAATGCTATACCAAAAGTCCCCCATACCCACCCACCCCCAATCCCCTACCCACCCACTCCCCCTTTTTGGCCCTGGCGTTCCCCTGTACCGGGGCATATAAAGTTTGCTTGTCCAATGGGCCTCTCTTTCCAGTGATGGCCGACTAGGCCATCTTTTGATACATATGCAGCTAGAGTCAAGAGCTCCGGGGTACTGGTTAGTTCATAATGTTGTTCCACCTATAGGGTTGCAGATCCCTTTAGCTCCTTGGGTACTTTCTCTAGCTCCTCCATTGGGGTTCCTGTGTTCCATCCAATAGCTGACTGTGAGCATCCACTTCTGTGTTTGCTAGGCCCCGGCATAGAGGAGACCACATCTTAATAGAGAGAGAGAGAGAGGGAGAGAGAGAGAGAGAGAGAGAGAGAGAGAGAGAGAGAGAGATTGATTCCATTTAAGAAATGAAACAGAATTAATCAGTAAAATCACTATAATCCTTGGTTTCTGACCAAAAAGAAAGGAAATGAAATCTAATTTTCTAATTCAACACAGTGATCATCTGTTCTAATTATAAATATTGGGCAATAGGAAACAGGGCCAAGGTTGGCCATTTCTGTGGAATTACTTCCATTATAAAATCCGGGAGGCATTCCCCTAGTGGATGAGGACAATCTTGGCAGAGATACAGCCAAGAATTGGCCAAAGTCGAGCACTGTCAGTAGTGCTGCAACATAAGGTCCTTCTTTCCTTATGCAGGCCATATGCAGGTGTCTATCGTTTCCCATCTTGGCTTTCCCATTTGAACAAGAAGCATTGAATTGAGCATGCAACATAGAAACAGAGCTGGCATGGTAAGATGAATAGGCTGCCTCTTCGCCCTCTGGTGGACCAAGCAGAAACATCACGTCAGTAGTTGTCCATTTATATATACTTCCCATTAACAATGAATTACCAATAATTCAGACAGCATCAGATGAGTTAAAACTGCTACTTACTTATCAACTTAATATGTATGATGGCTATTCTTGTTTATCAACCTGACTACATCTGGAATTAACTTAAAGACTAAGAAATTGTTTTCTTAATTAAATGAAGTGGGAAGACACATTTCTAGTCCAAATCTTTGAGGCAGGAAGATATATCTTTAATCCAGGTCTTTTGAGGTGGGAAAGATCCACCTTTAATCTAGGGCCACACCTTCTGTTGACAGTTTATATGAAAGACATAAGGGAAGCTTGCTCTCTCTTGCTCTGCTTGCTCTATCTCCCTAGTAAAGCCATTCTTTCACCAGCACTAGAGCCTACCTTGGGATGTTGGCATGTACTGCAAACCAGCTGACACACCCACCCAGACTCATGTACCAAACAACTACTGGATTCTTGGACCTTCCATTGGTAGACAGCCATTGTTTGGCTAGCTGGACCACAGCGTGTAAACCATTCCAATACACAATGCTTAGGAGTGCTTGCTGCTCTCACAGGGGGCCTGGGTTAGGTCCCAGCATTCTTTTCAGGCAGTTCACAACTACCTGTAACTCTACCTCCACGGAATCCGAAGCTCCCTTCTGACCTCTACACTCATATACACAAACCCACATGCAAACACACACATACACACAATTAAAAATAAAATAGAATCTTACAGAAGAAAGGCCTGTAGTGTTTAGTTTTAGTTGTTTTAGTTTTAGTTTTAGTTTTAGTTGTTTCAGTTTTAGTTTTAGTTTTAGTTTTAGTTTTAGTTTTAGTTTTAGTTTTAGTTTTAGTTTTAGTTTTAGTTTTAGTTTTAGTTTTAGGCTATGCTGTGAAGTTGTTGCTTTATAATAAAATCAAATTTCCAAAACTCATCATTTTCTAAACTCACTCATTATTATATAAAACAAAGTTCATGGGGCAGGCTGGCAGAGCCATTAAGAATGCTGGCACTTTCATGTCATTATTCACAATAAATTACATCAATAAAATCACGGTCAATAATAAATCAATGTATTCATTTTCTAGGGTTTACATGCAACTAAATAATAGGATAACATCGCCACCTAGTGGCTCTCTAAAATTGACACGTAAATATCAATCCATCTCACTGTTCTACACAGCTATAATCCTTAAGGACAGACAGTGGCTCAAAGATTTGGGGAATGGGCTAACAGAGTAAATGTCTCAGGAAGCATCTATAATGTATATTGTGACAAGCAACTAAAGCAACAAGTAACAACTAAATTGCCAAATGATTTTATGAAAGCATTAAGTAGTTTACAATCCCCCAAAACAAGAACTTCCCTTTAATAAGCTATATTAAAGGTTACCTAAATAATAATTTTGCATACACAAATGTAGTCAAACAGAAAAAACATAGTTTTTTTTAAAGCCTCACAAGTCATCTGGAAATGACAGAAGAAAAAAAACAAGCTTTTGAGATGTTAAATGTTTAATAGCGCACATGTATAGCCCAGATATGTATGCAAAATTATACGAGCAAGTTCATTATTAAAGTGGTACAGTTGATTTCTTCTCGGTCCATTTGGACAATTCTAGCTATTATGGAGAGACCATAACAGGTGCAGTTGATGTTGTTGATGTCTTAGTGAAGATGGTAGCTGTTTCCTGATACCAAATGTTTACCCGGGAACCCCAGGTCCCACATTCTTCTAACGCAGTCACCTCCAGTTTGGTTGATGCTTCCATCTCTCTCCATCCCTTCCTGACTGCCGTAAATTCCGAAAGAAATCCATATGGTGCTTACCTTGCACAAGTCCCTCCTCTCACTCACGGTCTTCCTAGCTCCACCCCTTCTTAGCTCCACCCACCAGCTGCACACATGAACACAATCAGGCTAGACTTGAATTTAAATTTGTTCCAAGAATTCAGATAAACTCCCACTAAATCCAAGACTCCTGCTACATTTCTAAATCTGTTGACATTATCTTCTAATTATATTCTGTCCTTCCCCTTCAAATTTCCAAGTCTCCTTTATCAAACTGGAATACATTCCTTTGTATTTTCCTGGAGGGGAAATCAACTGATAGAAAAGTACATTCAGTTTGCACCATCACTTCTAACAGCCAAGTGCCACCTGCTCCCCCTGTGTTTCTGTAGAGTTCTAAGCTGTTACCTTAGGATAGCGCCTCTCAACCTTCCTAAGCGGCGACCCTTTAATACAGTTCCTCATGGTGTGGTGACGCCCCCAAAATAAAATTATTTTTGTTGCTGCTTCATAACTGTAATTTTGTGACTGTTATGAATCATGAATAATGTAAATACCTGATATCCAGGATTTCTGCTGTCCCACCCCTATCAGGTAGAGAACACTGCTTGAGGCTAACCCCAGCCTTTGTGCGCTAGCCCCAGCTCACCCACACTTTCCAGCACGGTCAGCTTTCCATCTCCACTGTAGTCCCAGGTACCCAGCCTTCATTGCTCTCAGATTTCATGCGCTTGATCTCAGCTGCGTCTCCAGGTATAGCCCCATTTCTCTTCTATATATTATATACTATATACTATATAGAGTATATAGCGTACCTTCTCCGGATTTTCCAAGTTATTGTCCCTGCAGCTGTTCTTTAAAAGACCCCAAATACCCTGTGTATGACTAACTCAAATGGTCACTTCTCAGCCGTCATATTTCATGTACCATTAACACTGGTTTGCCCTCTTTGAAAACTTTCCTTTTTCAGGATCCAACATTTCATTGACTTTTCTCCCCACTCAAGTCTAGTCTCAATCCCCTCTTAAAGTCCCTCCCTGTAAACTGCGCTTAGAGGACTGTGAGACATGCTCAGTACTTACCCCACTCTGTTTATATTTCCTTATTGGTTTCTTCGGCCCAGTCCCCTCCCCAGAACATCATACACATTTGGACTCCATAACACTTGCACGGAGTTAAGATTCTCTTTCCTCTGCCACTCCCTACACTGGCTATTGCTCTCTATTTTTATAATAGTCTTTCTAACTGGCTTTAAACCGAATTCTTCATCATTGGTGACACTAAGCACTTTCCTGTGCACTTATTGCCTTGGTATTAAGGCTAAGAAGTGTCTACCCAGGCAAGGAGTTGTTTGCAGAACCAATATTTGCAGGAATCTATGGGGGGGGGGCTTTCTAAACTGGAATTAATGGAATTAAGAGAGTGTGAGTGAGGGGGGTGTATTTGTGTGTGTTATAGACTAAGAACTCTCATCTGTCTTCTGCACTTTAAAATAGCAATAATATTCTGTGCAATAGGATCCCATTATAAGATCACAATGATGGAATGCTTAGGTTCAATCTTAATTTCAGTAGTGTTCATTCATATGAAATCAAGCTTCAGGCTATTTTCTGATTATGGTCCCTCCTGTGGAAGTCAGCCTTCATTTAAGAGACGGATAACTGAATCTAATTATGGTTTTCTGAAAATTACCAGTCTCCCCCACTAAAACTGAAAGGGGAAAGACGCATCTGACATGGAAGGAGCAAAGCTGAAAGACGGGTATTCTACGGTGAAATCATCTCAGTGCCGGGCAGCAATAGTGCAATCAGCTCAAAGCAGAGCAGCAATAGTGCCTGGCACACTCACTCAGGGCAGAGCAGCAATAGTGCCCAGCACACTCGCTCAGGGCAGAGCAGCAATAATGCTCAGCACACTTGCTCAGTGCAGAACAGCAATAATGCCCGGCACACTCGCTCAGTACACGGGCTTCTCTATTTTACCCCCCTCCCCCGTAAATGAAAAAAAAAAAAAAAGAAAGAAAGAAAAAACTCCACAACTTCAATCACAAGCAATTTCCAAGTCTTCTCCTCCCACAGTCTCTTAAGTGCATTCTAAGACTCCAAGCCTTGGCCTGGTGGTGATGAAATTCACTGGCTTTAAGCGCAAATCTCCACTGATTAGAAGTGACATCTCTGCCTCAAATTCAGAGTAGAGTCACTAAAATAGCGCTTGTCTTAAAAGCAACATGATAGGCCATAAAATGATGACTGCTTTTGTGTTCAATTCTGAAGTTTCAGACTTACAGAAAAAAAAATTTTGCAAAAATGTCAGAGTGCCCGATTTTCTCTAATTGCTAACCTAACGGAATTAGATAAGCATGGATTTCATCTGATTGTTTTTTCCTCGTGGTCAGAACATGATGTGGACTTTGAGGCGCAGGGCAGAGAGAGAAACATCTTATTTTCACCCTACTGTATCAGCGTGTTCACCGTGATCATGACCTATCTTTATTCTCCTTTGATTTTTGTTTTCACGTGACGCTTATCCTCGCATTGTTATTACCCAGAACGGGCAGTGTCTGTTACTTTCCGGCACCGTTTATACAGTCTCCTCTGTCCTGCTTATTTGGGTGAACCTGACACAAACATGGGCATCCAAGCAGAGGGAACCTTGAGATAATGCCTCCGTTGCTTTGGCCTGTTGGCTTGGCTGTGGGGCATTTTCTTGGTTAGCCATTGATATGGGAGGGTTCGGTGTGAGCAGCGCCACACCTGGGCAGGTTAGCCCTGGGCTGTATAAGAAGGCAGGCTAAGTAAGCCAAGAGCAAGCCAATAAGCAGCACGCCTCCATGGTCTCTGCTTCAGTTCCTGCCTCCATGGTCTCTGCTTCAGTTCCTGCCTCCATGGTCTCTGCCTCAGTTCCTGCCTCCATGGTCTCTGCTTCAGTTCCTGCCTCCAGGTTCCTGCTTGGAGTGACTGCCTTAGCTTCCCTCAATGCGGAACTATGATGTGGAAGTGGAAGCCAAAGCCCCTCTCCAAGATGCACTTGATGATGTTGTATCACAGCAGCAGAAACCATACTAGGATGTCCTTTCTTTCTTTTCTTTTCTTTTTTTTTTTTTTGCATGCGATGCCACCACCACACCAGAAGAGGGCGTCAGATCTCATTACGGATGGTTGTGAGCCACCATGTGGTTGCTGGGATTTAAACTCAGGACCTCTGGAAGTGCAGGCAGTTTTCTTAACCACTGAGCCATCTCCCCAGCCCAGGATATCCTTTCTTTACCCTGCACCTTGAAATCAAGTCATGAAACAACCCAATATGAAACTGGTGCTGCAATCCAGGAGAGGGATGAGACTCCACCTTCTGGAGAAAATTACTTTTGCTGTTGTTTCCTTGTGGTGCTGGAGATTGTACACAGAGCCTTGTGATTACCAAACAAACACTCATCACTAAGCTACATTTCCAGCCCCCTATCCCAAAGGTTTTAAACTAAAAAAATAAATAAAAATAGTGGTTTTGAAGTAGGGTCTCATGTACCCTAAATTGTCCATTAACTTAATAGGTAGTCAAACAAAACTCCAACCCGAAAGCCACTAGTTGCTGGGGTTACAGGCCCGTGCCACCGTGCCCACTGTATGCCTTGCTGGGGTTACAGGCACGTGCCACCGTGCCCACTGTATGCCTTGCTGGGGTTACAGGCGCGTGCCACCGTGCCCACTGTATGCCTTGCTGGGGTTACAGGCGCGTGCCATCATGTGCCACCGTGCCCACTGTATGCCTTGCTGGGGTTACAGGCCCGTACCACCGTGCCCACTGTATGCCTTGCTGGGGTTACAGGCCCGTGCCACCGTGCCCACTGTATGCCTTGCTGGGGTTACAGGCCCGTACCACCGTGCCCACTGTATGCCTTGCTGGGGTTACAGGCCCGTGCCACCGTGCCCACTGTATGCCTTGCTGGGGTTACAGGCCCGTACCACCGTGCCCACTGTATGCCTTGCTGGGGTTACAGGCCCGTGCCACCGTGCCCACTGTATGCCTTGCTGGGCGCTGGTCCCAGGGCTTCGTGCTGCTAGGTAAGCACTCAGAAATGAAGTAACATCTCAAACCCTAAAAACAAATCTTTTTTCCGTTTCAGAAATACGTACTGTGCTCTTCAAAGCACTTTGCCATGACCACAAGTGCTCACTGGAGTCTTCCCTCCAAGCACTTCCCCAGGAGAAAATGCAAACATCAAAATCACTTGTACGGATGAAGGTTTTCATAACAACACTTGACCAAAACGCTGAAAGCTGAAAAGAACTTCCACAGATGATAAGAGATGTGGTGAGGGGAGAGCAACAAGGACAGAAAAGAACACAAACAGAAGGACATGCCAAAGGCAGGTTTTAAAAGTTCCATTTCAGACAAAACAAGTTTGGCCAAAAGACAGGAATATACAAGGACATAAACTATCACTATTCCATTCCAGCTACCTAGCCCAATGGTTAACGTCTGGTTCATTAAAAATGTTCAGTAAGACATGATGTGCTGCCAAAACTTATGTTGAAATCGTAGCCCCTACTCTCTGAACATGGTAGTATTTGGAATGAGGTTACTAGACCGTGCTGTTGGTGGCCTACAAGAACGTGGTTGAGGGCCGCAGGTCTGCCTGGATGGTCATCTCGAGCATTGAGAAGAAGACCGACACCTCCAACAAGAAGTTGCAGCTGACCAAGGACTGTCAGGAGAAAGTGGAGTTGGAACTGAGGTCCATCTGCATCACGGTTCTGGAATTGTTGGGTAAGTATTTAATAGCCAATGCAATTAATCCAGAGAGTAAGGTCTTCTATCTGAAAATGAATGGAGATTATTTCCAGGATCTTGCTGAAGTAGCTTGTGGCGATGATGGAAAACAAATGATAGAAAATTCCCAAAGAGCCTACCAAGAGGCATTTGATATAAGCAAGAAAGAGATGCAACCTACACATCCAATCCGCCTGGGGCTGGCTCTTAACCTTCCTGTATTTTACTCTGTGATCCTTAATAATCCAGAGCTTGCCTACACACTGGCTAAAACGGCTTTTGATGAGGCTATCACAGAGCTTGGTACACTGAACAAAGACTCCTACAAAGACAGCACCCTTATCATGCAGTTGCTTAGAGACAACTTAACATTATGGACATCAGACAGTGCAGAAGAATGTGATGCAGCAGAGGGGGCCGAAAACTAAAGGCATCCAGGGCACCAACCCCCTTCCCCTCAAGAAGACCTTTTTACATCTCCATTCCTTATTCCACTTGGATTTCCTCTAGCAAGAAAGCCCATTCGTGTGTATGGGATCAACTGTTTATATAGTCTTTTCACACTGCAGCTTTGGGGAAACTCCATCCCTTGGTTTGTGTTGTCTCCTCCTTCCTGGTGTGCAGTTACTGCTGTAGAAAAGTATCAATAGCTTCATTTCATGTAAACACGAGTAACTTCCAGACACGTGAGTAGAGGACTGACAGCACACTTGGTATTTAAGTAATCTGAACCGGTTCTACAAGCGACTGTGTTTTGTATTACTGCGAAGATATGGAAAATGTAGTGCATTGCAATTTAAAGTAATGTTAGTACTTTTCCATGCAAATTTGTGTACATGTGAGAGGGTATCCATTTGGTTCAGTGATTGTTCTTTAGAGAGTTGTTTGCTAATCATTGACTGTAGTCCCCAAAAAAGCCTTATGAAAATGTTATGCCCTGTGTAACAGCAGAGTAACATAAAAACAAAACTACATTTTGTAAAATAAAAAACCTGACAGGTGCAGACAGGCACAAAAGAAAAACCCACGGAAAGATGCAGGCTACCATCTACTGGCCAGAGAAGGAAGGCCCTTAATCTCGGACTTCTCAGCTCAGGACTAATACAGACCATTCTTAAGGACACCCTCAGAAGACCATCCAGAATGTAAATGAAATGTTTGGGCAACGCGCCGCGGTTACTTGAGCCTTATGATGAACTAGTTCTTTCAATTCAGTAGTGATTATTTTAAGTAAAATGAGATAGTGGGTGAGCGAGCTGAGGTTCACGAACCCCTCTAGGTCCTTCAAATGCGAGTATTGTCTCCAATGAATTCGTTCCTACTGACTCCTGCACGGTGTTGCCCTAACCGCACCCTTCCCAGCCTGTAATGATCACAGCTTTCTAACTAACATTCTCCATGACGACAACTGTCATCTCCATACTCCATCACTAAAGGCCCTCTATTCTGTCTCATAGCGGGCTGCACGCGGGAGTGAGATATGCCTTCCTCCCGGAAAAGCCGAGGGCCGGGCGGGTCTGCTCGCACTGCCCAGGCTTCCCGTTCTCCCGGTTCGAGAAACCTTCCGGCGCGCTGTGTCGGGCAAAAGTGAGATCAGATCAAAAGGGCAAGCGGAAGGGCGCAAGCGGAACCATCAACCCCGATGGGGGCAGAGGAGCCGCCAACAGCTCTCGGGGACAAAGGGCCGGCGCCATAGGAAGTGATGCCGGGGGAGGCGGCAACGAAGGGACCTTAGACTTTGGGTCCCAGAGAAGAACGCAGCCAAGAAGAGAAAACGCGCGCACCGCCAGAGCTTCAGCCACGAGACTTCTGACACCGCGAGAACTGTGGTTTCAGCTCGGCTTTTCCCCGCCCACCTCCACAGCCCGCCCATTCCTGTGACGCACGCATCGAATCCGGGCCGCCTGTACACCAATCAAAGTGACGAGGCGCGGGAGAGCTCGGAATGGGCGGGAAAGCCCCGCCCCTCGCGCGCAGGCTCTTGGGAGAGCGTCACCCGGGCTATAAAAGCGTGCGCGCACCGTTCAGAAGTCTCTTTGGCTGCGATCCGCCTACGAGTATGTAGTTGTATGGTGGGGATGATATCTTGGGCCTTATTTGTGAGTGGCCGAGATGCGGGAGACACAAGGTGGCTATGGTGCTGGCCGAAAGCCATCAACTCTGCAAGAGCGCCGTGAAGGTTAGCGCGACGACCACCATGTAAAGCCGATACGGTGTTGGGCGGCGTGACGCAAGTTCGCCACCGCTGGGTCGGATGGTGAGTGACACCTCTGGGGTTACACTAGATTTTTGGGCTGTGAAACTCCATGTATCTTTGGGACCTGCCGCCTGTGGCAGTCTCCCTTCCTAGCCATGGAAGAGCATGTTCTTGTTATTGGCAAAGCTGTCACCATTTCATTGGTACCAGATTCTGACTTGAGCAAGTGACATTCTAAGATTGTAAGAGTCTACACGACGCTAGAAAAATGGACTTCAGTTTTCTAAACTAGTATTGAAATATTTCTAGGAAACGCCGGGACCCGTTGCTGTTGAACAGTGGAGGAAGTGTTAAGGTAAGATTCATTTTTGTGGTGTTTTCGCGGTTCTGGGTAGTGAGTGGGCCTTTACTGTTAGGGTGAAGTTTGCTCTTGTGCTGACATTAACATAAGTAAACAGCCCGTAGTATAGTCACGGATATTCTGTAATGGGCCTTTTTTTTTTTCTTGCAGGTACTGTAGTGGTTGAGATCGTCTCTGGTCAACTTACAGGGAATCTTCGCTTTTAATTTTTGAAAATTGAATATTTTATATTAAATAAAAGATGTTTGGTGTGTAATAAGACTGTGTCCTGTTTCTGGAGGTTGTGTGAATTAAGAGTTAACGATACAGGAGACATTTGCGCAGGAAATAACTGGGTTAACTAGGCTTCCAAAGAAGATAGGTTTGATTGTTACAAAGGTGCAAGATAAATGTTGGCTTGGAACATGAGTGATTAATAAGCCACAGACGGTTGCCCTTAATGAAAAGTATCTTTTGCTTGCTGCTCTCCAAGCCTTCTAGTGTGTGCCATTCAACTTCAAATCTCCAGAAGCCAAGTATGTAACACCAGCTAGGGGGTGTGTTGTGACAGGTGCTGAGGGGATACTTGTGACCTTAGAGGCTTTTGTGTCTGGGATTTGAGGTACTGAGACTCACACTCAAGAGTATGATAGGCCTTATTTAGGGAAGCTTAGGAACCAGGGGGTGATTCCTCTGCACAGAGATTATTGGGATCCAAATTCCCACCAGATGTCTCTGGGCCTTCATTCCTATTTAAAAAGGGCTGCTGTAAGGTCATGGTTCCACAAGTGGTCAGTAATTTGTATGGCCTCTTAACTGCTTGCCATTTCATGTGTTAGGCTTTCTGGTACATAAGGAGAGCCTCTTTAAAACATTTGTCAGGTTAGTCTCAGGAGATCTGAACTTACTTGAAGGTACCAGTAGATGGCGTACTTTTTCATGGTTCAAAAGGCAGAATTCAAGTTTGACATCTGCCTACTGTTCTAGAGAAATGATTTTGATAGTGAAGATTTGAACTTAAGAAAATGATGTGCTGGTCTTAGTGTAGGTAAGATCAAAAAGGTTAAATGTGGGCACCTAATCAAGGTTCCTAGCCCAAATTTTGTAGATTTAAAAATTAAAACTAAGATTTGCTAGAATTTCACCTTACATAAAAATTGTAATAGGCAAGGATAAGACCTGTACCCCTGAACTACTGGGTTCTCTCAAATTCAAAGGAATCGCAGGCTTGTCATTTCTGGCATGGTGCCAAGTATGAAGACTGAATGGTTACTGTTTTACTATTTTCTTGAGCTTTCCATAAGTTACAGACTGGTGACACTTTTTATCCAAGGTACAAAGGCGGGGACTCTGGTATAAACTCCAGGAGTGTCTTTGACTCCACATCCATACCCCCAGGAAGTCACCCCATACACAACCCAGGACTCATCAGGCTTTTCACACATGAGTGGTCCTCCACTGTCTCCCTGGCAGCTGTCCACACGGTTGTCTTCTTGGAGGTTCCCAGCACAGAGCATTCTCCCAGTAAATAGTCCCTTGTACCTCTCTTTACAAAACCTCTTGGGTAACAGAGGCACAGCAGCTTGTTGTAGAGTTCTTGAGTAGGCACGACCTGCTCAGACCAAAAGAAGGCTGGCGTTAGTCAATGGGATTTCAGCTAATGATCACATTTAGCAGTTTAGTAGTCTTATAATGCCTTCAAAGGCATTTCAAAATGGCTGTTAACTTAGAAGTAGCTATGGTGCTAGCTGTGTAGCAGAAGGCTCTAGTATTGGATGTTTCAGAATTAAACTGCGTACAGTTTCACATACAAACATGACGTGTCATTTATCTAGTCAGGTCATTTGTGGAAAAACATAAGTGTACACCTAGCAATTGAATTCCATCAGCTAGTGCTAAAATTTGGAATTAGAACCAACAGTGTAGGAAACCAACAGTCCAGGGTGTGAATCTAGGTAGGCTGTGTGTATACATTTCACACTTGGCAGACTTCAAGCATCTAAGCTTAAGCCCACCTAAGGCCGTGATTCTCAATCCTAATGTTGCGATCCTTTAATACAGTTCCTCCCATGGTGGTGACCCCCAACCATAAAATTATTTTTATTGTTACCTCATAACGAATTTTGCTACTGTTATAACTGTGTTTCCCAATGGTCTTAGGTGACCCACCAATGGAGAACCACTGATCTAAGGTCATACCATTGCACATCCTAACATGAACAGACCAAATGCTGTCAAGTTTTCTTCGATTGTTTCTTTGTTTTTATAATTACCTGTGTCTCCCCATCCTGTTATGTGACAGTTGGAGGCTGTTTTCTGTGGCCTCTCTCTCCATAGAGGTAAACAGGCTGGCAAAACGTGGGTGCTTAGTCTGGCACATTGCTCCCCTGGTCCTTGCAATCTAACCAGGGCAATGTCATAGTCGCTTCTGTCTGGCCTGTAGTTCCTGTGAATCACAATCTGTTGAACCCCTATTTCTTGTTCAAACTCCTCTGGTACCAGAGTATGATAATCCCCAACTCGAACTGCATAGCTCCTCGAGTTGTTTCCGTACCTGAAGGGAGAGAGCCAAATGTGAGGCTTTTTTTTCAGGTATTGAAAAATCAATGATCAACAGCTAGGAATGTTAAACTATAACAAGTCAATCTTGTTTCAAATCCTGTCCTTTAGCAAACTTAGCCATCTTACCATTTCTCTTCCTTCAAGCTCACTGTCCCCTCCTGGAAGCCCATTGTTCGCACGTCTTCTGATTTCACTATATGTCTAGATAACTATTTTCTGAGGCAGTAAATGTGGAGAGTGAGTGGAAATTACCGACAAAGCGTCAGCATGGCAATGCTTACCAAACAGGAACACGGTATAGCACGCCACCACTGTTCTGATTTGCCGTGTTCATTTTGCTGCATGGAGTCATAAACATGGCTAACCCTCCTCTGTCCCTGAGCTAGTGCAGCCCATCTTATCCCTAGAAAGAAGCATCAATTATTACCCACTGAGAGTCAAATGCAAGCAAGCTATGTCAGCATATGCTCACCATATGTTCTTTACTTAGATGTCACCTCCGTGAAGCCCCCCTCATGTTTATATTGCAACCACCTAGTCTTAGCATGCCTAATCTATTATAATTCACCTTTTTTTTTGCATTCTTTATCGGTCTTAAACATTATTTAGTTTACTATTTAATTGCCTTGTGCAATTAACAAATATTTCTAAGGTGGCCTAGGTCCCCAAGTGAGACTTCTGGACCCAGAATACACTAGCCAACCTCTACCTGGTTACCTCTTCCGCAGAAGGTTACAGCTGTTTGGCCACTGGCCCTGACCTCCACTTACAGCAAGAACCGGGCTGTACATGCCCCCAGGTATGCAATAATATAAAATCAAGCATTTTGTGGTAGTTTTAAGTTGGTTTAAATTTGTACTAATTCTTTGGTGGGAATATACATTTGCCACGTACTAAAGATGAAAGCAAGTTTGCATACTGATGGAATGGATGTGATCTTATTTTTACATAAAGAATAAAGTCTTAGGTGATCTCAGAACATCTTCAACACCTTTCAGAGTTGATCCGAGTTTTATTTTATTTTGTACTGTTATTTTAAGACAGGCTCTCATTCTGTAGGCAGTTCAGTGTGTGTAGGCTCAGACTTGCACCAGCACTTCTGCCTCCACCTACACAGAGCTGATATTCCAGGCATGCATGCACCACGCACACAATCGCTGTCGTTCAAAACAGTCTTTTTTGCCTGCCAAACGCTAACCCTGCCTTTTATCAACCATCCACATATCTCGTGCTGGCATCCAACTTCTGGGGAGCAATTTTTAATGTTAATTTATTTTAATGTTAAAAACCCTTCCTCCCCTTTTCTGAGAAGAGGAGGAAGGGTAGATGGAGTGAAGAGAAGGTGGGAGGAACGACTGGGAGGAGAAGAGGGAGGGGAAGCTGCCATCCACATGTAAAGTAAATAAATGATTAACTTTTTAAAACCTCCCTTATTCATTTTTTTCCATAATAAACATGAAAGTCCCACTGTTCCCAAAACATCCACTTGAATGTGAGTTTAAAGCCTTTATATTCAATAGTTTGCTAGTAGAGACCTCCTAGAGGCCAGAAATAACTACTGACTGCCTTATTAAAATATCCCTCCTTACTCCTCATTACTCCTGTGGTAGACAAGGTTTGAACCCTCTGGTAGCACTGACAATCTTGTATAATTATGCAGCCATCAACTATTGACTGATATATCCCTTCCCTGTGGTTCCTGGCAACTCCCTATTTTCAAGTTAAATCACTATATATATAGATATAGATTTCAGGAATGTTTTTTTTTCCTCTTATGCCAAGAGAGTATGCTTTACAGATTTATTTCAAAATGTAAAATTTATATTTTACACTAGATGTATCTTTACATTTTTAAACTATTAAAAAATGTAGAAAAAAAAAAAAAAAAAAACACCAAACCTACACACCAGAGCCATTGTTGGTGGCACACAGGCAGAGTTTGGGGCCAGCCTAATCTACATAGCTAATTCCAGGACAGCCAGTACTACATAGACCCTATCTCAAAAAAAGAGAAAAAGAAAGAAAAAAAAAATCACACATCAAAATTAAAGTTAATTATACATCTCAGTGATTTAATTAACAATTCTGAAGCTGTGGAGTTTCACACTGGACTTTCCTTACACTTTCAGTATTGAATATATCTCTGTATTTATCATCAAAAATAAAAACCCAATTAGCACAAAATCATAGTAGATTTATATCCTGTTTCATAATGAGGCCATCATGTCCATGTAGCCCTTCCCCATCCCCTAATATCTAGCATCTCTTGTCCTCCTCTCTGCTCGCCCACATATACATCTATGTAGACGCCTATATTATTGGCTAGATTCTGCATGTGAGGGAGAGCATGCAGGGGTTGGGGGGTGTCTTTGTCAGGGTTTCTATTCCTGCACAAACATCATGACCAAGAAGCAAGTTGGGGAGGAAAGGGTTTATTCGGCTTACATTTCCATACTGCTGTTGATCACCAAAGGATGCAGGACTGGAACTCAAGCAGGTCAGAAAGCAGGAGCTGATGCAGAAGCCATGGAGGGATGTTCTTTACTGGCTTGCTCAGCCTGCTCTCTTATAGAACCCAAGACTACCAGCCCAGAGATGGTCCCACCCACAAGAGGCCTTTCCCCCTTGATCACTAATTGAGAAAATGCCTTACAGTTGGATCTCATGGAGGCATTTCCTCAACTGAAGCTCCTTTCTCTGTGATAACTCCAGCTGTGTCAAGTTGACACAAAACTAGCCAATACAGGGGGTTTTCTGGAATATGTGACCTTGCTTAATATGCATTCTAAGACCATTTTCCTGCAAATTTTAATTTCATTTTTCCATTATATCATTTTCTATAGAGCTGAATGATATATATATGTATATATATATATATATATATATATATATATATATATATATATCCAGGAGTGAGATAGTTAGGACATATGGTAGTTCTATCTTTAATTTTTTTAGAAATCTCCAAACTGACCTCCACAATGGCCATATTAATTTACACCCCACCATCAGTAAAAATGGGTTCCTTTTTTTTTTAAAGATTTACTTATTTTATGTATATGACTACACTGTGGCTGCCTTCAGACACACCAGAAGAGGGCATCAGATCCCATTACAGATGGTTGTGAGCCACCATGTGGTTGCTGGAAATTGAACTCAGGACCTCTGGCAGAGCAGTCAGTTCTCTTAACCTCTGAGCCATCTCTCCAGCCCAGGTTCCTTTATCTTTACATCCTCTCTAGCATCTGTTCTCAGATTTGTTCATACTATTCTGACTGGAGTGAGGTATTATCTTAACACTTCCTCCAACAAGGCCACACCTACTTCAACAAGGCCACACCTCCTAATAGTGCCACTCCCTATGGGCCAAGCATTCAGACACCTGAGTCTACAGGCCATTCCTATTCAAACCACGTCACTAGCCGTCAGTGAAATGCAAAACTATGTTATTAGCTTGGGACTTTGCTAGCTAGTTGATTAGCTAGCTTCTGTAATCTGCCTAGTATCGTTATCTCCATCCTTGGGATTACACACATGCTTTTTGATGGATTCTGGGGACTTGAACGCGGGTCCTTATGCTTATGAGGCGATTGTTTTTATCTTTTATTAGACTGAGCCATCTTCCCAACTGGAACTCCAGTTATTCTTAAAATTGACTATTATGCTTGAGATTTAAGGAACAATTAATAAAAATCTTGACTAGTTTTCTAACCAAGTGTTTGTCTACCATAGATGTTATTAATATACTTCCAGGAGGAAACCTTGCCCTGGTGTGTTTCTGGATGTCAAAAACATGTGTGACTCGGGGCTTCTCCTCATCTTTCTGGCATAACTGAATTTGTGTTATATTGATATATAGTCTATTAAAAAATGCTTCTAAATCAAACATTTTACGTTTTGGCTGACATATCACTGGGCTGTTTGTTGAAATTCCTTCAACTCCCCACAAATGAAAATTGGATGAAGTTTGTGTATGAGAGGATCTGAGACCAGACAGCTCAGGAAATCTAATAGCGATAATCCAAATTCTTCTGGTATTTTGTCATTAAGATGAACAACAACAACAAAATGCTAGAATTAAAATGTGAAGAATTAGTTTAGGTTTTGGGGCCGTATGCAGAGAACATTTGTGTTTATTCTCTACCGACCATCATCTCTCTAAGAAATCAATGTTTTATATCAGCCTGCCCACATCAGCTAACACTGGAGTCTGCTTTTTCTCTGCTGTCTGAATTAAACTCAGAAAGTCCTTTAATAAACCTGCCTATGTAAATGCTTACAGTTGCTATGGAAGGAGTCAACTTACTGAGACCTTGCACTGTCTCTGACATATATGCAATGTGTATGTAGGAAATTCCCTTTAGCATGATCAGTGCTATGGGTCCCAGAAAAGACCATGGTCTTCAGAACTCTATCATATAGGAAATCTTAAGAGCGTGCATGTTAAGCATTTGATACACTGGTTTTTAAACATATCTCTCATTACCTCTGGGACTAAGCTTTCTAATTATAAGTATTTATGGAGTTTCCCTTTTGCAGAGCAGCAATCTCTGCCAATATGTAGCTGCTGTGGTATTTCTAGGCAAAATGTCAAAAGATAAAATTAGGTTAAATGATATCCTTGCTCATATTAAGTTTGGAGTAAAGTTGCAGAAATAAGAGGGTCCTTGTTTCACATGTATTCAATCATCCAGAACTGTGTTGTTAACAGTTAAGAGGACTTAAAAAACTCAGAAACTTTTCTCTCAATTGTATTCCTGTGCCTTTGTTGACACAAGGTCATCTCATAGTCCTTTGTAGTAATGATTTAGAATAAGAAATAGCAAAGGCAACTAATTTATGCCATGAAGGACAGACTCAAAAGAAATTTTAAAAAACATTATTTACTTAAGCTTCCACTTCAAATTGCTAGTAGCATACCCACATCCCAAAATGTCATTGTTTTGACATTTTAAAAAAGGTGTGGAAGAGGAAGGTGGGGTAGAGCGCCTTTAATCGCAGCACTGGGGAGCCAGAGCAGGCCATAGCCAGCTGGTCTACATAGTGAGTTCCAGACAAGACAAAAGAATCAGCAACAACAGACGAGAAGAAAGTAAAAGAGGAGATAGAAAAGCTTTAAGTAGTGGCTCCCAAGCTGTCAGGTCCCCTTGTCATACTGGTGTATACATGCTTCTTGGACATGCCACAGTGTATGAGAGGCCCAGAGAGATGGGTTTCTAGAATTGTACCAGCTCTTCAGTAAAGTACCCATAAAACCTGCAACAATGCTGTGTCTGAAATGAGCAGGCTGAGTAGTTAAAGACATTTTGGTTTCATCTGGAAACCAAAACTAGGTAAGCTTTTCTAGACTGTTCTGATACAAAACAGTGATGACTTTGTAAAGAGAAAACATAGCAGGTAGTCGCATCATTCACACATAGCTGCTCTAAAGCCCTGGTCCATATCATCACTACAAGAACAAGACCAAATGTATATGCATCTCTACATATACAGAGGCTCAGTGCTGGAAGAAAGGAGAGGAGGTGGGGGAACCTAATCAAATGTGAGATCCAGGTCTCATCCAAGCAGGCCTTACAGCAGGCTAACATATTCTCCAACATCTCCATATGGAATACGAAAGAACAGAAACTTCTCAAGACCTGAGCACTTTGCTTCTTTCAAATTTCAGTGTTTTATGATTAAAGGAGAATTGTTTGAGCCAAAGCCGCTGAATCTAGAAAATCAAAACTTGAAGCTCGTTGGAAGAACCAGTAACTGGCACTGTGCCTTTTAATAAGCTTACTCAGATAAAATGAGGGTCGCTTTTGCAGTCACTTCAAACAACATGACTATCAAATCCAGTGAAACTTAAAGACCGAGTCGGATGGGCATGTAACACACTGGCAAGCTGTTTCCCTCCCACTCACATTAAAAGAATCTTTCATTTCTTCTAAGGCATAGAAAATGCTGAATATCCCAATCTGTTCCTCTGATCTTTAATCTTCTGTCTTTATATTATACTCTGCAGATAAAAGAATCCCAAATAGCATATGGAAGCAGTTATTTGTTGGTCTACATTTAGAATAACCCCTGTTCTCTGAAAGCGCAGCATTCTTAACTGGATCCTCCACCTGCGGACCCACGGCCCATTTAAATCATGTAAGGATAACTTAGGAGTATCTACTATGGTATTTAAGCATGGATGAGAGCTTCGTGGGTGTTAAACAATAGCTACAAGGGGCTAGCCAGGGGAGAAGAAATGATTTGTAAACAAAGGTTCAGCAGCCTTCCTCCAAGACTCTAGTTTGATGGCCAGATGCCAACCTTCTATTATGTTGTATCAACTTCAGAGTTTTTCTTTCCTCTCTTTGGCTACCTACCTGCTGTATTTATAACAGCTACATAGCTGGTCTCCCTCAACTATAAAAATATAAAGTTAAAGTTAGGATTCTTGCACACAATCTTTCCAGTTCCTACTATTTCAAGTTTTAATCGTTTGGTAAGAAAAATTTTGATTCACTCTTGAAAAATGCATATGGGAGACATAAGAGGTGATTTTTTTCCATGTAATTTTAAGCTTATAAAATACCTTTACACATTTTCCCTCCCCCTTCAGGCCTCTCCCAGATGTCCCCAATGACCTATACTGTGAAACTGCTCTTTGAACATACTTCAAGGCTCAGAACCCCTAGATGATTTTACATTACCAAATAAATGAAATAGATTCACAAACCCAGTGGGCCAGGCTTTTCCTGATTCTCTCGCCTACATCCACTGAACAAACCCCAGCTCCCATAACCTCATTACACTTGCACTGCTCTCTGCCAGTCTCTCGTGCCTTCTCACCACTATTGCTACCGAAGTAGAATAAAGTAGAAAAGACCAACTCCTAGATATTCATTTATCAGTGATTTTACTTAAAGTATTGTTTGTACTGCCTATTTGCCAAGCCTGGCTTCACTTTCTACCTGAAACAGAATGACCTGGGGAAATAGCTGAAACACTGAAACAATGGGTCATTTCCCTAAACAACCTGCTGATTGCCATGTGTGCTTTTGTAAAATCTTGCTTGCCCACTGCACCTTGTGGTATTCAAACATAGAGTAAGAATGCACATTAGACCTAGCTTAAAAGCTTTTCAGGAGCTATCCTGGCTTTGATCCACTGGTGACATATTCTCTCTTCAACTCCCACTAGTGTCAAAATGCTTATTCCATAAAGGATCAACATTGCAGGAAAAATTTCGGATCGAAGGTTCTGTAGCTGAGTAGGTGTCCCAATTGCTCCATTGGAAATCTTGCCGGATTTGACCAGAGGAGATGACCATTTCAGGGTCCATATTCCCCATTGCTAGGAATCTAAGCTAAGGTCACCTTCATAGATTCCTGGGAGTTTCCATTGTCCTAGGTTTCTAGCTCACTCGTCCCAGTGATGCCCCCCACTGCACTCCACCACCCAGTTGTATCTCCCAGTACTCTCTCCCTCCATCCTCTCTCCACCTCACCCTCCTGTTCCCATCTCCACCGCCTCCCACCCAGTCTCCTCCATCCAAACACCCTCAATGTCTAATCTATTTCCCCTTCTCGGTGCGATTTGAGCATCCCCACCTTGGGCCCTCCTTGTTACTTAGCTTCTTTGGATTTCTGGTTTGTAGCATGGTTATCCTGTACTTTATGGAGCAGAACTTGAGGGAAGGGCCAAACAATGACTGGCCCAGCTTGAGAACCATGAGAGGGAACCCAGCCCGACACTATTAATTCTGATACTCTGCTGTACTTGCAGACAAGAGCCTAGCCTAGTGTAACAGCCGTCAGAGAGGCTTCACCCAGCAACTGATGGGAACTGATGCGGAGACCCAGAGCCAGATATTAGGATAAGGTTAGAGAATCCCATGGAAGAGGAGGAAGAAATATTGAAGGAGCCAGAGGTGACCCCTCTGGATACCACAAGAAAACCTACAGAATCAACTAACCAATCAAAAAGTATATACCAATCAAAGAGCATGCACAGGCTGGACCTAGGCCTCCCACACATATTAGCAGATGTGCAGCTTGGCCTTCATGTGGGTCCTGAACAACTGGAGCAGGTGGCTATCCCAAAAGCTGTTGCCTTTCCGTGGGATAAGTTCTTCTAGCTGCGCTGCCTTGTCTGGCCTCAGTGGGAGAGGATACACTTAGCCTCATAGAGACTTGAAGTGCCAGGGTGGGGAGAAAGCCCAGAGGGACCCCCATCCACTCAGAGGAGAAGGGGAGGGGAGGATGGGGTAAGGATTGCGGGAGGGGTGACCAGAAGGGGGAAGTGATCAGGATGTAAAGTGAATAAGAAGAAAGAGAGAGAGAGAGAGAGAGAGAGAAAGAGAGAGAGAGAGAGAGAGAGAGAGAGAGAGAGAGAGAGAGAGAGAGAGAGAGAGAAGAGGGAGGGGGGAAGGGAAGAAGGAAATTTTTTAAAAGAAGAAAAGAGCAGTAATCCACAATTTTGAAAGTGAGTTAAGGGGAGGGTATGGAGAGAACATGGGAGGGTTTGAAAGGAAGCGGGAAAACATAATTGCATTGTAATTAAAAATAAATTTAAGCAGGGCAGTGGTGGCACATGCCTTTAATCCCAGCAATGGAGAGTCAGAGGCAGGCGGATTTCTGAGTTTGAGGCCAGACTCATCTACAAAGTGAGTTCCAGGACAGCCAGGGCTATACAGTGAAACCCTGTCTTAAAAAAACAAAACAAAAAAGCAAATAGATAAAAATAAATAAATAAATTTTTAAAACCCTCTTCTCTCTACATATGGTTCATTCCACCTGTCAACTTGACAGAATCTAAAATTACCTAGGAGATGCCAGTGGGGAGTGTCCACTGTGGACAGGTCTTAGGATCCTGGCCTGCATGAATAGAGGAGAGCTAAGAGCCAAGTACCAGGAGGCCTTCATCCCTCTGCTTTCTGGTTGTCACTGTGACGTGAGCGGTTGCTTCAGGCTCCTGCTTGGCTTGACTTCTCCACTCTGATATGCTGCACCTTGAATGTGAACTAAAATAAAATAACCCATTCTCCCTTACGTCGACTGTATCTCATCACAACAACAACAAAAGAAACTGAAGACAGCATCCTTAAATGAAAGAAAACAAAAAAGGAAAAACTGGTGCTGGTCAGTAAAGAGCTCATTCTGCACAGGCTGTGGCCACACGAAACCTGGGCGCAGTAGCACACGTGAGCCCAGGGATGTGCAGGCAGAGGCGGAGATGTCAGGGGCTTGCTGACTGAACTGATGAGTCAGTAGGAGACTTTATCTCAAAAACTAAGGTGGACGGGATGCAGAGGTGGCTCGCTGTTTAAGAGCACTGTTTGTCTTGCAGAGGACCTGGGCTCAGTTTCTAGCACCCACACCACAGCTCAGAGCTATCCAAAACTCCAGCTTGAGGATCCAACATCCGCTTCTGACCTCTTCAGGCACCAGGCACACATACCTGCTAGCCATATACTCATATACACAATATTTGTTTTTAAGTTTTTAAAAGAGGTGGAAGGCAATTGAAGAAGTCACCTGACAGTGACTTCTGGTTTCCACATGCATGCATCCAGATGTGCACATGCACGCACATGCACGTGTACACACATGAACGCTTCCATACACAAACACATACACATCCATGGAAGAGAAATAAAACCTTTCCCGGCAGTACCTGTGGTGTCTGCAGTAACTGTCAGCACCACATGCTCTCCGCTGTCTGCTACTTGCTCCTCCTATTACACCACATCAATTACATCATGGTGTAGCACCCAAGACAAAGCACGGTCAGCACACAGTCAGTGAACAGTCATCGCACAGTCAGTGCACAGTCAGTCCTTTCTAAACCTGGTGCTTTTCTCATAAGTCTCTTGAGCCAACTAAGACAAAATAGCAAGGGTTTTCAGTGCTTCATTTGGACTCTGTTCTGTCAACAAATTAATTTTGTGAGAAACTGAATCACATTACTGGCACACAGTAGTGGTGTTGTACGCCAGCCTGTGAGATACCACATTACATAGCAGGAGTGTTAGGCAGGCACTATTTTATGAGCCCTTTTCATTGGTGCTGTATTGAGACGGCTTTCTGGAGATAAAGATGACATTATCTTTTGCCCTCATCTGTATCGCTAATTGGAACCAGTCTGTCAACATCTTCTTCGATCACGATTCTGCCTTCAAATGCATTATTTATTCATTGTGAGTAGCTTATCTTCAGAGTCTGTTTTCAGTTTAGCAATGAATTTGTTAAACAAAACAAGGTTAAGCAGCTGTCAACTCCATTATATATTCTACTTTGTCATTATTTTCAAAGTTCAGACCATACCCTGCCCTTCTCAACAAGCAAATGGAACATTCGAACACACTTGAGATTTACAAACCACTTGAGACCCCTGAGTGTCAGTGTCAGGACTCAGCAGACATAAGCCTGAGTTCCAGGAACCTTGTCACTTCGCAAGCTAAATGTATCTAACATCGTGGTGAAAAGAGTCTACTTTAAAGATGGTCCCTAAACTATTTAGTCTTGGAAATATTGTTTCCTCTCCTCTGGGCCCCTACAGCAACATCATACACTGAAGGGAAAGCAAGCATCCTACCTGTCCAGTTCTTAGCTGAATCACTACTGCATATGCCTAGGAACCAATAGATTTTGGTGGTGATCGTCATGGCGGTGGATTTTGATTGTTTGTTTTTGGTTTAGTTTGGTTTGTTTTTTTGAGACAGGATTTCTTTGTGTAGCCCTGGCTGCCCTAGAACTAGCTCTTTAGACCAGACTGGCCTCGAACTCACAGAGAGATCTGCCTGCCTTTGCCCCCCAAGTGCTGGGATTAAAGGCATGCACCACCACTGCCCAGCCTCAATAGTGACTTGTTAAGGGGGTGAATATTTATTACCTTTATTGTCTCTGTATCTATATAACACAGAAATATCTTAAAACATTTTGTTGTGGGTGGATTTTTCAGACTTAGTTACATTTCTTATATTTCCAACACAGCAAACATCTGAATGTGGATTTCTGCCCTGCGAAGCACCCTGAGCATGGAACTCAAATCCACAAGCAATTATTGAGAGACCACTGAGCAGGCATGCAAGGATGTGGTGTGTGACATAGTTAACATAAGACAGTGGGTAAGAATGGGAACATTCAAGACAGAAAAGTGGGGGAAC
The DNA here is from genome assembly GCF_000001635.26 of Mus musculus. NCBI lineage: Eukaryota > Metazoa > Chordata > Mammalia > Rodentia > Muridae > Mus > Mus musculus. The sequence goes on along the minus strand of NC_000069.6, from coordinate 123,494,126 downwards.
CATCCTCAAAGAGGAATATAAACTCAGGCCCCTCCTCATGCTAGATGCCAGGCATATAAGTGAACCGTAAGCAAAGCCTTTAAATATTTTTAAAGAAAAAGCAGAACAGCTAAGAACAATTATTGTATGGAACTAAGGGAAAGTGTTTGTTTGTTTTGGTTTTTTTTATTTTTGTTTTGTTTTGTTTTGAGACAGGATCTTGCTATATAATCCTTGCTGACCTAGAATTCCCTAACTTATCCCAGATTGACCTGGAACTCCCAGAGATTCATCTCCCTCTGCCTCCTGAGCGCTGAGACTAGAGGTGTACACTATCACATCTGGGTTAGGGAAAGATTTTAAATAACATGTACAAGGCTCCTTACAAACTGACAAGAACCATAAACAATAGGAAAGAGCATGAGCCATACCAAGAAAAGATATTTGTTAACACATAACCACAAAGGCTTTGGATGTAAAACATGCAACAACAACAACAACAACAACAACAAAATCAAGTCTACTATGACAAGACAATGATATAGAAAATACGAAAAGACTATGAACATAATTTATGATGGGAGGCATTCATATATTCACATACCTAACAAATGCTACTGAGATGTCTACTGCAGCCCAATTCTCTGCCTAGTATTGGAAGAATGGGAATAACTGACTGCCCATTAATGAGGGAAAGAAATGAACTGAAGTCCTGCAGTAGAAGCGGCAGCCCCTAGGGCAGTTAAAGTGACTCTGCACAAGCAGACTCTGAGTACACAGTGAAGCAAAAGTGCACTAACAATCTCATGGGGAAGAGACAGTGCTTTACTTGGAAGAGGTTTTCAACCATATGGCACATATTCTTTTTAAACACTTAATTAGGACAAATTTTGCAACATACAAAACTAAAATAGTATGCCGCAATTTCTTGGGTTCGTCACCTTGCTTCAGTAATTATCAACATTTTGTCAAATGTTGGTATACATTTTTAAATGTCAGAATGAATTTAAGTAAATGGTTATCTACTAGAGTTTGTGAATGAGGACAGAGAGGGTGAGAGCGAGTCTAGAGCAGGCACTGCTAGAGCAGCCCCGCCACTGGACAGTGACCGAGTGAGTTTCCCTCAATGAGCTGGTAAGAGCTCAGGATGGACTGATAACATTTCTAGGACAAGAGTTCCCTCTTGTCAGAACAGTGCTATAAGAGCTAAGCATAAATTAGGTGTAGTGTGACTTTCTTTTTTTTTTTTAATTGGGTATTTATTTCATTTACATTTCCAATGCTATCCCAAAAGTCCCCCACACGCTCCCCCACCCACTCCCCTACCCACCCACTCCCACTTCTTGGCCCTGGCGTTCCCCTGTACTGGGGCATATAAAGTTTGCATGACCAATGGGCCTCTCTTTCCAGTGATGGCCGACTAGGCCATCTTCTGATTCATATGCAGCTAGAGTCAAGAGCTCTGGGGGGGGGGGGGGAGCGGGGGTATTGGTTAGTTCATATTGTGGTTCCACCTATAGAATGTAGTGTGACTTTCAAGAAGGTACAGAGAAACTTAATATACAAACCGTCGAGAGTGCAGAAGCATTAAAAGCACCAAGGCTACATCCTTCCTCCTTAGAAATCCTAACCAAATAATAGGGCATCGATTTTACATCTACCAGTATGTGAGTTTTCCCCATATCAAAACTCGGATTTTGTGTGTTGTTTGTCTGTTTGAGATATTTTCAGTATGCACCCCATGCTAGTCTCAAACTCAGTGATCCTCCTGCCTCAGTCTCCACACCTACCTATTGTATATTATTGTATACTTGAGGAAAGCATTGTTTCCTCTTCCCAAAACCTCCCTTCCCTTCCCCCTTGTTCCACCTTATTTTAATCATTTATTTTATTTCTTGAGGCTTGGTCTCTTAACTATGTATTGTAACACTAAATTCTACACTCTAAGGTCTAGGCCTAAGACTGACTTCTCATGTTTACAGGCTTCTGTTGTGCAAACCTTGTTCCTCAATTTAAAACTGTTGGTTAAATAAAATTGGCTACAGTCAGTTACTGGAGGGATTAGAGGTAGGTGAGTGTGGAGTGTCCTGGTTGGGAGAGAGAGACAGAGGAGGAAGAAAAGGAGAAGAGGAAGCTGCCATGAGAGAGATGAACCATGAGTGTATGGCCAGGAGAAACAGCAAGTATTTGGGGTGCACAGCCGGGGAGGTAGCCAGGCCAGCAGTTTAGAGTAGACTGGGTGTTACCTGCCAGTAATTGTCAAGGCCAAGTAAAATAACCATAGTCTGAGTCTCATTGTCTCATTTATTCATAAGCTAGCTGGGGATAAGCTTAAATTGGTAGTACAACTGAGAACAGAGTTGCTTCCCAAGGCCTCTTTGCTGTTTTTCCTGGCATTCCCTCCGCCACATACGCAGTGCCACAGAGCAAACAGAGAAGGCATAGAGCTGTGCTCTGCCGTGCTCAGAGCCTATGAGCATGGAACTGGAGGAAGCCATGCTGTTTGGGACAAGGGACACATACCTTTTGAAGCAGTGTGCAGCTGTCAGGACCCAGCAGCTACTCAGAAGGGTAGCTCCACAAAGCAGCCTGCCGTCTCCATGGGCCGACCTCAGCCTGAGGGAAGCCTGCCAAGGCCAGGCACCCCTGGAAGTCAGCGTATGTTCAAGAGAGGAGAAAAGGAAAGAAGAGCCTCAGGTAAAACAATGCAGGTGGGAGGGGGGGTCTTCCCAGAGCTCAGAGTGGAGCCATTCGGTCCTTCCCACATGGAGAATGATGTGCACGCAACTCTCGCAGATTGGTCTCTTACTATTGGTCACAAATAACAACTCTGGAAATTTGTCTACAGGCATCTACTCTCTTCTCTGACTCTTGGAAACAAGATGTCTTCTTTGTAGTTCATGAGCCCCGTGTAACTTCTCTACTTACCCTATACCACATGTGTAACTTAACCCATGTATCCTAAAGAAGTACTTAAACCAAAAGCTGGTCTTAAAAACCTCCCCTCCCCAGTCAATGGACAGAAGCAGATGAGCCCTGTTGTTGAATTAGGGGAGACTGAAAGAAGCTGAGGAGAAGGGAGATTCTGTAGGAGGACCAGCAGTCTCAATTAATCTGGACCCCTGAGATCTTTCAAAGATGATGCACCTAACCCTCAAGAAGTCAGGTGGGGTGAGGGGTGGGGGCATCCACGTGGAGATGGGATGTGGTGGGGAGGAGGTGTGGGATGTGGAGTGGTCAGAAGGTGGATGGGAGGGGCAGGGAATGGAATATGGAGTGTAAAAAAAGTGAATTACAAATAAAGTTCAATTAAATAAATAAAAACCTCTAATTTCCTCTCCCCCCCCCCCCCGCCAACCTCTCTTCCCCTCTCCCTACTTCCTCAACCTCTTTCGACTCCTCTTAGTGATGGAACATAGATAGAAATTATAACTCAAAGTTCTCACTATATTCGAAAGCTCATGTGGTCCTTTCAATATTCAGATACTATACAATAGTTGTTCTCAAACTTCTTAATGCTTCAACCCTTTAATACAGTTCCTCTTGTTGTGGTGAACTACTCCACACATACACACCATAAAATTATTTCATTACTCCTTCATAAGTATAATTTTGATACTGTTAAGAACTGTAACATAAATATCTGTGTTTTCAATGAAAGGGTTGTTTGACCCCCAAAGGAGGAGTCATAACCCACAGGTTGAGAATGACTGCTATTCAATACTATACATATTGTTTCTCATAAATATGACCTTTTACCATGTAAATATGCATTAAGTGATATTATCTATATTATCTATAACTGTTACAAATTTTAACTTGTAGGCTTGTAATGGAAAGAACTTAAAGGTCTTTATATTAATAGCTGTGCATTAACCTTTCAATATTTATATACATCAGATACGCCTTTCAGGTTTGGAATAAGCTGCCGTTGTAATTTTTCTTGGCTTTTAACTTCATAAGTTTTCCGTGTGCGTGTGTGTGCGTGTGCGTGCGTGCATGCGTGCTTGTGCGTGTGTGTGTGTGTGTGTTGTGCTTGTGTGTGTGTGTGAGTGTGTGAGAGAGGACAACTTGTGGGAGTCAGCTCCTTACTTCTACCACAGGAGATCTGGGTACCAAACTCAGGTCACCAGGCTTGGTGGCAAGCACCTTTACCAATGAGCCATGTCACTGGCCCTGGCAGAATTTTATGAGGAATGGTGACTTTGAAGAACTATGAATAAACATTTTACATTGATTAAAAAACAACAACAACAACCAATTGTCCATTAAATGGCTCCTCACAGTCATGTTTTGTTTCTGCCACATTTTGTGTCAGAAACATATATCATGAATCACAAACAGTGATGTACTAACAAAGCCTGTATATACTGAATCTGCATCAAAGGGCAGGAAAACTATCAGTGTAATCTTTACTTAATTTATAAAATGAAACCCTGGGTTTGTAACCTTTGTAGCACAAACATACATCAATAATCCTGTAATATCAGGATCTCCTTGAAAAACCTTTTACCTTAAAGAATTGTTCCCACCAATGATCCGTTTCTGCCGACGGTGCAGTAACCTCAGTCCACATCCAGATGAGAGCATCTCTGAAAGCAGAGAGGGGTTGCTAATGCCCAACACCTCCCCTAGAAACTCCCTCCTCTGTTTAAAAGTGCGTGTCTCTGAAACTTGCAGCATAATTTGTCTTGCAACAAGAATTATCTTTTAACCAAACAACACATTTCATGCAAGTAGATCAGGAACTTTATAAAGTCTCCAGTCACTGGACTCTGAAGGATCCCAGAGCTGCCACAACCCTGGTTATTCTTCTCTACACATTTCTGACATAAATGCACAAGAGTTCAATTAAACATATGAGAAAGTGGCAAATGATTAGAAAACAAAAGCCAATATAGAAAGCCTCCTGACTAGATTTTAAAATAATTTTATAAATAATTTATGTAGGAGCAGTTTCTTCAAGTATATATTTAAATATTTGCATATTACATATTTATATATGGATATATATATGCATTGTTTATAAGCATAAACAATTTAAAATAGGAAGTACATAGTATACACACACTGTGGTTTTGTTCTTGTTGTTTTTCTGTCTGTATAGGAAGGGTTGGGAATTGTACCAAGATCATGAAGACTAAATCAGTGCTAATGGTTCCAGGATGACTAGGCAAGGGACTCCACCAGAGAGCCAGCAGGAGGTTTTGGCAAAGAAAGAGGTACAGAATGTGTACCAATGACCTTAGGGGCATGCCATCAAAACCTGACCCCGCATCCCTTTGGATTTGCAATTTATAATGGCATTGTAATTTAGAATATGAGAAAAGCTTTGCAATGATGTCCCAAGTTGAGCCAGTGTAGCTGATGCCAAGAAAAGTATCGCTTTAATGCTAAGCAAGCAAAACTGAAAATGTGCATCACTCTTGTGCAAGCACCTGACTTAAAAAACCAAAAATCAGTCTGGAGCTGTGTGTACTGTAGCAAAGAATTGAGAAGCGAAACGGAGTCCATTATAAGAGCATCTCATCAGATGACCAATCACCAAACACTTGTGCTTGTCTTCTGGAAGTCACCAGGTTCTGAGGTGCAGCAGAAAGCAACAAGATAATGAAGGAAACTCTATCTATCATGTAGCTGGATAGACATGGAACACTTTCATTGAGGAATGGAAGCACTGCCTACCATGGAAAAGCATCAAAATAAAATGTGTTTAAACATTCACTTTTACATTTGCAACTGCTTCGGGAATTTGGCATAATCCAAATAATTTGTTATACTTGATTTGTAAGTGTAATTTTAATATTGAAAGGAACTTAACAAATTAAGTTGTTTTTAAGGAAACAAGCTGTCTTTAGGGAAAACAAGCTTCTGTGTGTGTGTGCATATATATATGTATATACATGTATATGTATGAATATATACATATTTATATACATATATAAAATTTATTTTTATTTTAGATGCATTGGTGTCTTGTTTGCACATTTGTCTGTGAGAGGGTGTTGGAGCCCTTGGAAATACAACTATAGACAGCTCTGAGCTGCCAAGTGGGTGCTGGGAATTGAGCCCAGGACCTCTGAAAGAGCAGCCAGTCCTCTGAGGTGTTGAGCCGTCTCTCCAGCCCACGTTCGAGTATTGTTATCACTCTCAGAAGCTCCTCAAACTCAAGGAACCATGTCATTCTTTCCTGCTCTTGTAATTATCTCAACAATTGTTAGAGAGGAGGTGTGTGAATGAACCAGAACTGTGTAATTCTACACAGATGAAAAAGCTTGTTCTTTTTATAAAAGATAACCAAAGATTTCTCAAAAAAGCTAATTCTCTCATTCTTTCATTTAAAGCAGTATTCATTATTTTATATAGCTTGAATATGCAAAAAAAACCTTTAAGAACGAAAGAGCAACTTAGTATCCCAATATTGCACTGCATTCTCAATTTTCTTAAGCTTTAAATATTTAGAGAATAAAATCTACAAAAGAAAACTTGTCTTCTAAAAATTGACTTTAAGCAGGTATGCTGGCTCACAACTGTAATTCTAACACTCAGCGAGCTGAGGGCGGGGCAGGGGGGGATTGTGGTGACGTCATGACTACCTGGGCTGCAGAGTTCCAGATTAGCCTGAGCATGATGAGAGTCTGCTTCAAAACCAATCCAAACCAGGTCTCTTCAAAGCTATTCCCACTCTTTCAGATTGTAATAATAAGAATGATCTTGGTCCTGAGTCTTTAAGGAGACAACGACCAAGAAGGAGGAATGCAGAAATGGCTGAGACTGTAAAGGGAGCTGGAGTTGATCTCAGAGACTGCAAGCTTCCAGGAGCCCACTTGCCCCTCGGTAAGCCTTACACAGACACAGCATAAACATGAACACAGACCACAAGGGGCTATGCACATTCATTGCCTTTGCACTAGGATTCTGTTAACAAAGTCTGGTGGGGTCATGAGCATGCCTTCATTGGCTTAGTGGTCCAGAAGTGACTCACCTTTATTACCACTACTTGATGCTTTCTTCTCTAAATAGTCACAGATGACTCCTGCATCCTCACTGTGGCGGCAGTTGTGCCTTCCAATGTCTTGTTTGACACAGTCAGCCAGGGCCTTCTCATTTCCTGTGCACTTCACATTATCCATGTGGATGGGGCCTTTTCCTTCCCCAAAATAAGCCATAGTCCTTGCTCTGGCAGGACCCCTGGAAACAGAGTGCTCTTCAGATACCGCAGGTCAGCCAGCCGAGCACCTGGCAGACGTCAGCACACACCAGCTCAACTCTGCCTTAGATCTGAATACTACAATTAGTGTAAGCATGTACTGACCATCACTTTTTGTGACTGTCAGAACACTTAACACTGTTCATTGGCGTAGGCCTTTGATACTTTACGGAATCAACTCCCTCTAATTTAGCTTCTACTTAGAAAGTCACACACAAGAGAATGTCAAAAATAAAGTCACCCCCAAAACGTCCCTCTTTACTACCACAGTGCCAAGAAAAATATGTGATTAAATAATAACCAGAGACCTAAAGACTAATTTTTTTCACTTCCTTTTGAAGCAAAAGTATAATTCAAAACACAGGAAAAAAAGCTGGGAATTGTGGAGGGAAGACTTATTTTGGAATATTTCCTTTTTGTTATTTTGACATTACTTTCTGAAGATATACAATCCAAAACCTTTGTTAAAGAAGAGAACTAAAAATTCCATATTTTATTCAATTTTGAATAAATACTGAACACACTCATGAAAGGAAAAAAATCATAAAAGTTAGAACTAGGAAAACTGTCCTTAACATATCACATTAGAAAAAATAATTAGCAAAAACATAAACAAGATAGAAAGACTGATCCACTTTCCTGCAAACCACACTAAGGAAAGTAAGAAAAGTCAGAAAGCTGGTGTTTGTAATAATTGGCAATGCTTTTCTAGAGAAAACACACATCCTACAAAAAAATAATCCCAAAGTTTACACAAAAACTTGAAAAATCCAACAACTTAGATTAAAAAAAAAGCAAGCTACATCTCAAATAAAATAATCTCAATAAAAATAGATGCCATACATTGCCCTTTATATAAAAGAAAATACTGACAGTCAGTAGACAAATGGACATGGGTTTGGGGTTAGTGATGAGGTAAACTTTAGCCATTCACAAATTTCATGGGTGTGTAAATTAGTGTAGCCACATGGGAAAGCAGCCTACTGCCCTGGACAAACTTGAGTATATACACACAGTCAATGTGCTAATGGTTATATTCCTGAGTATATTCATTAAAAACTCTCTTGAACAAGTCCCTATAAAGGCATCCGGGCTCTGTCTCCCATACTAGCCCCCTCTCCATGTACTCCACAGCACTGTCATCGAGCTGCACAGAAATACTGTATTTGTGATGGTATGTGATATATATATTTATTTGGAAACTATAGTAAATACAACTAGACTGCCTACTGGTTCTTTATAATTCCAAATCACCTTGCTGTCAATAATTAGAAACTTTTCACATAAAAGAAACTCACTAGAATAAACCTAAAAAAATACAAGTCAGAGAAACCGTCGCCAGGTACCATCCCAGAGAACTCTGTCTTCCTTACTTATAGCCAAGCTGCCGGCAGATCACAGCTGCATGCTTATCGGTCCATCCGTCATCGCAGATTGTTCCCCATTGGCCATTGACAAAAACCTCCACTCGTCCTTCCTTCTTATTCTCTCCATCCACTAGTCTGATGGGAAAACCTAAGTCGTGGTTTAAGTACATTAGAAAAGCCAAAAGAAGCCAGGTTATGTCAAAGCATAAAAAACCTTACGAAGTACAATTTTTAAAAATCAGATATAAAATCCTTTCCTTTGGAGAGGGAGGTGAGATATCAGTATTTTCCTGCATCCACTCTTGCTGTCTTTATTAAAGCCCTGCAATCAATGGGCTCATCTTGCTCAACTTTCTGTTCCTGGCATTCGGAATTTCTCATATGTAGAGGACAAGAATGGATGGATGGATGGATGAATGGATGGATGGATGGATGGATGGATGGATGGATGGATGGATGGACAACAGGTGCATGGCACTCTAAATCATAAGCTAGCCATTTTTATTACAACTAACTTCTAAATAGTAATAGAAGTGTTCTTTTGTTTTAGGTCGTTCTGTAACTCATGAATGTAGCTAGAATATATAATTCCAAGTCAGAATTTTTAGGAAGGTATAAACATTGGCATAGTTGGATAACGAAGCTGGGCAGGCTGCTAGAAAGGGTGCCTTCTCAACTATTTATTTCAAACGAAGGACTTAAATCACAAAACACATGAATATTTTAAAACTAAGAAACTGATTTCTCGTAAATTAAGGTTCAAGTTGCATTAATGATAGAATGTCACATCTCTGTCTGCCATGATAGACAGACAGGCAGACAGACAGACAGACAGACACAGACATACACAACATGGAGATCATAGAAGGTAGATGAATGGGGTCACTCAGGGTCTTCACTCTCCAGGATAGAAAAGTACAGCCATGAAGCCACATCCCAGGTCTATACAATGGTGTCCTCATGGAAGAGAAGACAGACTTAGTTTAAAAAGAAAGATTATGCAAAAAAAGACACCAGGAGAAGACCTGCCATCTACAAGTCGAGGACAGGAACCAGGAGAGTCTGTATCCTTTTCAGTCCCTGCTTCTGAAGTCCCTGCCTCTTAAATGGCCAACTTCACTGAGATCCTGGCTTTTAATGTCTCACTTCCTGACTGTGAGATCATAACTATCATATCTGTGTTGACACCACTCCATCTGTGGACTTCACACCAACACAAGCAGATTGATACATGCACCTTTGGTTGCCTTTTTACTGGAAGGGTCTTCTGGTTTCAGGAGAACTAACTAGTGAAAACTTAAGGGTAAAAATAATCAGAACAACTAAAGAGGTGGAATCAGGGAGTTGATGATCAAAATATTACTTAATGCATGCTTAAAACAACATACAGGATTAAGGCATTATGATTTGACATTTGTTACCTAAAAAGATTTGTTGGCAAGATGAACATATTTTATTTTTCTATACCCAAATCTACATCCCCTCCCCCCCCCAAAAAAACAGAACACGTGGTGCTGTTTAAAGCCCTCACTGAGACTCTCATACTGTGGCAAAATAAGCTGTGAAGTCATTGGGGTGTGTCCTAATTCATGTAACCTATGTCCTAATGAAGAGAGAGAAAAAAAAAGACGATGTTTAGTTCTCCGTCCTTCCTTGTCGTCTCCAGAATGATTCAACCCTTAGCTTAAATCCTTAGTCAAGATTACTTCATGAGACAGGAGAGAGAATCACATAGCAGAGTCAAAACCAGAAAATGTTTACGTGGCTGTGCTATGCACGTCTAACTAGTAACATTCAAACTGTGGCAAGTTTTAGCTATGTATGAAACAGAACATTTGAGGCTTTACATTTCTTATTAAAGTGTCTGAAATTTTACTGTTCTTCACAAAAGAAGGTTTAAAAAAAACCAGTGATTTCCCAAAAACAAAATTTAACCTGATGAAATTTTTTAAGATTCTTAGTTTTCATCTTTTATACTTTCAAATCTTTGTATAAATGTTAGGAAAAATATACCTACATGGAATTAGATCTCCATGATCTATCGCAGTAGTTTTAAGAAAATTTCATCTATTCTATTTGTATTTAATTTACTTTTATGTATATTGAGTGTTTTGTTTGTAAAAATGTCTGTGCATGCTTAGTTCCTACAGAGGCCAAAAGAGGGGCTGGGATCACCTGAGACTATACTCACAGGTAGTGGGGAGCTGACATGTGACGTCTTAGAATTAAATATCAGACCTCAGAAGAACAGCCAGTGCTCTTCACTGAGACAGCTCTCCAACCCTAAATTTGTATAGACTCTAAATAAAATGACAAACCATATTTTATGTTTTAATCTTGTGTGTGTGTGTGTGTGTGTGTGTGTGTGTGTGTGTGTAAATGTCTCTGGGACCCATTCTCAGGTTCATAATTATGATTTTCAAGGTAGGTAGACAACCTAAGGGAGTTGGCTCTCTCCTATCATAAAAACTCTTCGGATTAAATTATAAACATTTTTTAATTGAGCAATCTAGATTTTTAATGAAAAGCAAATCCAGATTTAGACATGAAATGGTAGTTGAGAATTCAAAAGGTTATTTTTCATGGAAAACAGACCTTTTGACAATAAAATCAAGGATGGAAAATGTTTCACATTCCAGACCACTGGTTGGAGGAACAGAGTGGACATCTGTGACCTCAAGAGCAACATCTTGTCCTTACCTGGAGAAAGCCTATGTCCATCGCTGTCAGGATAGCAGGTGAGGCCCACATCTTCTCTATGGCTGCAGTCATGCCTTCCCCACTGTCTCCTGGAACACTGAATGAAGCTGACTTCTTTTCCTGAGCAGCTGACGTCATCCAGCCATATGGGCCTGTTGCTGCCATCAAAATGGTTCACAGAGGACTGTTTGCCGTATCTGTGGCAATGAAATGAGTGCTCTTAGCAGAACTGCCATCCCAGGCATTGAGGGACCAGTAAAAACAACTAATTTAGTATCGTGACTTCAGAGGATAAGAATCTGACCTTTCTCAGGCCTTGGAGACTCAACTGTGCTTGCTTTGCTGTGCATTTGACTTAACTTAAGGTCTTTTGGTTAACTTGATGAGTAACTAACCCATAACTCACTCTTGTGTTTTGACTACAGTTTAACCCACCAGCTTGAGAGCGTGCAAAGAGATAAACCTCAAATTCCTCACCATGGAATAGCTCTGTGAAGTAGAGAGAGAAGATGATGGTTTGGTTTGGGTCTCTGCTTGTCTGAGTTCATCGGCTTCCCTCAGGTTCTCCAGAGTCCTTCTCCAAGAGAGAGTCCCAATTCACTGCCTGCTCACAATTGGGACCCAATCCTGGATTAAAATTTGGCTGTTGTCCCAGCAAAGTAAGAATGACGAGTGTTCTTTTCATAAGGTTATGTAAGTTTAATGCACAAAATTTTTTTATAAATGACACCGTGTGCCAACTGACTTTATTACATTATGTTATGCATTGCAATAAGTGATAAGTTGTGCAGTAGCAAATATCTTTAAAATTGAAAAGTTGGCAGTTGGGTAACTACATTTATTTTCAGCCTTCTCTCAATATTTCTGGTTTGTTTTGTTTTGTTTTGTTTTTGTTTTTGTTTTTGTTCTTTTAGAATCATGGCAGGTATCACTAAACTTGAAGAACTTCAAAGTGCCTTCAAATCTCAGAGTCTGTGAAATTCACCTCTCAGTCAGAAATCTTGGGCCAGTCCCTCCCCTCACTCTATACTTTTATTACCTCTCTACCAAGGACATATGACAAATTTTCCAGTTGCATGAATTTTCCTAATAGCTCTACTGTGCAGTCATTACATTTTTCTAACTTGATAAATTATGTAATAACTTAAGGCAACAGTTTTAAATAGTTACTTTAAGGTCATTTGTCTAACTAATCCAGTTTTTGTTTTTTGTTTTTTGTTTTTTCACAGCAACCAATGAAGTTAAATTGCATACTGCCATCACTCTTGACTTCAAGCATTCTTCCAATCAGCATATTAACCTTATTTCTCTCTGTCTAATTCAGCCACGAAACATATAACAGGAAGTCTCGTTAGCCTGGGTCTGCATTTATACAACGAAACCAAGTTTACTCTTTCTCAATCCAAGTGAATCACTGCTTTCAGAACTTCCTCTGTAACTTACTGGTGGCGCACGCTCACCCTGACACACCACTGAGAACATTTTAAGTACCCCCAAGTCCAGATAGTTTATCTACGAGAGGAAATGGTATGGATCTCTAAAACTGAAGTATAAACTAAATGTAAACTAAACTATAAAATATGGAGGAAAAACCTAAGTATAAAATATAACTCCATATTTTATAGTTTAGCTTACATTTAGTTTATACTTCAGTTTTTCACTAATTGATTATTCACTAATTCACTAGTTGATTATTTTCACTAATGAGAAAGAAAATGTAAAAAAAAATTCCCACATCTGAGACTGAATTGTCAGCATAACATCCTTATTCAATACAACATGGCATAAGCTAAGGAGTTCTTATTAACTAAATGGTCATATGTATTTGGCAATTATACCCCTTGACCTAGTAAGTTCAACAACTGCTATCTGCCCAAAATTATAAACGTCAGTTAATTTGTACATTTGTATCTTCATGATAGCATTATTTATGATTAAGCTGAAAGTTATACTCTTACCCTAGAAAATTAGCCTGAATATAATTAAATCATGGTGTGAGAGTTTCCCCAAAACATGTGACTCTGTACCATTATAAAACTAAGGCAAGTGTCTACACAATCACAGATTTAATATAATGGCTGATACAGAATGGCACATGCAAAGTATGTGTAATTCTTACAAAATGTGTAAGAATGAGAAGTTTGTTTTTCAAACTTTCTTTTTAAAATACAAATTTAATCACAGCTTGATCCAGCTTGGAAGCTGTATAATTTAAAGCTTTGTGAGTATTTGCAATTAGCTATATTTCAAGCTGACTTTAAGTAATTTCACCAACTTTTAAAATAATCACATAGAAATATGAAGCACAAGAATGAAGGGGCATCCATGGGCTTTATTTGAATATTTACCTCAAGGCCATCATTTCCAGTTACTTAAATCAACTTAGGTCTTTACAGTGGAATGTATTATGTATGTAATACTAATGACATACTTCCCTAAGTGTGCTACTCAGATTGCAAGTGGGCAAGGTCAAAGGCTAGTTCTAAAGGCCATCTCATGACAAGAGGGCTGTTCTTTTCCAACACAAGTGTCAATTATCATCGTGTTCCAAGAAAGAACCATGTGACACCACAGCATTCCTCAATGAAACTGCTGAAATTGTAGACACAATGATGTCAAAACTAATAACCTCTAGTAGTAAAAATACATCATAATAAAAGTGAGCATTCACAAAACTTGTCTGAATAGACAAAAGAGCACACCAGAAGTCACTCATAACTTCAACCAATTTGCTCAAGAAAAGAGAGGTTAGTAGGAAAGATACATGAAATAGATGACAAGAGATGGTTACTCACTATCTTTAAAAAATGTCGTGTTTTAATCATAATTCCATTTGTAGGTAGATAGGTGAGGTAGGTAGATTAGGTAGATAAGTAGGCAGATAGGTAGGCAGATAGATAGGTAGGCAGATAGATAGGCAGGTCAGTTGCAATAGTAGGTAGATAGGTCAGTAGGTGGGCATTACTAATATGACAGGCAAATGATGACAAACTAATGAAGATGATGGTGACAGATGATAAGCAAATAGATGATGGAAGACACACAGATAAGCATCTGGTAAGTCAGGCATATCTATTTTTAAAATTAAAGGTAAAAATTATACAGCAATTCTGACTTTAAAGATGTGTTTTGTCATTCAATGTCCCCACACCAGTGAGCCTTACTTAAATCCCAGCAGTCGACAAGCCACGTATGTGTTCATCTCAGTCCAGCCATCATCACAGACTGTCCCCCACTGCCCCTTGTAGTAGACCTCCAGGCGACCTTCATGGGTACTTTTTCCTCCTGCCAGTCTGATGACACCATCTGTGATAAGGAGATAAAGACACAGAGCAAACTAACTTAGAGAGAGAGAGAGAGAGAGAGAGAGAGAGAGAGAGAGAGAGAGAGGAAGGAAGGAAGGAAGGAAGGAAGGAAGGAAGGAAAGAAAGAAAGAAAGAAAGAAAGAAAGAAAGAAAGAAAGAAAGAAAGAAAGAAAGGAGGAAAGGAGGGAGGGAAGGAGGGAAGGAGGGAAGGAGGGAGGGAAGAACGAATCTTTGTTTGGCCTGATGTACCACTGTGTTCAGACCTCCCTCTGAGCTATTTGATAGCCTATCACTGCGCTCTACAATGAGGTTATTGTACTCTTTCTGAGGATTAACACATTTGTCCTTCTGATATTTGAGGTCTATTCTCCAAGTAGAAAATATATTCTGATGTAATTTCTAAGTACATATTTTTATTTTTCTATATTAAATCCTATCTAGGAAATTTCCCATAATTCCACTCCTCTCAAATCTAAACAACAGTCATTTTCATTGAAACAGCAAAGTATATAGTGACGTAGAGATGGTATTTCAAATTTTTAAGTGCAAGTCAAAATACTGAACTAGGAATGTAGGAAAAGCTACCCTGGGTAAAGAATGATCTGTCTTCAGACACTCCTGGGTGATAAAAGCACACCTTGCCTTTGCACTTTTACTGATAATACAGATCTGAAATTTGAATCTTATTAACTCGATGAGTAATTATACACGGAGAATTCTACACAAAAGTTTGAGAGCAGAAAGCACAATATTTCATTCTCCAAAAAGGTAGACTTAAAAGCTACTTCTAGTATGTATAAATGCATTGTGTTGCTAATAAAAAAACAACAGCATAAATAAAGATGTATGAAATCAGCATCCCATGGATAATAATTCTTTTACTTTTCATGCACACGCACACACACATACAAAAATTAAAATAATTTAAAGCCTCCTCTTCTATGATATGTGACCCATACGAGCAGACGCGCTGCAATGTGCATCAGTCTAAAATGTAATTACAAAGCTAGCTTGGTCTCTCCATCAGTTTTCTTTAATCAGCAATCACATCCACACAGTTGATCGGCAGCTACCAACACATCTGGGAAAGACTGGCTACGAGCTGAATGGATGGAAGATGTAATGCGCTGACACCTAATGTCTGTTATGAATCACTGCACACTAATTTTGAGTGTTGGGTATTGCATATTAAAGCAACAAAGATTTGTTGGGCTTTAAATAGAAACATTTAGAAATAAGTGAGTGAAGAAATTATAATATGAAATTAAAAAACGTATTCTATTTTATCTTAAGTTTTGCTTAAGAGCATTATCTGTCCGCTTGTTAACAATATCTGAATTGAGAAAGAAAGCCAAGGCAATACCAGTCAGGAGGGCAGAAGGTAGCACATTTAGGAAGTGACACCCTTACCTGTTAGAGGAACACAAGACACTCCAGCATCTTCTTTATGGCCACAGTTATGTTCGCCCCAGGAACTCTTTGGACATTGCTCAATTGACAGCTCGTTTCCGGTGCAGCGTACTTCATCCAACAATATTGGGCCAGATCCTTCCCCAAAATGTGCCTGATGCCATGCTTTGGCAATGCCACTGAACAGACATAAAAACAGATGAATTATGACTTCAACAACGACAGGTACTTCCTCCCTGCCTCTGGCAAACACAGTGACTAAGCCCACTCCCCAGTCTTCACCAGAGGTTATTATTGAGGGTCTTTACTCTCTTCGGTCCACCACTACAGGAGTTTAAAAATGCTTGGTATTCCTCAACCTTTGCCCTCCCTTTTGCATGACATAATAATATAACCTAATATCCGTGTTTTAAACAGTATAATATTGATGACCCCAAAGAAACACCATATTTCCAAGCCTCCTACCAAAGGGCTGTTTATGACATAACATAAACACTATTTTAACAAGGTTTAAGTACATTATTAAGTCATTCTTCTTGCTGTACACCTATCTATACCATCTGTCTGTAGAAGTTTTTCATCGTCTCAAAATAAAAGTTTACCATGAAGTTTTTAACGGTGCTATTTAGACAGAAACTGTGGTGGATGACTTGAAGGCAAGCAAAGGGAACAGCTGGGACTGGAGAAGTCACGCTGGCCCAAGTCGTGGCCCCTCATGCACACACTTTTTGGAGACAAGGTCTCAAACCATAACCTAGACTACTCTGAAACCATCTCTGTAGCCCAGGCTAGCCTTAAGCTTACAGTAATCATTCTGCCTCAGTCTCTGGAGGGCTGGATGGGAAGCAAAAGTAACCCTCTTTCTTTGCTCGTTTTTTATGGTGATTATTTATCACAGCAACAGCTTAAAACATGCCCTTTTACAAGAGAGAGATTGATTGCTGGAAGAAAGCACAGGACGTGATTCAGGTGACACAGTGCTACCCAAGAGAATGAGCCCCAACTGGGCAACTGTGCAGGTCATGGGGAAGCCAGGCTGAGGGAAAGGCAAAGTAACCGCCTCCTTAGAGCTTTGCACCAAGAAAAGATATCAAGGAGAAAAATTCAGTCAGCACAATTCACTGACTCCAATAGGCGAGAAGGAAACCAAAACACCAGGGGATGATGTAAAATTTGATCCCAAACTCCTAGCAGAAACAAAATTAAATCCAGATGGTATAAAGATGGAAAAGGGGGGGTGGAGAGCAATGGGGTTGTGGAATAAGTGTGTGTGTGTGTGTGTGTGTGTGTGTGTGTGTGTGTGTGTGTGTAAGAGAGAGACAGAGACAGGGAGACAGAGACAGGGAGAGAGGGGGGAAGAATAGTAAAAAGTTACCAAGTTAAAATAGTAGGAGTGTTGTTCTTATAACCTTGGATATAAGAGATGTATTTCTCAACAAGACAGAAAGCCCAGAAGGCAGGATATGAAGCTTAAAAAGGTTACATTTGAGTACATACAAATTGGAAACTACCACATAATCAGTCATAGGAAAACTGAACACTTTAGAACAAATATTTGCAATACATAACAGCAACCAAACCAATTCTTGGTAATTACCAAGGATAGGAATCTTATTAGATTTTATTGAATAAGAGAACAACCAATTTCAAAAATAATAGGGTGACAGGATGGATTCAAGCGGGAAAAGAGTGACCTGTGGCCACTGATTACATGAGATGTTCTAGCTCCTAAGGGGTCAAATTCAAGGACAATAAAGCATTCTTACACGTCACATTTTTTCACAGATTTAAAGTATTCATGCTATCTGAATACAAAACTTTGGCAAAGGCTTTCTATCCCCAAGGAAAAAGATCACAAAGACCTGTGTTCCCTGTTGACTGGGAATGAGCCCTTACTCTGGGGCCAAATAACTTAACTATACCAGATTCCAAAATCTGAACGATTGCACTGCAATTTCTCAGATAAAAGTGTGAGCCCTGCTGCTTGCCTTTGACCTGCCTCTCTTACTAGTACTAGGGAGTGTTGGGAGCCGCGCCCACATTCGCCGTTACAAGATGGCGCTGACAGCTGTGTTCTAAGTGGTAAACAAATAATCTGCGCATGTGCCAAGGGTATCTTATGACTACTTGTGCTCTGCCTTCCCCGTGACGTCAACTCGGCCGATGGGCTGCAGCCAATCAAGGAGTGACACGTCCGAGGCGAAGGAGAATTCTCCTTAAAAAGGGACGGGGTTTCGTTTTCTCTCTCTCTTGCTTCTTGCTCTCTTGCTTCCTGCACCCTGGCTCCTGAAGATGTAAGAAATAAAGCTTTGCCGCAGAAGATTCTGGTCTGTGGTGTTCTTCCTGGCCGGTCGTGAGAACGCGTCTAATAACAATTGGTGCCGAATTCCGGGACGAGAAAAAACTCGGGACTGGCGCAAGGAAGATCCCTCATTCCAGAACCAGAACTGCGGGTCGCGGTAATAAAGGTTCCCGTAAAGCAGACTGTTAAGAAGGATTCAACTGTATGAATTCAGAACTTTTCAGCTGGGGAACGAGAGTACCAGTGAGTACAGCTTTACGAGGTAAGTCTGATCTTGAACTTTCTAAGGAAATTCAAGACAGTCTATCAGAAGTAAAGTGGAAAATGGCTTTGCAAGGTATATTTGGCCTTGAATTTTTTCTAGTGTTAGAAGCCCTTTTGTTCCTTTTCACATGTTATCAAGTGGTTAAGGCAGGGCGGATTCTAGATGAAATTCAGGACAAGCTATCAGAAGTAAAGCGGGGAGAGAGAGTAGGAGCAAAGAGAAAATATGGTACACAAAATAAGTATACAGGCCTTTCCAAGGGTCTTGAACCCGAGGAAAAGTTAAGGTTAGGTAGGAATACCTGGAGAGAGATTAGAAGAAAAAGAGGAAAAAGGGAAAAGAAGAAAGATCAATTAGCGGAGGTCTCTAGGAAAAGGAGCCTGTGCTCATCGCTGGATGGGCTCGGGGAGCCAGCTCTTAGTAGCTCTGAAGCAGATGAAGAATTCTCCTCTGAGGAAACAGACTGGGAGGAAGAAGCAGCTCATTATGAGAAAAAAGGGTACCAGCCAGGTAAAGTGCTAGCTAATCAGTTAAGGAAGCCAAAAGCGGCTGGCGAAGGCCAGTTTGCTGATTGGCCTCAGGGCAGTCGGTTTCAAGGTCCGCCCTATGCGGAGCCCCCGCCCTGCGAGTGCGTCAGCAATGCGCAGAGAGATGCGCAGAGAGGCAGTGCGCAGACTCATTCATTCCCAGAGAGGAACAAAGGAAAATACAACAGGCATTTCCGGTCTTTGAAGGAGCCGAGGGTGGGCGTGTCCACGCTCCGGTAGAATACTTACAAATTAAAGAAATTGCCGAGTCGGTCCGTAAATACGGAACCAATGCTAATTTTACCTTGGTGCAGTTAGACAGGCTCGCCGGCATGGCACTAACTCCTGCTGACTGGCAAACGGTTGTAAAAGCCGCTCTCCCTAGTATGGGCAAATATATGGAATGGAGAGCTCTTTGGCATGAAGCTGCACAAGTGCAGGCCCGAGCAAACGCAGCTGCTTTGACTCCAGAGCAGAGAGATTGGACTTTTGACTTGTTAACGGGTCAGGGAGCTTATTCTGCTGATCAGACAAACTACCATTGGGGAGCTTATGCCCAGATTTCTTCCACGGCTATTAGGGCCTGGAAGGCGCTCTCTCGAGCAGGTGAAACCACTGGGCAGTTAACAAAGATAATCCAGGGACCTCAGGAATCCTTCTCAGATTTTGTGGCCAGAATGACAGAGGCAGCAGAGCGTATTTTTGGAGAGTCAGAGCAAGCTGCGCCTCTGATAGAACAGCTAATCTATGAGCAAGCCACAAAGGAGTGCCGAGCGGCCATAGCCCCAAGAAAGAACAAAGGCTTACAAGACTGGCTCAGGGTCTGTCGAGAGCTTGGGGGACCTCTCACCAATGCAGGCTTAGCGGCCGCCATCCTCCAATCTCAGAACCGCTCCATGAGCAGAAATGATCAGAGGACATGTTTTAACTGCGGAAAGCCTGGGCATTTTAAGAAAGATTGCAGAGCTCCAGATAAACAGGGAGGGACTCTCACTCTTTGCTCTAAGTGTGGCAAGGGTTATCATAGAGCTGACCAGTGTCGCTCTGTGAGGGATATAAAGGGCAGAGTCCTTCCCCCACCTGATAGTCAATCAACTGATGTGCCAAAAAACGGGTCATCGGGCCCTCGGTCCCAGGGCCCTCAAAGATATGGGAACCGGTTTGTCAGGACCCAGGAAGCAGTCAGAGAGGCGACCCAGGAAGACCCACAAGGGTGGACCTGCGTGCCGCCTCCGACTTCCTACTAATGCCTCAAATGAGTATTCAGCCGGTGCCGGTGGAGCCTATACCATCCTTGCCCCCGGGAACCATGGGCCTTATTCTCGGCCGGGGTTCACTCACCTTGCAGGGCTTAGTAGTCCACCCTGGAGTTATGGATTGTCAACATTCCCCTGAAATACAGGTCCTGTGCTCAAGCCCTAAGGGCGTTTTTTCTATTAGTAAAGGAGATAGGATAGCTCAGCTGCTGCTCCTCCCTGATAATACCAGGGAAAAATCTGCAGGACCTGAGATAAAGAAAATGGGCTCCTCAGGAAATGATTCTGCCTATTTGGTTGTATCTTTAAATGATAGACCTAAGCTCCGCCTTAAGATCAACGGAAAAGAGTTTGAAGGCATCCTTGATACCGGAGCAGATAAAAGTATAATTTCTACACATTGGTGGCCCAAAGCATGGCCCACCACAGAGTCATCTCATTCATTACAGGGCCTAGGATATCAATCATGTCCCACTATAAGCTCCATTGCCTTGACGTGGGAATCCTCTGAAGGACAGCAAGGGAAATTCATACCTTATGTGCTCCCACTCCCGGTTAACCTCTGGGGAAGGGATATTATGCAGCATTTGGGCCTTATTTTGTCCAATGAGAGAGCAGCGTTGGGGGATAATGTCGACATTTCCACTCCCAATGACGGTGATGTATAATGCTCAAGTATTCTCCTGCTTTTTTACCACTAACTAGGAACTGGGTTTGGCCTTAATTCAGACAGCCTTGGCTCTGTCTGGACAGGTCCAGATGACTGACACCATTAACACTTTGTCAGCCTCAGTGACTACAGTCATAGATGAACAGGCCTCAGCTAATGTCAAGATACAGGGAGGTCTCATGCTGGTTAATCAACTCATAGATCTTGTCCAGATACAACTAGATGTATTATGACAAATAACTCAGCAGGGATGTGAACAAAAGTTTCCGGGATTGTGTGTTATTTCCATTCAGTATGTTAAATTTACTAGGGCAGCTAAATTGTCAAAAAGTCTTTTTCAGTATATGTTACAGAATTGGATGGCTGAATTTGAACAGATCCTTCGGGAATTGAGACTTCAGGTCAACTCCACGCGCTTGGACCTGTCGCTGACCAAAGGATTACCCAATTGGATCTCCTCAGCATTTTCTTTCTTTAAAAAATGGGTGGGATTAATATTATTTGGAGATACACTTTGCTGTGGATTAGTGTTGCTTCTTTGATTGGTCTGTAAGCTTAAGGCCCAAACTAGGAGAGACAAGGTGGTTATTGCCCAGGCGCTTGCAGGACTAGAACATGGAGCTCCCCCTGATATATGATATATCTATGCTTAGGCAATAGGTCGCTGGCCACTCAGCTCTTATATCCCATGAGGCTAGACTCATTGCACGGGATAGAGTGAGTGTGCTTCAGCAGCCCGAGAGAGTTGCACGGCTAAGCACTGCAATGGAAAGGCTCTGCGGCATATATGAGCCTATTCTAGGGAGACATGTCATCTTTCATGAAGGTTCAGTGTCCTAGTTCCCTTCCCCCAGGCAAAACGACACGGGAGCAGGTCAGGGTTGCTCTGGGTAAAAGCCTGTGAGCCTAAGAGCTAATCCTGTACATGGCTCCTTTACCTACACACTGGGGATTTGACCTCTATCTCCACTCTCATTAATATGGGTGGCCTATTTGCTCTTATTAAAAGGATAGGGGGAGATGTTGGGAGCCGCGCCCACATTCGCCGTTACAAGATGGCGCTGACAGCTGTGTTCTAAGTGGTAAACAAATAATCTGCGCATGTGCCAAGGGTATCTTATGACTACTTGTGCTCTGCCTTCCCCGTGACGTCAACTCGGCCGATGGGCTGCAGCCAATCAAGGAGTGACACGTCCGAGGCGAAGGAGAATTCTCCTTAAAAAGGGACGGGGTTTCGTTTTCTCTCTCTCTTGCTTCTTGCTCTCTTGCTTCCTGCACCCTGGCTCCTGAAGATGTAAGAAATAAAGCTTTGCCGCAGAAGATTCTGGTCTGTGGTGTTCTTCCTGGCCGGTCGTGAGAACGCGTCTAATAACAAGGGAGTGGCAATTCCAAACCATGACTGGAGAGAAGTCATGCCAAAGTATTTCTAAAGCACCAATGTGTATTTTATTTTCTGTCTTATCTATTTCCATATTTGCCACTGAAACAATATCATGTTAAAATATTTAAATAAAATAATGGATCATGAAAACAATAATAAACATGAGGGGGGAAGCACTAACCAGAAAAACATGTCATACAACATTA
Source organism: Mus musculus (assembly GCF_000001635.26). Lineage (NCBI taxonomy): Eukaryota > Metazoa > Chordata > Mammalia > Rodentia > Muridae > Mus > Mus musculus. The sequence continues at coordinate 123,471,548 of NC_000069.6, read as the reverse complement.
ACTTGGTTTTCTACTTTAATATTTGCATTTATCAACATCAGGATAACATGTGCATGTTTATGCATATATATATATACACACACAGGCACATACATAGACACATTCCTTCAACCAGGATTTTCTATTGACCTGCTGCTGGTTTTCACGGGAAAAACAAAGAAATGTATGACTTCTCCTAAAGAGATCAGACAGTACTGAGGAAAGAGGCAAAACTTACAAGCTAGGACTTCAAAGAGTTCTATGTGAATTCAGTGAGCCATGTGTGCTCTGTCCTTCCCTTATGGAAATAATTTTCACACTAGCCTGCCAGTTTCATGCTGAAGCTCCGGGGGTTCACACCTTTCATGCCTTGACCACAGAGAAAGCGTACGGGAAACACTGTTGTGATATAACAATAATGCACTGGCTGGTTCTGTGCGAAGCCATTTGACCTTGGTGACAGCAAGTCCCGAGGAACACTGCCTAGTCTCATTCTGTGTCTGACCCTTATCCAATGTGTTCCCTTCACTAATCAAAGTGGATGCACTCATTATAGATAGACGAGGCCAAATAAACACCACCATCTGACCCACACTTGGCCACTACTTGAAGTAGACAAGGTAGGTAGGCCAGATAAGCATATACACTTTAGGATATAAAGGACTGGCTCTTTAACTGCACATACCAGTTTGTGAGACTTGGCCTCTGGCTATAGGAACTCATTTTACTGATCAGTGTACTGGGTCTATCTGGAAGGCAGTCCCCTCCATCACCAGTGACTCCCGATCTGCGATGACTCCTAATGACTTGCTTGGCATTGGCCTAAGAGCGCTGTGCATATTAACTTATTTAATCTCTCCCTGCAACTTCATGAAGTTACAACATCAATTTTACAGATAAGAAAACTGAGGCTGACGGTTAATATCGCTTTCCCAGAATTCTACTATGTCTAAATGGCAGCTACCAATAGGCCCTGGACATCTAGTGTGTTAGAGCTTCCTGGGGTATTTTGAATTGAGGACAGATGCTCTGTCTAACCTAGTCCAGCCAAAACACCATCAGTACTGTTTTCTTTCTTCTCTTCTTATTTCACATCTGTGTTTTAGCTCTGCCTTTTAACAGAGTACAACATGAGTGAAAACAAAATCCTCTATTGATGGAGCCCCAAGTCAAGACTGTTTCTCTCTAACAGGGTGGAATCAAGAACAAGGTTCCTAGTGGGCTTAACTTGCCCATCTGTTAACAAACTTCCCTCTCTGGTCAATCAATTCCATATATCTAGGAAGTTTTCATTGTAAATTTTGTAAGATTTTTTTTAATGGACAGGGAAATTTTTTAAAAAGGAAAAAATTTAAAAAGCAACTTACACAAAATAATTTTTAGTCTAACTATTTAACAGAATTCTGTAGGAGCATTTTATGGCTCCCTCTAAAGGGGGGGGGAAACACTAATGGAAAGAAACATTTAAAATAATTGAATTTTTATGTAAATTATGGAACTTCAGCACAATGAAATGTGATGTCATGCTAAGCTGTGCTTTTAAAGCCATGAGGGAATGCTTTTAATATAAATTCACAGAAAGGAAGTTGAAAATGTTTCCACCTGAATTTCACTGAGTACATACACGTCCCCAGGTTATCTAATTGTATGGCATCTGCCTGTCTCCCTTTTTTCTCTTCATGGTCCCCACACTCTGAGTTAATCAAATTTAAGTATCTTAAGTACAATAATTCCTTTTGCATTTAGAAAGCTTTCCAGCTACCAAAACACACAGAGGCTATTAAAATATGAGGGTCAAAATGACAGAATCTCACAAGGAAATTGTAACTAGCACTCCAACGATGCTCCGTGCACTTTCCCTTCGCTGGTTCAGCAAAGCAAGCAGAAGTGAGAGGAAATCTGCCTAAGAACAAAGTATGAATAAAGCATGAAACAACTATGCCGTCCGCCATCAACCACGGACCATAAAAAACAATTTCACCCAAAGGTACTTAGACTTTCAATAAGCAAGCAGGAAGGAAGAAGATTTGCATAGTATTACTTGAATACAAGCTCTGAGGGAAGTATATAAGCCAGGGGAAAGAAAGGCGTGTGGACCGGATGGCTGGTCCCGATGCGTCAAGAAAAGCTCCGTGAAGCTGGGTTGCTTGTTGACTAGAGTTTTTGGGAGGACTTTGCAGCTTGTCACAGCATCACCAGCCTTTAATGGTGAAACCGATAAGCAGTAGGAAGTGGAAGGTGATTAAGGGAAGAGTGGGGGACACTGAGTTCTTCCCCCCTATTTCTCCTCACCTCCCATCCCTGAGGTAAGGAGCTTGTTTTAATGTGATGTTCTGTCTCATCGCAGGCCCCAAAGAAAAGGTACCAACCGACCAAAGAGTGAAGCCTCGGAAACCACTCCCAGATACGTGGGAGACTGAGGCAGGAGGATTACAAATTAAAGACTGACTGTCCTTGACTACAAAGTGAGTTCAAGGGCAGGCTGGGTAAGTTAGTTTCTTTCTCAAAATAAAAAGTTAAAAAACCAAAAAATCAAAAAAATGAGAGAGACAAGAGATGAGGATTTGAGCTTAGTGGCAGGACACTTGAATGTCAGAAGTCAGTCTTCAATCAAGAAAGCAATGAGCTAACCCTGAAGAGAGTAAGAGAGTAATGTAGTTACTTAACTACATTAGCATCAGCTTCCTGGTGAGTGTGCTCCTGTCTCCTTCCAGTTTCTAGACTATTTGTCAACAAGGTCTCTTTAGGAACTGCCTTAGTCGGGGTTTCTATTCCTGCACAAACATCATGACCAAGAAACAAGTTGGGGAGGAAAGGATTTATTCGGCTTACACTTCCATACCGCTGTTCATCACTAAAGGAAGTCAGGACTGGAACTCAAGCAGGTCAGGAAGCAGGAGCTGATGCAGAGGCCATGGAGGGATGTTCTTTACTGGCTTCCTTCCCCTGGCTTGCTCAGTCTGCTCTCTTATAGAATCAAGACTACCAGCCCAGAGATGGTCCCACCCACAAGGGGCCTTTCCCCCTTAATCATTAATTGAGAAAATGCCATACAGTTGGATCTCATGGAGGCATTTCCTCAACTGAAGCTTCTTTTTCTGTGATAACTCCAGCTGTCTCAAGTTGACACAAAACTAGTCAGTACAGGAACTATTTATTTTTTAGAAATCATTCCTTTCTTTATTAAACATAACTTGCAAGTGACAAATATTACAAAGTTTTTTTTCTTTTAATCCTTTCTCCAAAATTAACTTATTATTTAAATCTTTGCTGCTGTAATGCTCAGCAGCCTCAGAAACAGATGGGAGCATATGAAACCTTTTGAAAACCAGTTCCTATTGGTTTTAGTTTGTATTTTTATAATGAAAATACATTTTGTATTTCAAAAAGAGTGCCACACTACAACATGAACTTTTATCATCACTTGACAACTCCATGTATTTTTAACATTCCATATGTCATTTAAATTTAATATGCATTTTCTAAGTAACAAAATGTTGCCTTTCTATCTGCCTTGTGGTTTATAATAATCCTTATTGTAAATATTAAAATCACAAGGGGAATCCAAGAGATGCCCAAAACAACATAGCTGTTTCTATTACTCTTGGATGCCTCCCAGGTAAAATCATTTTACTGAAGAAACCACCCACTTTCGATAGAAGAGGTTGGGGAACTGAGCTGGAGCCAACATGGATGCCTCCACAGGAGGACTAGCTATCACAGCATCTGAAGGTGCTATGTAAGCTAATAATGGAGAAAAGCAATCAATACCCTGCCCAGACGGAGAGACCGCAGTCAGCAGCCATGAACAGCACGGCAAAATATCCCTAACGATGTAATCAATAGGTACTTATTTCTTGGGGATGATGAAAAATCATCTAATTGGACTTAAGATCTACTGAATAGGAAGGGATTCAAGTCTGATAATGTATATCTAGCCAATTACCCATGACTTGTAAGGTCATGACCCCTAGAGAAAAAATCCTATTACTGCCACTTTCTAAACCAGTATAATTCCTAACTGCATTCTAAATCCTTACCCACAGATAAGTATAACACTGACCACTCATCAATGAAACTTCTCTTTACAGCAGATAAAGATAATTACAGAAATTCACAGCTGAAAGGATGCATAGACCAACTGACTGTGGAGTGCCTGACCTCAACTGATACCTCTACAGCATGACTCCTATACCTCAGGCTTGGGGAACATCACAGAAGATGAGGCAGAAAGATTTAAAGAGTCAGAGGACTGGAATGTCCGTTATGAGATCATGTATTCTAGATAGGGAAGCTATATCCAAGAAATCTCCATAATGTGAATGCCTGAAGAAGACCAGCACGATGATGTCATAGGTGGGCATGCCAATGTGGATGGGGGAAATCTTATAAGGCTCTATTCCTAGAAGAAGAGCTACAGGCAATTAAAAAAATACAGGCTGCTAAGAAAAGAAAATCTGGTCTTCACCAGAGACAAACCCACTTGATCTGAAGTAATCAGCCCTAAACACATATACACGTGAGCAGCACTAAATGGACCCACCAGGTTATAGTTTGTATATACATGTGTGTGTATATGTTTATATGTAACAATACTAATTTTAAAAGAGACCAGGAACTTGAGAGGGAGTGTGGGGGCACAGGAGTTGGAATGGCAAAAGGAGGTATGGAAATGATGTAAATAGTGTACTCATGTATTAAAGCCTCAAAAACTTAAAAGTTTTAATTAATAAAAAGTCAATATAATGCCAGGAAGTGGTGGTATATGCCTTTAATCCCAGCCACTGGAAGGCAGAGACAGGTGGATCTCTGAGTTCAGGGCCAGCATGGTCTATAGAGTGAGTTCCAGAACAGCCAGGGCTACACAGAGAAACCCTGTTTCAGGGAAAACAACAACAACATGCCATTGACATAGTCTTTAAAATACTGTTTTGGGTAAAGGCATAGGTTTCTTCATAGTCAAGTTGAAAATCACTTGGCACATGGTGAATATAAATAATTGACAGCGTAGTAAATACAGATTATGCTAATTAGAGTGCTTTGAAAATACAGAATCCAGAGATAGTTCTAAATAAAATGAAGAAGGTCTGGGTAGAGAAATTGCATCTGAAACATCTCACCACCAAATGCTCAGCTTACTTTTAATGCTCCACATCTTTTAAACTAACACTCCCTTGTTAGATTGACCCTGACAGCTTAGGTATCTTGTACAATTATTACATAACTAACAACTGGAAATTAGAAAGCATGTCATGGGAGAGTAAACTGTTAGGAAGAGCTATTTTGTAACAACGCCTGCAGGTGTTCATGCTGCCATGCTGTTATATCTCCAACAGCAACAGTTGCAAACATTAATAACACTGGCCTTGAAACTTATACCTAGACAAACAATAAAAAATGATCTTCAAATTTCACACTTTGTTACGGTTCTATTAAAAAGAACTGACTAGCCCTATAGCTGACCCACCTAAAGAAAGTGATTAAAGCAGCCAACGACACTGCTAGAGATTAAGGTCAAAGTCACTGTTTCAGGGTTTCTTATGCTCCTTCGTTTCCCACACATGAACTACAAATCAGACGTTAAGTTACACAGAGAAAGTGAAGATGTCACTTGTATGTTCAATTTTAGTCTTGCCATTAGGGGATAAAACAAACAAATAAACAAAACAGAGGCGGTCTACGGCCGTGACACCGGGTCAGGAGTTAAGTTGGTAACCTTTCACCTGTGGTGACGCCTAAGCAGAATACTAGCTCCGAGCTAATGGAGCCATTGTGGCTCATTTCCAATTTCAGGGCCTGGAAGAATGAAAGAAGCAAATACATGACACTAACTCAGAAGATGGGACATTCTCTAGTATGTCTGTGCGAGAAGTCTGAGCAATGAAAACAGAAGACTGTCATAGGTTCTCAACGACTTCAGGGACATGATGTTCAGCTACACTAAAGTATCTTGGACTAAATCCTCCTGTGGGCCAACCATCTGTACAAGACACGGTGTGAGTGGTGACAAACACTTGAATATGATGAGGAATTAGGATAATTATGATAATGATAATTCAATGTAAAATATTAACTTTTAAAATATCTCGTATAATCCCGGGTAAACTTTTAACTGTGTTAACCAATGTTAGAAAAGCATTATATTAGAAACCAATGTTAGAAAAGAATAATCACAAGCCCGAAATGACTGTGGATGTTGGTTTTCACCCTGATGTTCTCATTAGACACTTCATTCCATTCTGTATATGGGAACCATTTCCTTTGTACATGAATAAACATCCTTTGTTCTCAGAATATAACTAACAAAAAAAAAAGGAAGTGATCTTCTAAAGTTTAGATAATCTTTGGGAAAGTTAGATTTAAAGTAAGCTAACAATTAGTGTGTCATCCAATGACTTAGGGGAAAAAACAAATGTGGTAGACAATAGCAGCCTGCTTGTGAGTTACAGAAAGGCCACTCATGAAAGCAGTGCAGGTCTTAGTTCAGACACAGGCAAGTTAGACCTACAGAATACATAAGCACTCTTCAGTGAGTTTATGGACGAGTACCAAATTCAAAAATAGCCTTTACTATTGGTTTAAGGAAATGTGCAATTTAAACATACGACACCTTCTTTGGTATATGGAAGTAAGCACCAAAAATCAAGAAAATAAAATAAGTCAAAAGCAGCACAAAACTAACCTGAGCCCCAGCTGCCTACAGATGACGTCTGCGTCTGCATTGTCCCATTGGTCGTCACAGATGGTCCCCCACTGGCCAGCGTGGTACAGCTCCACTCGACCTTCATGCCCACTGTTCCCACCAACAAGGCGAATGACGGGCAACGCCGGGCCTGTGTGACACAAAGTTAAAGGCAGCTTCAAAGCCACAATTTTGTACTTTTCCATTATAGTACACATATTCCATCTTCTTCCATTCTCAGAAATAATATTAAGCTAAGCCAGTGGCATGCCCATACAAATGCATATCTAATAGATATTATGAGACGCTTGACCAATTAAAATACCCCAAATTGAATTATATTTAGAGAGGGAGCACCTTCGAGGAAATAATCCTAATTCATTTTTTTTTTAAATTCCAGAACCCAGAAAGGATACATGAATAACTTCCAGTCATTTAAGACATAGTTAATTTTCATCAGATCATGATGAAGTCACTAATTTTGTATTTAAATTAGTTAACATTGAACTTACATTGAACAACTTCAATGTGTAATTATTAGCCATAGTTCTCACGACTCTAATGTATTTGTTTTCAACATGAAATTGCTTTTACATTAGTAGAAATCAATGCAAAGTGTAATCTACTTCATTGGCCACTATAGATTAAACCTCCAATTCACTTGGGTGCAGCTCAGTTCACACTCACATCCTGTGTTCAGGACTCCTCAAGTGGCCACATTCACTCAGTGCCTCCCGCATTGGTTCCCATCTCAGAATCCTTATTTTTGCTGTCCCTCACACTTGAAAGGAGTATACTTGCAGGCATCCCCCTGTTTTTCATATGACCTGTCTCTCTCCATTAGGTTGTCAACTATCAACATTCCTTTCCCCTAGGAAGACTTGCCTGACTGTCTGAGCTAAATCAGTATCCTAACCAGTTCTAGGTGGAAGCTGTAATCTTAGCTCTCTAGAGGTAGAAGTAGGAGGACTGTCACAAGTTGAAGGCCAGAAAGCTCTAGATTGTAAGTTCTAGATCAACCAGTGCTACACAAAGAGACGCCATCTCAAAGTAACAAAAATAAAAACGAATTTTTTTAAAAAATCACAAAATGGCAGTCTGAGGCTCTCCCAGCTCCACCGACTAATTTGCCTCTTGGAGGCTTGTGTAATGGTGCAATGGGTTTCCCAGGGTGCCCTGCGAAAAAGTTTTTGAAAGCAGAAGAATGAGATGCCAAGAAGTTCAGGAGGCTGAAGGTTTGGCCCTGGCTGGGGAGAATGAAGGAAAAGATAGTTTCACCCTTGGTACCTGGAGGCAAACTTGATCAGCTGAGGATAACCTTAAAGACTGACTGAGTTGAGCCTAAGGTCAAGTTAGATGCATCCTTGAAGCAGCTGATTACTGTGGGGTTCACTGCTGTGGGTCTGAAAACTCGGAAGCCCCAGCATACTACTTAGTATCCACATACACATCTCTGACAGAGCAGTTAATCCTTTGTAAGTTTGGAGCGTGCAAAGGCAGGTCTGCCTGTAGATCCCGAAATTCTGACAGCATGGAAAGGAAAGAATTTTTTGACAGGTATAGGTCAACAGAGAAGAATGTGAAAATATCACAAGCAAATCTATTTCTTTGTATACTACGCAAAAAAAAAAATGAGTAAAAATAGAAATGATATGACTGAGAAGGATAAAAGATGGAATTTATAGGGATAATAAAAGAAAATGAAAAATACAGACAGCATCAAGATTTGATGGGCATCTCATGCTCTGGAGAAAGTATCACAGATGTCAGACCACACCTACACCATTCCCTACCATGGCTCTCCCTCACAATCCACAGCAATCCCTGTAAATCGGCCCTTAGGGTGTCTTGTGATGAACGCTTTTGTTTTGTTTTGTTTTGTTTTGTTTTGTTTTGTTTTGTTTTGTTTTGTTTTGTTTTGTTTTGCTTTGCTTTGCTTTGCTTTGCTTTGCTTTGCTTTTAATCATCCTCTCCAATTTTACCAGGACCTGTACTCAAACATTGCCGTGGGCTGGCAGCTGGCATTTCAGATCCTAGAATATCCGATCCTGATGTTATTACCAAAGAAAATGTCAAAAGCTGTATGTTGTGTATTCATTGGCTTCAGCTTACCTATTACATCCGAAGGTTACATATTCAAATATATTGTTCACATTCAGAGATGAACATTTGCGTACTTACACCTTATCACCTTATACCTAGAAGGTAAGTGGAAACGAGCCCTTACTCAAGCCAGCAACCAACAGGAGGGAATATGCTATCTACAACCCAAAGAAAACTACGATTACACCCCATCCCAGTGACCTAAGTGTGACATGTTTGTTATAGGCTGATGTGTTTGCACGTTTGGTCCACAGTTCCTGCAGCTGTTAGGGAAAGGCTCAGAGCCTCACTGGAGGAAGTGAGTCACTGGGGGCGGGACCTAGAGCTTTGTAGCTCCACCCTACTTCCTGTTTGCCATCCTCTTCCGGAGTGTGAATGCACGTGACCAGCTAGCTTCTTGCTCAGAATGTTATGCCTTCCCTGCCTACTGCCATTTCTCCCCTGCCATGATGCACTGTGAGACCCCGACTTAGAGCATTTCTCCCTGGAAGGTAAAGCCCCTGGATATTCCCCAAGCTTGTTTTCCCTGATCTTTAAAAATACAGCTAGAAAGAAGCTCTTTGTTCTCTATAGGCCGTAGAATGCCTTTTTGTTTCTATACTGTACAACCAGAGATGCCTGCCTTCCTGTGCAGAGGACACGGAGATAAAAATTCAGAAAGAACTCACTCCCAACTCCTGCCTTGTAAATTTCACCAAGGACACCCAGGAGAGAAGAACTCTTCCCAACTTCTCCCAACTATCCTCCCAACTCCTCCCAACTCCTCAGCTAGCTGTTAAAAGCCCCCTACTGTCACCACTCAGGGTCGAACTCCCCTGCCCTGCACAGCTGAGGGACTTTGTCCTCAGCTAGCTGATAATAAAACCTCTTGCAGTTTGCATCAGTTGTGGTTTTCTCTCGAGATGTTGAGGTGTTGGCCAGCTCATCCCCGGACTTGAGCAGAGGCCCAGCATCGGGGGTCTTACAGCACCATGTCCTTCTGAAACTGAGCCAAAATGAACACTTTCTCCCTTAAGTCTCACTTGTCAGGGTATTTATCACAATAATGGCATTGGGAAAGCATTCTGTCCCAGTTGCAGCATTTTATATTTGGTATCAAGATGATCTTGCACCTTCCATGATTTCCTATTGCCAAAATAAGTGTTTCATGTGCAACATGATATACAGTGCATAATATTTTTGTAACCAAGTTATATAAAAAGAAAATATGATAAAGTTAGATATTGGAAAACCAAATAGAATTCAGAGTTATGCATTCATTTTCAGCAGTATTTAATTATATTGTTGAATATCATTCAGACTTATTTTTGCATTTAAACACTTAAGGAAATGGTTTAGGACACATTTATCATCTAGATATTTAAAACACAGTAAAACTGGGACAAGATTTTTTTTTTTAGGATGGGAAAAACTACACATGATAGCAGCTGCCACCTTCTTGGGTCACGCCCCACCCACCAGATGTCTATTTCACAAAACACTATGTTTTCAAATCTCCTTGACAACAAACTTCATCCCAATAAATGGGAATATGGCCCAGTCCAGATAATGAGGTTTGGTTTGTTATTTTGTTTCCTCTGAAAATCCAAAGGCAGATGTTAGCTTTATCAAATGTAAGAAACAAATCTATCAAAGCCTTTGGGTTTTTATAAATGGAAGAAGCTAATAAAGATGGGTTTGAAAGAGGAAAAAGAAACGCTAGAACACACATACACACATCACACATTTGAATAGTTATAGATCAAGGAAGTCAAAAGATCAAATCAGAAGCCTTTAACATTTTTACATTTTAAATATTTATTTTGTGCACTTAACGTTTTGCCTGCATGTATGTATATGCACCCAGAGTATGCCAAGAGACCTGGAGATCATAAGAAAACACACTTGTCCCCTGTAATTAGAGCTGCAAATGGCTGTTCACGACTAAGTGAGTCCTAGTAACTGAAACCCAGTCCTTGGCAATAGCAAGGCAACAAGTGCTGCAGCAGCTCTGTCACCTCCCCAGCCCTCAGAAGCCTCTACCCTCAGGCTTGAAGAGCTGCTTTTATTAGGTTTTGTTATCTAAGACATGGCCAGAAAGAAAATGGGCAATTTGCAGATATAAAATAGAAGTCCAGATGTTTTCAGGCAAGAATTCTGTCACCTGGCCAAGTGAGGCTTAGGTTGGAGCCTGGCCTTCACTAAATACCACGCTGAGCTGCAAATGTCTCTAAGCTCTGCCAACCAGTGTGAAAAAAAGAGACACTTAAAGAGAAGCTTTGAAGATTTCTTCCAATTTTGCCATTCTATGTTAGAATTTTAAAATATGTGTCAGCAAGACCTTGAAACTCATAAAATAATAGCATGCAGATGGGATCTACTTTAGCTTGTTAATATACATATTAAAGGTGCAGATGATTTGTAGTTTAAAACTACCTAGCACCTAACTGGTTAACATGGTAATATCTATAACTTTATTCCTGCTACAGCCTCCATCAACCAAACAATAAACAATATTACCAATTGTCTTCACAACCAGTAAGCTGGGTTGCTCTGCTTGTACTAAGAATATCTTGTGCTTAGCTGGGCAGTGGTGGCACACTCCTTTAATCCCAGCATTTGGGAGGCAGAGGAAGGTGGATTTCTGAGTTCGAGGCCAACCTGATCTACAGAGTGAGTTCCAGGACAGCCAGGACTGTACAGAGAAACATTGTCTCGAAAAACCAAAAAAGAAAAAAGAAAAGAAAAGAAAGGAAAGGAAAAGAAAGGGAGAGGAGAGGAGAGAAGAGAAAAAAGAAAAGAAAAGAGAAGAGAAGAGAAGAGAAGAGAAGAGAAGAGAAGAGAAGAGAAGAGAAGAGAAGAGAAAAGGTGCACTAAAGGATGATATGGACAGTAATATTGGCTTCTCTGGTTTGTGTTTGCTGGGTGATAGTTTATTTTTTATTTTTTATTTTTTTGAGATTTATTTTGTGCATATGAGCACACTGTTGCTCTCTTCAGAGACACCAGAAGAGGGCACAATTTCTATTACAGATGGTTGTGAGCCAACATGTGGTTACTGGGAATTGAACTAATGACCTCTGGAAGAGCAATCAGTGTTCTTAACCGCTGAGCCATCTCTCCAGCCCCAGTTTATATTCTTTCTTTGATCAAAACAGGATGTGGTCACTAGTGGATTGTCTGTGCTTCAGTGGCTTGTGCTAATGCCACATCCTTGTGCACTTGGGAGTGCTAACATACTTTAGTATGACACACACACTCATACATACACACACAGAGAGACAAAGAGATAGACACAGAATAAAGTTTGGGGGAGGACATATTGGAGAGAGAAGAGTCTAGGTGAAGTTGAAGGAAGAGACTAAAGTACAATATGTGATATTCTCAACGAAATACACACACTCACTCACACACACACACACACACACACACACACATACACACACACACACACACACACACACACACACACACACACACACACATTAGTTAAGACTCTTGCAGAGCACCTGAAGTGGTTATCATCACCTGTATGGTGAAAAACATCCTTATCTCCAATATCTCTAATTCCAGGAGATCCAACACCCTCTTCTGACCTTCACATATACCAGGAACCATGGAGCACATATATACAGACATGCAGGCAAAACCTACATACAAACAAAATAAATAAATAAATAAATCGAGGGAAAAAAAAGGTGGAAACACTCAAAGTTGACCTCTGTCTTCCAGATGTGTAGACATGGGAAAATGCACACATATACACATATACATCACAGGGAGCGCAAGAGAGAAGGGAGGAGAGGGGAGAGAGAGAGATCATATAGATGGCCTTTATTTTGTAATTTAAGAAATTAAAAAAAAACATTAGTCCCATTAAAAAATTCTTAGACAATTTGCATACCCACCAAATATGTACACCAAATAAAAAGTTAAAAAAATATTTCTGAGGGGTTTGAATACTTCAAGGTTATTTTAAATCACAAAATCTTCTATAGGTAGATATAATCTTTTTTTTATTGGGTAGATATAATCTTATGCATACCACAAACACCAGCAGTTTGGTTTTTATATTTAAAGTCTCCAACAATTTGTTTCAATCAAATAATCCCCTTATTCTTCTCAAACGTTACTTGAAATTTCATTTAAAGTGATACATTGTCTGTATTAATTACCACCTCCACCGCCAAATTACTCATCTCAATAGAGATAGAATAATGTTCTAATGACAAAAACACTGCAGTTATACTTGATCATGCACACAAACCACAGTGAGCCTAATGCCTACCCAGGAGAGCTCGCCTTCCCCAGGGAACAGTACACCACTTGGTTATCCAGTACCAAAGGTACAGCTCTGAAAACCTACATACAATTAACACACAGATTGAGCAGGTTTTATTTAATTAATCAGGAATATTTATATTTATACATGTATGCATGTAACAACAATTAGGGAAAAAAGAAGCCACTCTTTGTAAAGACGCAAGGTGGGGTGTAGGAGAGGGTTTGGAGAGAGGAAAGGGAAGGGAGAAATGATTTAATCATATTATTCTTTGAAAAAAAACAAGAGAAGTAATATAAAGAATAGTGCCTAGCAACTTGTCGCCTAAATAACAGGGACATTTAGAGATGAGACTTGGAAAACCGTAGCATTCAAAGGCAGTGGGAACGGCTTCCAAGCCAAGATTCTAGTGTGCCATACCTTCTCAGGCCTGAACCACACGGCAAGAGACTGGAGTCACTTCGCTCTATCTGTGATGTGACAAGAGATAAGGAGTGCTTCTCCAATATTCTTTTAACACATTCATACACACCGGTAATTCTGAGAAGCCAATTTGCATGTCACCCACAAATGAGCTCTCGGTCAGGTAGCAGTTTATTCTTACTATCCTAGGATGCTTATAGTGGTTGCAATCGTAAAAACTATACTGATTTCCTTAATTTGTGGATGGGAGAAGCTGTATCCCACAACACAGTTTCTGTGCCATGATGAATCATCCCCTGAACTACTGCCCAGCACTTTCTCCTGGCCTCCAAACCTAGGCAAATATCCTACAAGAATCTCCCTTTAAGACATTGGGGGTTTGCACATGTGCTATACCATGCCAGTGATCACCATTCTAGTCAGGCAGATTCATAGAGAGCCTCAGGCTTTCTGTCCACTGAGAATGGAGAAGAGTGGCTTGGTCAGGATCCTCTAGCAGGAGCGACTTTGTCCTAATGGCCGGATGGATTTTCAGTAGGGCTGTGGATACGATGTGTCTATGTGTATGCACACATTTGTACAAATTATAGGTACACAATTATAAATGAGAAAGAGTAATAGCTTAGCTCAATAGAAGAAAGATTAAAAAGCAGCCCAGAGAGGCAGGCAGATTTCTAAGTTCAAGGCCAGCCTGGTCTACAAAGTGAATTCCAGGACAGCCAGGGCTAAACAGAGAAACCCTGTCTCTAAAAACAAAACAAAACAAAGAAGCAGCCCAGTCATAAAGTTCACAGCCAGGTTGACTACGAGCTCCTGACGTGCGTACTGAAGTACGACATAAACTTCAAACTGAACTTTTTCCTTAGCAAATACTTTTTAATTACAACTCTATGATATAAAAAACGGTCTGTCCCCTTACCCACCCCCCAGCCCCTCTACCTTGCAATTTCTGAAATGTTTCTCAGACTGGTAGCTAATTTCGCTGGACCATATTCCAATAGATCTGAGCCTACACTGCCTTCAAATCATACAAGGGAAATTTTGCATAATATTATTTTCTAAATACTTGTATTTTGAAATTTCACTACTCTGATCATTAAAACGTTTCTATTCCGAGCAGAGGTCTGAGGGTGACTATGTCCGCTATTATAGATGTATATAGATGTATTCATCAGGCCAGTCGTGGATGTGTAAAACTGTATCCCCATGGACCGACAACAAAACCAAAAAAAAAAAAAAAAAGCCTTATTACACAATAACGCTGAGCACTCTTCTTTCTTAATTTTTTGGCAAAAATATTTAACTTACTGTCATTTTAGATTATATTCTTCTTTTGTGTAGATGTATGCTCAGCTTTACAAAGAAAAGGGAACACAAAAGATTCCAGGGTTCATGTTACAGAAATTGGCCCCATGGAGAGCTTTGTTGGAAGTAGAGTTCCAAATGCCCTTCCTCATATTCAGAACCTAGTAGCCAACAGTATGCATACATATGCAAACAAAAGCACACTCAGGCATAGCATGCCAACAAGAGGGCAGAAAATTCTCAATATAGGGGGTGAGCAAGGACTGGGTGCAGGTAACAAGCATAAGTAACAATCAAATACAAAGCTAATTTTTCTACCTCGTACTATGCTTCGGATTTTTTTTTTTTTGGTGATAAGTACATAAAAACATATTCCATAACAAAGGTGTAATACCCGGTGTGAAGTGCCACTGTTTCAGATTGCCTATTCTAACTACATGAAGTTCACTGAATTGCTACAGAATTCTTACTTCCAATGATTTTTTTCTAATAAAGTTTGTTAATTTAAAATAAAAATATCAAATCTTAAAAAAAAAAAAAGTCCCCAACAGAGGGCATGGAAAAAGAGGTACTTTACCCATTTCGTCATTCTCCGTCCACTCAAGAGTAGAGAATGGCTGGTATTATTAAAATCTCCCTGATGAGGTTCAGTTTTTTCACCTTTAAGGCTGTTTTTGAACTGTGTCTTGCCAAAAGATGTTGAAGTGCTATTTCCCTGAATGTAGTCTTTTTGTACACAGGGTCTTTGTAGGTGGTCAGGTAAGACAAGGTCATGACAGTGGGCCCTAGAGTGACTGTGAGACTTCATGAAGGGGAAGTGCAGACAGAAAGACACCCACACAGAGCCTCCACCATGTGAGTTCTGGAGTCATACAAGCAGGAGCTTGGAGAAGCTCACAGTCAACCTGCAACGAGCCCTTCCCTTGTAACCACCAAGGGCTACTTGGCCCAACCAACACTTTGATTGGAGCCATTCTGTTTCAGACCTTTCAGCTTGAAGTACTTATGGATTTGCTAGCAGAGTGTGGTAGTCAGCCTTTCTGACTTCATTGTTTGGATGACTAGACTCTTCCTGGGAGACTAGTGGGGGCTTATCAGTTAGTTTCCCCTTCATTCGCCAGTGCTGTGTGACCCTTGCACGTGGGTAAATGGTTTGGTGACAAAAAAAAAAATTGTGAACTGTTCTGCTAGGGCTAAATTAATATTATAGCATTATAAGTTAGTCAGAGCTTGACTATGGTTAAATTACCCTCTTTCATAAGATGTCACATGAAACGTCTAAAGAATAGCTTATGAGATCTATGAATTTCCAGTAAGCATAACCTCAATGACTAAAATTGGTTCTTTACCCCGAACTCACATGTTTTCTCACATTGAATTAGATCAACTCGTATTTTTACTGTTACTAAAGGTAGCTACATGAATAATAAATGAATAATTACTATGAATTATAGATGGGAACTAATGGAAACTGAGTTAAGCTGGATGATAGTTCAGGGAAATGCGCTGACATTAAACGATGATCTGACTTCATTTTTTACCTGGGATGATGTGATGTAAAGTTCCACGATGTTAAAAACAGACTTCAGTTACAGCTGGGAATGCTAATAGCTCAGACCAGCAAAAGTTGAAAATATCCAAGTTAAATTAGCGTTCTTTACTGCACTTGAAAAAGTCAATGACCATGCTCCAATTCAGTTGCTTTCAGATAATGTCATTTTTCATCGCTCATAATGAAGACAAAAGCTATATGTAATATACTTCCCAGTGTTACATTTGGTATAGGACATAGCAGTATATTTGATGCAATGCCATATACATATTAGCTTCTCCAAAGTGTAATGGAGTCTCTTATTCTTTTGAGGAGTCGTTATGCTGAACTTTCTGTGCTTTAAGAACACTCTTGTCAAGGACAAGGGCAGTAGCTTGGTATTGCTGGCAGGCATTCATCTTATTCCACTAGAATAACAGGAACAACTAAACTCAATTGCTTTATATACCTATGAAGCTCAATAATAGATGAAAACAGATTGGTGTGGTTAACATGACAATTTTTGTTCTTAACCAATCTGTTTCAGAAGTATATTATGATAACTGCACATTATAAAGATTACATTTTCTAGTAGTTCCAAAAGCTCCAGGGGTAAGATTTTATTTTTTTGCTGATATTCTCTTAAAATGAGTGTGCATCTTGGTAACCAATTAAGGCAATTGGCTTAGCTTCTCATTTGTTTTATTTGGGGAAGAGAGGAATTTACCAAACAAAGCCGACTGATCGATTTGGTTCCGGCCCTTTATTTCTTCCCAGCTTCCTTGACTTATGGAAATGAATGATATTTATACCTCGGTAGGAGGAGAAAGCATTTTGGCTTTGTTTTAAGATTCTTTTCACAGGCAATAGTATATATTGAATAGGTGACAGGGAAATTGAAAGTTAAATAAAATCTCTGAGGTAGCAGCCAGACTGAGTTCCTCTAAGGTAGGAAATGTAGTGAATCTGCTTTGGCTAATAAACATTCTTAAATGCCTGCCACATAGAAGGAAGATGCAGGATTAAAAGGCAAACAGGAGTGGGGTCCTTTCTTCTTTTCTTCTTTTTCTTTTTCCTTTTCTTTCCTTCCGTTCTCTCTCTCTCTCTCTCTCTCTCTCTCTCTCTCTCTCTCTCTCTCTCTGAGACAGCATCTCATAGCCTTAGCTAGCCTGGAACTATGCAGTCCATGCTGTCTTTGAACTCATAGATAATGTTCCTACTTCAGACTCCTGAGTACAGAGATTATAGTCATGAACCACTATACCTGACTCAGTTAACTTTTTAATTGACTTTCATTTCAAACAGCATGTGGCCTTCCAAAAGGAATGCCTACAAACAGCAGGATTTAACCCACATATCATAACCTTCATATCTATTTTAACTGAGGGATTTGGGGTGGCTTTGGGTTACTTAGGAACGGTTTAGCAAGAGATGATTAAAGGCTGAATCTGGGACCCACTCTATGATGGCTTGGGATTTTTAAGTGTTGCCCAAAAGCCAAGGGCTGAGGTTTGGCCACCAGCCTACACTTGTATTGGGAGATAACAGAACCCTTTATCAGAGTAAGGTAGGTAATTGTGGGTATGCACTTGAAGGGAATTGGAACTCCAGTCCCTTATTCTTTCTGTTTCCTGACTGAGAAGTCATGCGCAGTGATGCTCATCAGCACCCCACCATGATGCTCTTCCTCAGAGGAGCCCTCAGAACAATGGAGCCAAATGGACCATGGACTGAAACCTGTGAAAACAGAAGCCTGGGTAAACCTTTCCTCTTCTCACATTGATTAACACGGGTGTTTTGTCACCATGGCGACCAGATCCCTTTATCATTTATTCTACCTGGGTTACTCATCAGCTTTATCTTCCACCTGAGGCTTGCTACAAAGGGGGCAATCTCAGGGCAGAGCCAAACAAGTTGCTCCCTTCTGCTTTGACAGCTTGAGACAGGGAAAAAGGATTGCCACTCGGAGTCAGGAAGCACGGTCTCATTGAAAGGAAGCAGTCAGCTGCGTGTGGAAACATGAGAGAGGCTTCCCACACAGTTAGGATGGATATTCTGGTAAACTATGCTGTTTATCACTACACACTGGCCGGATAAATACCAATGATGCTGTTCTATAAGACCACACAGGAAATTGATATTGGCACACCTCACATCTGCTCTGAGGCTACGACCTAGCAAGGTAAAGTCACAGGGTGGCTGACATCATTGCCCTTCACCACACGTTCTTGCAAGGCCCTGATGCCTTCCATAGGTTTTTTTGTTTGGTTTGTTGGTTTGGGTTTGGGATTTCTTTTTAAACTTTGTACTTTTTTACTCTTTTAGAGTCACCTAAACAGCATCTGCTCACTTCACCTGGCCCTTAGAAAAGCACCTTGTCACTGCTGGCCTGGATGTGGGACCCTGAGGCTGGATCCCAAGCATTCAGACAAGTCTCTAGGTGAATGGTGAATTTTTAGAAATTTTCCCACATTTATTTATTTGAAAGTGGGGCTGTGATGGTTTGAATAAGAATGTCTTCCATGGGCTGGTATATTTGAATGCTTAGTGACCAGAGAGTGGCACTACTTGAAAGGATTAAAAGGATCAAAAGGTGTGGCCTTGCTGATGGAACTGTGTCACTGGGGATGGGCTTTGAGGTTTCAAAAGCCCATGCCAAGCCCAGAATAGATAAATAGATAGATAGATAGATAGATAGATAGATAGATAGATAGATAGATAGATAGATAGATATGGGTGGGTGGGTAGGTAGATAGATAGATAGATAGATAGATAGATAGATAGATAGATAGGATATATATATATATATATATATATATATATATATATATATAGAGAGAGAGAGAGAGAGAGAGAGAGAGAGAGATTATTCCAGCAACATAGCTGCTTTAGAAAGGAATCACATCCAAAGACCTTCTAGGTCTATGTGATCTAGCTGGAATGCAGACACACCTTTAGTACGAACCTGTACTCCCAAACAATGAAGGTAAAGTTAGTTTGTAGAAGGAAGCAGCCTTGTTTGTAAGTGATGTCTCATTAAGGGGCTGACAACGTGATGAATCAGAGAAAGATTTCACAGAACAAGTCATGGATGGGATACACCCAACTCTCATGAGGACAGGAAAAAAAGGCTACTTTAATGGGAACAAAACACCCATGGAAGGAGTTACAGAGACAAAATTTGGAGCTGTGACGAAAGGATGGACCATCTAGTGATTGCCATATCCAGGGATCCATCCCATAATCAGCTTCCAAACACTGACACCATTGCATACACTAGCAAGATTTTGCTGAAAGGACCCAGATATAGCTGTCTCTTGTGAGACTATGCCGGGGCCTAGCAAACACAGAAGTGGATGCTCACAGTCAGCTATTGGATGGGTCACAGGGCCCCCAATGGAGGAGCTAGAGAAAGTACCCAAGGAGCTAAAGGGAACTGCAACCCTATAGGTAGAACAACAATATGAACTAACCAGTACTCCCTGGAGCTCGTGTCTCTAGCTGCATATATATCAGAAGATGGCCTAGTCAGCCATCACTGGAAAGAGAGGCCCATTGGACTTGCAAACTTTATATGCCCCTTACAGCGGAATGCCAGGACCAAAAAGGGGGAGTGGGTGGGTAGGGGATTGGGGGGGTTGGTATGGGGGACTTTTGGGATAGCATTGGAAATGTAAACGAGGAAAATACCTAATTAAAAAAAGAGAAAAAAAAAGAAATTAAGAGACAAAAAAAAAAAAAAAAAGAGGAGCACTAGTGCATTTTGTGCAGTGCAGTTGAGTTTGTTCCTGAGTTCCGTTCAGTTTGTGAGGTACCTGTGGTGTGGCTCAGCAAAGGCAGTTGAAGCCAGAGAATAAGAAGGAGCCAGAAGATCAAAATATATTGTCAATGTTAATATTAGGCCAAGCAGAGCAATTCAGGCAGAAGTGGAGAAAAGCCAGGTGGAATCAGTCAGCTTGGAGAGGCATTTGGGTCAGAATAGCTGAGTTGAACCAGACAACCAGAGTTCAGAAAGAGCTAAAAAGGATTCATTTATTCAAACGTAAGTCTCCAAGATGACAATTTTGTCTGGTGAATAAAAGATATTTTTACATATATGCATACATCTGCTTACTGATCAGGATGTAGAATTCTCCATCTACTATGTCTGTCTGCATGTCCTCATGTTCCCCACCATGATGATGCTAACTAACCTCTGAAACTGTAAGCAAGCCCACAGTTAAGTGCTCTCTTTTAGAACAGTGACTAAGTAAGACAGGGGCACACTCCATGGTCCACACATGGAGGTCAGAAGAAAACTCGAAGAAGTCAGTTTTCTCCTTGTATCATATGAGTTCCAATGTGAGTCCCAGAGATCAAACTCAGGTCATCAGACTTGATGGCAGATAGTTTTACCTGGTGGACCCTCATGCCAGTCCTCTTTGGGCGGAGTTTAATGTTCCCTATGAGAACTAACTCCCTGGACTGACCCAGGTATCCCACTTTAAATATATATATGTTTTATTACTACTACAAAAGTTCCTTGGAGCCAGAGGCAAAGAATTACATTTCCTGCTTTGGTACATGAGCTAACAGACTGTCCACACGCTGCTCACCTGAGAAGTGTACCCCATTCTTTCAGTATCATTGGAGGAGGACCCTACTTTCTCACTTCTCTGTGTGGGGCCCGAAACTCTACTCTGACCCCAGTTTAAGTTTTAAAAGAGGGATCACATTTCTATATATTATTCTTTTCTTTTGCTCCAGTTTTCTGTAAAGAAAAAAGAAAAGAAAAGAAAAGCCATGCCTTTAAAGCATAAGAGACTGGAAATAATGTGCATTGTTCTCATGGTAAACATGATTCCTCTTTCGCCTTTCTGCCCTTTCGGCTAGCCCACGAGCTAACAAAGGAGTGACGCAACAGAGCACAATATATCTACATTGCGTACACATACAGAAATCGAGGACAATGAGCTGTGAAGTGAGAATGTGCACACATCCTATCCTATTTTCATCTGCTCTCCTGGCAATATGCCTTTAGGATTTCTAACAGAAATATATAGGGGCTCCTTTATAGGAATGTCTGTAAAAAATAAATAAAGCAAACATAAAATTCTTAGTCCAGCATCCAGCATAAAGTGGGTGTTGAGTGAGTCCATGCTGCAATAACTACACAAGGTCATTCTGAATACATGCCCAGAGCTTGAAAATTTTTAATTAATTTGCTCAAAAACTGTTTTTTGTTTTTTTGTTTTTTTCCTTTATGGGGCTGGAGAGGTGCCTCAGCAGCTAAGAGTGCTGACTTTGTAATCATGATAACTGCAGTATGGATCCCAGCACCCACATAACAAGTGGGGCACCCTGCCCATGTCTGTAAAGCAACTCCAAGGAGGGCAGAGACAAGAGGAAGTCTTAGGGACAGACGTCACCTCAAAGGAACAGGCAGAGAGAGGACACTCAGTTGCTCTTCCTGGGCTTTAAATGAAGGGCACATAGGGTCATACACCCATGTTTGAGCACATGCATGCACACACACACATGCACACACACACACACACATAAATTTAAAGACATAGCATCTCTATACTCAAATAAACAAAGAAGTGTTCTTTAGAAACACCCTGCTTTCTTTATGGGGAGATACCCAAAGCTCTAACAGTCAACAATTGCCCTGTCTGAGCAACAGCAATGTTTTCTAAAAAACAATTCAATGCTCTTTCATTAGCATACAGTGTTCTAGCCTATGCCCCTACCTAGCTGGAGTGTGTGGGAATGAGAAAACTATAAGATTCAGAGTGTGTGCACTATCTCAGAAGCATGGAGTTTAGCTAGCCAGACCTACACGAGTGAGTGACAGAGCTCAAGGCTCTGCCGACCAAGGCTTGGTCCTGTAAGAACAATTCAGGTATTACAAAGGCAATCTCTTTCCTTTGTTTGTTGCTTATCTTGTGTAGCTCCTTCTATTCCTTGTATATTCTATTACCTAAACACAACCCCATTTGGGGATATCTAGCTATGAACCTAAAGGCATTGAAAAACATTAATTTCTCTCCGAAGAGGGGATGGTAAGGAATTCAAAGACAAACCAGTCTCTTCACAGGAATACAAAACTAAAGGTTACTTGTCCTTTAGAAAGAGAACTAGCTTGTCATAATGGTTTAACTTTGAATTGCTTTCTACTATGTTTTGAAGGGAAAATACTCTGTTGTTCCTTACATATTAATTTCCTGATAATTCTTTATCCTATCTATCTATAAAACTAAGAAGAATAAAAAGCTGCCAATGATTGCTAGACACAAGATTTTTTATTATTATTAAAAATTATCTTAGAGTAAATGAGGTAACAGCGGAGCTCTTGGCTTGACATCATCTCTGTTTTTTTTTTTTTTTTTTTACAGCCACATTGGCATTCTGTCTGTGAAACATGAGTACAGCAATGATGTCATTCTCCAGGATGAAGAATAATTGATCTTAACCTTCGCATCACTTTCCTTTAACTTGAGGCACTAACTCAATTGAAGGCAGAGATAAATAAAATGTCTTCGAGAAACGAATGACATTGTAAAAGGTTACAGCCAAAGACCGGAAGGATACACTTCGGGAAATTTGTAAAACTCCTGCCGTACATGGTCATCGAAAACAGCCCAAGTTTTAGTCTATCAGAAGATAGTCAAATATTTTGTTTTCCCTTCTGAATTGTTGCATGAGAAAAGCTAAAACCTTAATATAAAATGCAAACCCCAGCAATTCAGAGTAAAGTAATGTGGATGGCAGATTTTTTTTTCATTCAAGTTATTAATGTGAGGCTTTTGCTGCCACAAACTTAAGATGCCCTAGTAACTTTCTTTGCTGAAGTCGACTCTGAATTCCAATCTTCCATAAATGCCACGCATGGCTTAAGCAATGTTTTTGCTGCCGAGTTCACGTGACTCTGGCTGCCTCCTAGGTTACTAAGCAGTCCTTGTTCTGCCCCCTCCCTTCCTTTGTTCGTCACTCCCCGGTGGTATTTACCATAGGGCGCCCGGGAACATAACTGTCTTTGTATTTTGGTCTGAGAGTTTTGTCATGCTTTAAAGTCAACAATGGCAGCGAGACAAACATTTCACAGCAATTTTTCCAAATCCCGGTCTATAGAGGTAAGAAAGTTTGTGCTGGTATTCATCTTACATTTAATACTTCCCTTTCCCAAACTACTGGCCAGCAAATGTATGTATTTCTTTACCTTTCCTCTTTTGTATACAGAGTGCCTCATTAAGGCTAGCCGATACACACAGACAACAGACACCCACCATCATGCACAAATCCTGCCAATCACACACACACACACACACACACACACACACACACACACACACACACACACACACACGTTGACTGGACAGACCTCTTCTAGGTGCTAGAGTTGAGCACCCTATGCAGCTACTGTCCCCGTGACAATCGTCACAGGATGCATGCTTTCCTGACTGACATTTACTGTACAAATGAATGCACTTTACTAGTTATCGGGCTTCCAAGCCCACCACCACACCACAATGCAAGCTCTCAACCCCTTGTCTCCAGGTACACAGGTCAGGTACACAGGTACGGTCCGGAGTCAGGCTGCCTCTGTGCCAGTCCCTAGCTGTCACCTCTGCCCGGATGCCACTCACCTTGACCACAATCGCAGTAGCCCCAGTCTACTTTGCCCTGGGCATTCCGATAGAAGCACCAAGGTCTGCCCGAGCCATCCGGGCTCCGGCAGAAGTTGTGCGGCTGCCCTCGCAGCTCAGCCCAACTGGCCGGGGGCGACCGCTCCAGGAAGGGCGGCACCTCGTCCCAGTGTAGACACGGGACGCCGAGGTTGGTGGCATTGCCCCACGACTCTCCTGCCCCGCAGCGGCGTGGAATCGTCGGGGGCGTGTGCCCGGTGCTGAGGACCTGCGGGCGCTGGGCAGCGGGGATCCGCAGCGGGAGCGGGAAGCGCGGGGTCCTGGGTGGCCGCCGCGAGCTGGGAAGGTAGTGCGCGTGTTGGGAACGCGGTGGGGACGGATGCGGGCGGTGAAGGGGAGAGCGCGAGACCGGATCAGCGCGGGCCACTACAGACAGTGCCCCTAAAATCACAGCCAGCACGCAGCGGGCGAGCGCCATGGCTGCGGCGCCGAGTGTGGTCCATGCTGGGCTCCGGGTCCCCGCGGAGGGGGCGGGGCGGGGCCGGCAGAGTCCTAGAGCCCCCTCCCACGCTCGCGCCGCCGCCCTGCTGTCCCAGCCCCCGGGGCAGCTGGAGGATCACACCGGGACCCAAAGGGTCAGCCCCGCGAAGCAAAGGCTGGAGCGCCAGAGGCGATGAGCGCCAGGAGCTCTGTAGCCCGGAGTCCGACCTCCACCCCACCCTCGGCTGTCAGGCGGAGGCGCGGGCTCTCGGTGCCAACGCGGGGGAAGGTCTAGGCTGCCGGTGCCAACAGGCACCACCACAGCCCTGTCTGTCGGCTCCCGCCTGGCACCGGTCCCTCCCGTTCTCGGTGGTTCCGTGTGTGTTTTGCAATCTCTGGAGAAATGTGGATGGAATTAGATGCACCTCTCTGCCTTGGCGTTTCGCAGCATAGAAGTTATGAAAGCCCACCAGGAGTGTTAAAACCACTTGGCAGAGCTGAGTCCTTTAAGATCCCAAGCTTCACACCGTGTTCCGACGAACGTTAGAGGAAATTAAATGCCCGAGTAGATCCAGCAAAAGGAACCTGAACCTTTCTCCTTCCTGCCTCCCACTTTCCACCAGATGCCCTGGACACCAGTTGTTAAGTTTTAATAGGGATTCATCCTGATCTCCAGCCTCCACAGACGCTGTGTCCCTGCGGCACCTGCCTCCTGCCCACAGGGTCGGGACTTGAATTAAGCCTCTTGATTTGCTGCCCCAGGCAAGAGCTAGCTTCCTCCAGCTAGCTTCAATAAAAGTAGACTCTACCTATGGGAGATGTTATTAATTTCTCTGATGGTTCAGTACACCACTTCCAACATCCCCCTGTGCCACTCCGAAGCCTCTAGGTTTAGGACTTTAAGAATTAGCTGGGGCTGAAGGCTTAGGGTTGCCGATTGCTCTTGTCCATGCCACTAAGTTAAAGAAGAAACAGGAATTAGGATAGGAAGATGACAAGCTTGCTTTCTGGGATGTTGATGTTTCAGCAACGAAGGGACTCCGTTCCCTAATGTGATGCAATCCAAAGAAAACTTGAACAAAATTTAAATGACCATTGTTAAAATCTAGGTTTTATTCAGAAACTGGAAGTGATCCTCGCACCTGGCTTTAAATAATTCAACTTCACTTAATATTTTAGGAATCATTTCACTGTGTAAAATAACTGTCAGAAACCCAAGAATGAATGCATTTGTCAATTTTTAAAAGTTTTTATTTGTAATTCATTTTTACACTCTATATTCCATTCCCCGCCCCTCCCCATCCACCCTCCAATTGTTCCACATCCCATAACTCCTTCCCACCCCATCCCGTCTCCACATGGATGCCCCCACACCCCACCCCACCTGATCTCTAAACTCCCTGGGGCCTCCAGTCTCTTGAGGGTTAGCTGAATGAACACAGACCTGAAGTCCTCCACTGTATGTGTGTAAGGGGCCTCATATCAGCTGGTGTATGCTGTATGTTTGGTGGTCCAGTGTTTGAAAGATCTCAGGGGTCCAGATTAACTGAGACTGCTGGTCCTCCAACGTAATCACCCATCTCCTCAGCTTCTTTCAGTCTCCCCTAATTCAACAACAGGGGTCAGCTGCTTCTGTCCATTGGTTGGGTGCAAATATCTGCATCTGATTCTTTCAGAGGGCAGTCATGATAGATCCCTTTTTGTGAGCATTCCATAGCCTCGGAAATAGTGTCAGGCCTTGGGACCTCCCCTTGAGCTGGATCCCACTTTGGACCTTCTTTTCCTCAGGCTCCTCTCCATTTCCATCCCTGTAATTCTTTCAGACAGAAAAAATTATGGGTCAGAGGTGTGACTGTAGGATGGCAACCCCATCCCTCAATTGATGTCCTGTCTTCCTGCTAGAGGTGGGCTCTACAAGTGCCATCTCCCTACTGTTGGGTATTTCATCTAAGGTCTCTCATCTCCCAGGTCTCTGGTGCATTCTGGGGGAATCCCCTCAATCTCCTATTTCCTGAGGTTGCCTGTTTACATTCTTTCTGCTGGCCCTCGGAGCTTCCTCCCTTTTCCCTCACCGGATACCAGATCAGATTCCCCTCTACCCACCACTGTCCCCTCATTCCCCTGTCCACATTCCCTTCCAATTTATTTAATGTATGTGAGCACACTGTCACTCTCTTCAGACACACCAAAAGTGGGCACTGGATTCCATTACAGATGGTTGTGAGACACCATGTGGTTGCTGGGAATTGAGCTCAAGACCTCTGGAAGAGCAGTCAGTGCTCTTAACCAATGAGCCATCTCTGCAGCCCTATTTGTCAAATCTTTATTCAAAGTTTTTAATTCAGGATGGTTTAGTTAATGTTCTGATTTCTTCACTAATGTTTTTCTGGCCCCCAAAGCATAGTTTAAAGTGTACTTGTGGAAGAGAGTAAAATAATATGCACCCAGGGGTTGGCCACTTCCTGTTATTGTGGTAGGAGCTGATAGAGCTTGTCAATCACAGATTTCTGACATAGTAGAAAACAGTTCTAATCCAGGTCATGTTTTTTCTTTTCCAGCTGTCTGGTCCCGCTTGGGTGATTTGTGATGGCTCAGGAAGAGGTTGTCTTGACCTTCAGACTGGATTTCTTGGACCCCAGTCTCCTCATCTCCCTCCATTTTACAACCATGGATGCCATACTTCCTAAAAAATCTATACAACCAACCACCACACATCTCGTATGCATCTTGCAGACAGGGAAATAATGAGAAAGGAGTAAGTTAACCTGTGAGAATACTGCTCAATGAATAAAGTGTTTAAAACACTCCCACAAGCCCGAGGATGTGGGTTTGCATCCCTAGGTGACAGGGCAGTGCCCATCAGAAATCCATAGGCCAATGGATGGTGAAGACAGGAAAATCCCTAGAAGCTTCTGGGCCAGCTAGTCTGCGGTAAGCAGGGGAAAACAAGAGACCATGTCTCAAACAAAATGGAAGGACCCTAGTCTCCTCTTCTGCCTCTATTTTATAACCATAGATCCTACACTTCCTAAAAATCTAGACTGTCCTCCTATAGGCTATAGTATACATCTTCAATACTACACACACACACACACACATACACACACACATACTACACCACAAACACACACAAACATTACATACCACACAAACACACACAAACATTACATACCACACACCACACACCACATACATACACATATGCACACACACATGTGCAGCATACACACCTACACACACCACATGCAGGCACACACATGAATACAGACATCACATACACACATGGCATATCTCATACACACACCCATGCAAATGCATACATGAATACACATATCACATACCACATACATACACGTGCACACACACATACAGGCACACAGATGAATACACACACCATACACCACATATGTACATACACACACATGCACACAGCATGCCTGTAGAGACAATGAGTTAAGAGGATTGTTGGAACTGGGCTCCAGAGAACAAAGCCTTGGGCATCAGGCCTGTCTTCCAGCTTCCTGGTCCAGAGAGGAACTAAAGCTTTTCCGTGGCTTCCTTAAATTTATAAAACGGATGCACAGAGTGGAATTACCCATGGGGGGGGGACCCCACATCTGGATTTCATAGCTTCAGTTTTTAAACATACCTTTCTGAGAAAGTAAAATGGCATTTGTGTAATTGGAGCATGAACTGAGGGCCTCAACTTGGGTTCTGCCCTCTGTGTTACAGGCAGAGTCTGATTTAACACAGGTCTGTGTGCATCATTCTCTCCCCAGCTGATGGTCTCCCTCCCTCTTTTGTTGTCCACCCTTGTTACCACAGACGCGCACGCATAACTGTAACTGGGATTTCCAAATCCCAAACGAATTCCTGAAATGCATCTCCACCAGGCCAGACCCTACCTGCATCTTCCGTAGATTCCCGTCACCCTCAGTCTCAGGTATGAAAGCTGGAGAGGAGAGCGTGCAGCAACCCTGTCTGGAACCTCAAAACATATGCTCTCTCTGCCTTCCCTTCTCCTCAGCAGCAACAAAGGAAACGCACACGTCCTCTTGCAGGTACTCTGAACCACATACTTGAGAGGCCACCGCAGGCCCCCAGAATCGTCCTTTGTCGCTCTCAATCCCATCAAGTAAACACATTGATTTGTGGCCAAAGAGTTCAATTGCTTAGTTTCAAAGGCTACTGCGATCGAGAACCAGGATGGTAATAGGAAGACTGGGGAACTCGAGGGAACTGAAGGGAAGAATCTCTGCGCGAGCAGAGGCGGTGGGCAGTGTCAAGGACGGCAGAGCGCACCCACAGCCATGGCTCTCGGGTTCCACGGTAACCCATCTGTAAACATCTGGCCTTGCGGTGCTTTATGAAGCATTTTACTTCATGTGTTGCTAGGCTGGCTCTGTATAGTTTGATTTGGAAATGAGTATATTATTTTTACAGAGTTACGAAAGTGAATGTATAAAATAGCCTCCGAGTAAGGGCCATTTAAGATTTAAATAGAGCCTGGATTTTAAAAAGCTAACAGCTTTCAAACAGATGGTGTGAAAGTGGTGTTGACTTTTACAGTCCCAAGTGCAGAAAACCAGTGGGAATTACTCATCCATACTACTGAAAAAGAGGAAAAAAAAAAATCAATATCAGGGCCTGCCTTGGGGTTCTGGGAGATTTGAAAATGAAAGGTATTGTCAGGCTCGCGGGGTGGGGGTGAATACAATTACATGGTAATGTAATGTTTAATTAAAAACTAAATAATAAATAATGAAATGATCCAGAATATACTTGATGAATCACCAAAAGGTTGATAGTATGGTTTTGGCAGAGGGGCCCTGTTGTCAGAAAGTGTCCTGTAATGGAGGTCTATGCCTCTTTCATAAAGTAGTAGTTGCTGTCTTCTTTGCTCACCCTAAGCCACAATGCCGTGGAAGATCAAAGCCTGCCACGGCAGTGCTCTTGGACTGCTGACTTGCTCTGCTGGATTCATTGAGTTCATGACGCACCCCGGTCATTCATTCTCTGTTCTCCTGTTAAGATTGATTTTTATAACGCAGAACGGATTTTCAAGTTTGAATTTACATTTTTTAAAATTCATTGGCATTTGGTATAATTCCTACCCAGACACTGATTCTACACGCTCTTATTTACAGCCACCCAAATTGTATGTACAAAAAGGTAAGGAAAAATGGTTCCTTTCGCCTTGGACGTCAACCTGGGCTCAATCTGGCCGAAGCCATGAATACCAGGAATCCAAAGGCTCCCTGACTGTAGAAAGGGCACAGCTGGGGCACGTACAAGATAACTCTGCAAAGGGTATTTGGGGTGATTCATATCCTTTCCTTTGAACAGTTTTGTTGATGCAGTCTGTTGAAACGCTCAGGGTTTCATATAAATGTTTTGCCTCAGGAGTTTGCCTAAGGACAATGAGCCGTTTCAAATCTCCCCGCCCTCCAGTTTCAAGTAAGAGGACCATTTATGAACAGGTAAAGAGGTGGCAGGGGAGAAAGTAGAACCCAGACCTCTAGCTGGTGGCCTGGATTTTACAGGGCTCAGCATTGAAAGGCGCACAGAGTACTAGCGACCAATCACATAAAGAATCCTTTCCAAAACTTCCTTCCAGAAGGACCTCTACCTATTTCCTGAAACATGAGCATGGGGAAATCCCTACTTGGAAGTGAGCTCACTCTCTCCCGGAAGTGTGCAGTGTCTGAAAAGTATTCACTTCTGCGGAGCCAGGAGTCACCTCCAGGCGGAAGCCGATTTTATCTTGCCGTGATTCTGCCTGCACTCTCATACTCTTGTGTGGGTGGAGATTAGGATGTCGAAGGTAAGGAGCTGTGCGGTCCGGTATTCAGTCCACACGGACCTATGTAAAGCCATGGCTCAAGTCCCTGTTGTTTATTGGTGTTTTAGACGTCCGAGGATGCTAGTGGCTCCTCTGCCACCGTTCTTCTCCCATACGCAAGGACTGGTTTCAGGAAGATGCAGAAACAGCCATTTGTCACACTTCGGTCCCAGGAGAGGAGTTAATGTTTGAGGAATAAATCAGTCGGTGTGATTTCCTGCGTGTAATTCTTTCTGTTCATCTTTGAAGTCTTCAAAACCATAAAGCTGAGATTAGGAACCGGTTGAAGAGAGAGGAAGGAAGAGAAAGAAGTCCTGAGTTGTCTGGCCTGCTTGTTTTCCTGAAGTAGGAAACCACTTTGGAGATCACCCAGGTGGTTATAAAAGTCTACATCTGTCTGGGGAGCTGGTAAGATGGAGGTGGGGTTTGAAGGTAGGATTCGGAGACACTGGCTTCCTGATAAAGCATCAGGCTACCTCTCCTGAGTGATATGGTAATAACAGGTCCACTCTACATTTCTGTAAGTCCTGACCTGAGAACCAGACACTGAGCAGGCAGCTACCAGTACAGTACTTGAATTCAACCACCAGGGAACTTCTGCTTTCCTAGAGCAAACGCCCTCATCGTTCCTTCTCCCGTTTCTTATCTTCACACCATATGCTCGACTCGATTTTCTGCTCAGACCCAAGTATGCCAGTGTCTTCACTGAGTCATGGCTCATAGAACTAAATCATTTGGGCAGTGGTGATTTTATTGGAAGAAGTGCCATTTATTACAGATACCCCTAGTCAGGCTGCGTTGACTTTTTTACACTCACATACCATTTAGGTGACATGAAATGACCTAAAACTTTGTCAACCTGACAAAACCTTTATGTCCTTTAAAGTTTTCCTCAAGCTGGGATGCCTCCCATCACCAGATTCAGATTTTTTTTCCCATTTTTTATTAGGTATTTAGCTCATTTACATTTCCAATGCTATACCAAAAGTCTCCCATACCCACCCACCCCCACTCCCCTACCCACCCACTCCCCCTTTTTGGCCCTGGCATTCCCCTGTACTGGGGCATATAAAGTTTGCGTGTCCAATGGGCCTCTCTTTCCAGTGATGGCCGACTAGGCCATCTTTTGATACATATGCAGCTAGAGTCAAGAGCTCCGGGGTACTGGTTAGTTCATAATGTTGATCCACCTATAGGGTTGCAGATCCCTTTAGCTCCTTGGGTACTTTCTCTAGCTCCTCCATTGGGAGCCCTGTGATCCATCCATTAGCTGACTGTGAGCATCCACTTCTGTCAGATTCAGATCTTGAAATACACGCCAGGATGGTGCGCTGTGCCTATTCAGTTCGCAACCACAGTGTCACTGTCTCAGAGCTGACATTGCTATAACCTCCTTGGTGGGAAGAAGCAGTCATTCCTGAGTGACTGGCTCTCTTGTCCAATGAGATCTTTCAGTAAACGTGAATGTTCTTGGGCTGGAGAGATGGCTCAGCGGTTAAGAGCACCGACTGCTCTTCCACATGGTGGCTCATAGCCATCTGTGATGGGTTCTGATGTCCTCTTCTGGTATGTCTGAAGAGAGCAATGGTGAATACATAAAATAAAAAAAAAAGCTTTAAAAAAAAGGTGAATGTTCTTCTCTTCATGCTTTGCAGTATAGTAGTGTCATATCTACAAAAAAGATCAGAAGTCAGCAGCCAGTGCGATGGGTGTGAGAGCCAAGTGCATTTCACTTCTTACTGGAAACATTGTGTATTATTTTATCAGCCAGATAGAGTGACGTGACGCACACCTGTAATTCCAGCACTCAAGAGACATAAGTAGGAGAACCAGAAACTCAAGGCCAGCATTGGCAACATAGTGAGCTTGAGGTCAACCTGGGCTACCTGAAATTCTGTTTCCAAAACACAAGTAATAGTAATAGTAACGATAATAACGGAAAAATCAACAGCTTGTTTGTAAAATTACAATGACTAGCTTTTCTTAGATATCAAATGTTTTTTGGCTGGAAGAAGGTAAGTTTAGACACAAAATGCATTTAAAACAAGGTGTTTGAAAGGATTTCCACAGTCTCATACAAGATGAAGTTTTGAGTTTACTCGGACTGATTATTTTGTATCTGAATATGCTATTGGGGTCTGGCTGCTTTTTTTTCCCCCTGCATTTGGCCTCTTAATGTTGGCTTCCCCTTCAAATGACACAATGTAGAACATACCAGAGAGCCTCTTTCAGAAAAGGAGAAAACTGTTGCTTCTTGGCCTTTCTTTTAGGGGAAAAACAATTTATTCTGGAAGCTTCCTAGGGATTTTTTTTTTTTCAGAGATTTCTGGGAAGGCTTACACAGAAACTCATAGGAGGTCAAAGTTCAGACAGTAAGTGCCTGTGGCATGCTCAACCATGAATAGTACATCTCTACCGTACTCTCTCTCCCCAAGGCTCAGGGCCCTCACAGGAGAAGGATGAAAAGAATAGCCCAGAGGGCAGGGAAGACCTCAGTGAGACAGTGTCTTGTGCACATGTGGTTACACATACAAGATCAAGTCAGTCAACATCCCAGCAGACAGGTGATTCATGGCTCTTAGGGGAAGGAAAGTCAGCTTTCTTTAAGGGTGTGGTCCCTGGTAGCCTAACCAAGCTCCAGTGGATAGCCCCATACTGATGAGTATATGAACATAAATTGAACTTGGTGAGTTATTTAAAAAGCAAACAAACAAACAAAAAGCAGGACATGAAGTTTGCGGGGGTTGGAAAATGAAGGGATGGGTCCTAGAGGAGGAGTGGGGAGTAAGATCAGCGTACACATGGATGAAATCCCCAAAGAATAAAACACTATACTGCTAAAGAAGAAAGGTACTGCAGTTGGAGGTGAGGATGTGAACTCAGTGAGTAAAGCGTTTATCACACAAGCACGAGGACCTGAGTTCAAATCCCTAAAAACACAAAAGGTGGAAGGGACCAGCATGTGTCTGCAATCCCAGCATTCCTATGGCAAGATGAGGGGCAAAGAGAAGAGAATCCTTGCCCCTTCCCCCCAGGTAGCTCATGGGCCTAGAGCACACGGCAGCCAGCAACAACAAAAAGAGAGACCTTGTGCCAAAGAAGGTGAAAGATGAGGACTAAGACTCAACACTGTCATGTGACTTCCACAGGCATGACATCACATGCACATACACACACACATCTGTACATAAATACATGTACAATTAAAAACATACACATAGTATTTTCCATAAGAGTGATGGTGGCTTGTGTCCATTACCCCAGTACTAGGGAGGCCGAGCCAGCAGGGTTTCTATGAATTTGAGGCCAGCCTGGGCAACATGGTAAATGCCAGACAATCTGAGCTATGGTCTAAGACCCTGCCTCAAAAAACTAATAGAAATTTGAAGTATGTTATTTATAATATGACCATTAGAGTATTCCAAGTGCTACATATCTTATGAATACATTACCAGGTAATCTCTTTAAACTGAGGGCAAACTCCAAGCCTCTTAGTTTCCTCACAGTTGTATCTCTTGCTCTATTTTATTAGCAGACTTAACTCTCCTGTTTGTCCAGCTGCAATAAAACAAAAGACGTTATCACCTGAAGTCAGGTGGCTAGACTCTGGGTAGAATAATTCAAGTAGAAAGGGAAAAAAAAAGATGCAAAGTGTTTAAATATTGAAAATCTAACCTGCTGAGTTGATTTTTGTTACACACACACACACACACACACACACACACACACACACACACACGGTTTCAGTGCTGATCACTTTGGGTTTGACAACCAATAGGTGGGCTATTCTCTGGGAGAGGCTAATTCTCCTTTCTCCATGTATTTCCATGGAAGAATATATGTATGTAACAATAATAAGCAAAGAAAAGGAAGTTATCGGCTCTGGGGTAGGGAGGGTCTGGATGGGGGCATTGAAGGGAAGGCAAAGGGAAAAATGGTACAATTCTGTTTCAGCTAAAAACATGTTTTAAAACGAAATGAAAATGAATGTAGAAATTTTTATTTGAACAATTTATATCATTTTTATGTCAGCAGAAATCTACAACTGCAAGTAAAACTTAGCTATGAGATTAGAAGTCTTTTTTTAAAAACTATTGAAAACTACAGAAAGCTAAACAGGGCCCCCCCCCTTTTTTTTAAGAAAATGGTGACATGATTTTACATCTTGATTGTGCTATAGGACTCTCTTTGGAAGCTGTGGAATTTGGGGGAGGAGTTGTGTTTGGTTTTTTTTGTTTGTTTGTTTGTTTGTTTGTTTGTTTTGTTGTTTTCATTTGTAATGTTCTAATACTTTTATTTCCAAGATAAATCTGATGAAGATCACAAGCCAGGAATAGAGTGTGAAAGCATCTATAACATGTCACCATATAGTAGCCTCCATTTGGCTCCAGACGGTACAATGATATTTCCCCCTAAAGGACTGAGTGGATGCACTCTTAATTGGAAGCAAGCTCCTTAAGAATCTCACGTAGGGGCTGGACAGATGGCTCGATGGTTAAGAGAACTGACTGCTCTTCCAGAGGTCCTGAGTTCAGTTCCCAGCAACCACATGGTGGCTCACAACCATCTGTAATGGGATTCAGTGCCCTCTTCTGGTGAGTGTCCGAAGAGAGCGACAAGATACTCACATAAAATAAATAAATCTTTAAAAAAAAAAAAGAATTTCACTTAGGTATTTAACTTATTTATATTTATGTAGATTTTTAGACTTATGTATTAGATTAGGCTTATCAGATTTACATATTTGATTTTTTAATCTAGATTTATCTAAATATCTAAATAATTTATCTGGGTGTCTATGAAGATCGTTTACTCATTTCTGGGTCGTCATTATGTACTGCATATTTCTCAGCAGCCATTTCTCCCTGACTTCACCTCATATATCCATCGCTCAGTTCCCTTCATGAAAATCAGTGGATTTATTACCCTTTCGGAGATAACTGACTGATGATAAATACATAGACCTCAGTAGGTTTTCCCCTATCAATTTACTAGATTTCCCCCGGGAAATATTAATAAAAAGAAAAAAAAAACAAAGAAAAGTAACTTGAAAACACTGTGTTTTGCTACAAGTATGCATTTTCCACTACATTCTTACTCCAAAACCCTTAGGGGGTGACTTGGATTGAGCCGTTCCAAAAGCATTGGCCCAGAAGGGCTATAACCCATACAGTCTGTGAAAGTGTGTTTCACGCAAAACAACAACAACAAACAAAAACAAAACTAATTACGGACTGTAGATTTTTTGGGGGTGGGGGTAAGCAAAGCTGAAACGGAGCTCTGTTGAGAATTAGGACGTCCTAATTCTCCTACCAAAGAAAAGTAAGAAACTAAGCAACAGTAAGAAAACGTTCAGAGAATTGAGAGAATGTCCTCAGTGAGGAAACATCCATTAGACCTCCATGGTGTAGGGTTTTATAGGAATGGGGCAACAACTGGACAAAGGCTGGGATAATATCTGTTGAGATAAACCATTTCTCTGAAGTATCATGGGCTGAGCCATGGGAAGACCTGCACACCGAAGGCATCAAGCCCCCTGGTTCAACCAGGTAGATAATCTTACGCTATTTGTGTGCAGTGACCCAGTTAGAGTGGGTGGAGCCTCCCTCTTCATCCTTGACTCTGGTTTCCGTTAGTCTTGACCTTGACTATTAGCTAGACATTACTAGTTGCTGCCTACGGCTGCCGTCTAGCTTGCAGGTATTCTGGTTACAGCTGACTCTGCTAAGCTTTTCTTGCTCTCCCAGCCACCAAGTAGCGACAGTGCTACTAGTTCACTAGAAGCCATCCTCACCGCCAACCTGGTCTATTATAATTAGCTATATTGAGGAGAGGGTACATGAAAGCCTTGCACTCAGGGGCTCCGGGGTAGGCAAACAGCTGCCCTGCCGTCTCTGGCCAGGAGCTCTGTAGTCTCTGTCTAGTTTGTTTACATTATCCCATCTACAAGGCCTTTTGTCTATCTTCCCTGGTATCTCAGACCTTCCTGTGTGTTCTGGTTCAGTTTCTGGGTTAACCACCACAACCCAAAGTAACTTGGAAGGAAAGCGCTTACTTTATCTTACACTTTCAGGTCCACCACTGAGGAAAGTCGGTGATGACACCCTTGGCAGTCATCTGACCATCCCAACATCTCCAACTTCCTGGGACCTGTGCTGCAATTGAGCTTTCACCTTCACCGATGACCTCTTGGTCTTCTCTGCAGTGACTTTTACTCTGTCCCATGCTAATCCTGGGGTGGCCACTAAGCAACTTGCAATTTTCAAGATAGTCTCTTGTTTCCTTACTGTCTACAAAGAACTATGTCCCGCCTCATCAGTAGAATTCATTGACCTACCCAGGCACGTTTGACTGAGGATGGAGTTAGAGTGAATTGTCTCTCCAGCCAGACAAGTTTGGAAAGGCGGATTTGAAGAAATGCACATCCTAAGACCTCTGGTGACTGCTGGGCACATAGGTTTCATCCTTGGACCTTGGGAGCATGTGCAGCTCTGGCCTAGGGGAGAGCTGGAAAGACAAATGGGAATGTCACATCTGCTTAAGGACTGTCACTTGCCACAGTGCACTGCACCTGGCCCAGGTATGGAAACTGGTTTGTCATATGAATGGACTTCAGTGGCCGACTCTGGCAGATATCAACACACGTTATGTACTCGAAGAGCTCGAGGTCGGGTGGGTCTTAGCAGGATTCTGTTAGTTCACCCTTTTTGAGTTATACAGTCTTTGACTGAGCCTTTTAACGTAGCTATGGGGAAAACATGGGTGAATATTTGATGCCACATACTTCAAATCTGCTCTTGTGGTAAATGTTGTATTCATTACATTAGAGAAAAAAGAGATGACTGTTGTGAGAATCTACCCAGCATGCAGAAGACCCTCAATTAATCTGTGTTTTGCTACAAGTATGCATTTTCCACTATCCTGCCCCCCCCCAAAAAAAAACCCAAACCAAACCAAACCAAACAAAAACACCCTACAGAAAGAAAAGGAGCAAGTCTGGGTTTAAAAATAAAGTGTGGCTTGGTGTGGTGGTGCTCACCATTTGGGAGACAACATCATGTGATTCTGAGGCCAGCCTGGTCTATCTAGATAGCAAGTTCCAGGACAGCTAAAGAAAGACACATTATAGAAAGAAAATAAATAAATAAAAACAAGGTGTCTTGAAAATAAATAAATAAAAACAAGGGGAGGAGCAGTTAATTCATCCAACTGCTCTCACTAAAGCAAAAGACAAACAACAAACCAAGAAAACAAAAAGCAAACAAACAAACAAAACAAAACAAAAACTGTCATCACTAACAGAAACATCTTGATTTTCAACAAGGTTCAAGCATACCTCTGTGTGTGTGTGTGTGTGTGTGTGTGTGTGTGTGTGTGTGTGCATTTAGGGGCCTTTATGCATGTGTATGTTTCTTCAGTCCTTTCAGAGGCCAGAAGAGGGCACCATATCATCTTGAGCTTGAATTACAGGCAGTTGGGACTTGCCCCATGTGGGTGCTGGGAATTCAACTCTTCTTGCAAAAGCATTTTATGTTCTAAACCACTGAGCCATCTCTCTGTGTCCCATCGGCAGGCTTCTAACAGCTGACCTTCACCTGACTTTTATGCACACACATTAGTAAACTGATTAGTAACTTTTCTTACCATCAGCAAGGAGATTTATTCTCATAATGTTCTTGCTGTTTCTAGACAAGGGAACACTATGTTGTCTAAAGGACAGTGGGTAGTCCAACAGTCATTTACTAGTTTAGACTTGCTATAGTCTACAGAGTTGCATCCACAGACACAATGTAATTTCACGGAAATGTTACACAAGAATGCTTTTTAAACTACTGTCTGCTGCACTGTAAGCACTCAAGAGAGAGAGAGAGAGAGAGAGAGAGAGAGAGAGAGAGAGAGAGAGAGATAGTTAGATGCAGTGGGACAATGGGTGTTTTGTCCCGTTTCCTGTCTTTGTGTTAACTCCTTGTTTGCTCAGTATAATTAGAGAGCTGAAAGTTTATTCCCTCCCACAGAATGTGTTGAGCAGTAATTTCC
The DNA here is from genome assembly GCF_000001635.26 of Mus musculus. NCBI lineage: Eukaryota > Metazoa > Chordata > Mammalia > Rodentia > Muridae > Mus > Mus musculus. The sequence continues at coordinate 123,433,277 of NC_000069.6, read as the reverse complement.
CAATCGAAACCGAGATGGAGCCGGCAAAGGCAAGCTGTGATGGACCCTTGAGCACACACTACCATTAAGGGGGGAGGGGGGATCCCCTGATGGTGTTTACCTGGGGCTCTAAAGTACCATAAACAACCTGTACAGAATTAAAATCTCAGCGACTTTGGAAGGAAGCAAAATTTCCTTTTCTTTCAAAATAGACTGTATAGTGATTTAGACCAAATTGAATGTGACTATGCCTTTGAGACAGAAAACAAATTAAATTTTACTATGAAGAACAGGAATGTGTGTTGATACTTCCGTGTTTTCCCTCGGGCGTTTGAACTTTTTCCTCGATGGACTAAAACTATAAACTACGCCTTTGGATTTTTCCTGGCTGCACAACTTTACCAGGTTTTCTTGAATGATAAAACGAATGAATCACACTGTCTACCTCTTCCTGTCCCTCTGAATCTTATGAATTAAGCTCTCCTTTCCTTCTCTAAACGTCTCTCCAGCAGATTCCAGCACATGACAATGATTGAAATAATTTCCCTGATTTTCTTCAGATGTTCACACTGGTCTGCTCTGATTCAATCACTTACCGGCTCTGGCCCTAATGATAGCTGTAGCATTTTAAGTTAGAACCAATTGGCCATGAAACCAGTCAGTTCTCAGAAACTATCCTGTTGACATGCAAAGGGTTAAATCATTAGCCCCAGGGCGTGGCTCAGAAGTGTGAAGAGCAACTAATACCACTCTGTACCAGAGAGTGAGTTTTGGGGGGAAAGCCAGCCTTGTAACAGTTGGATCTCTACCAGCCTGCTGAGGGTAGTGAGGAACCCCAACCAGGCCACAGAAGTTTTGCCTGGCAACAGATACCAAGCCAACCCCTACTCTACTTAAAAATAGATGTTGAAAAATGGATCTGAATTTCTTGCTTTTCTGTATTCTCCTCCTTGGCTTCCTCTTCTTCTGTCTTGGCAGATGTGAGCTCAGTGACACTTTTGTTGGGACAAGTGTTTTCAGGTATTCGTATCTAGCAAGATATCTTAGGAGGACAGAGTCCATCTCCCAGGTTGCTTTCTTCACCCTACTCTCTTATCTGTCAAGTGCTTTATGTCTTCAAGTAGTATCAGTAATTCGATAAGTTCCTTTGAGAGAGACTACAACAGCTGCCAGACCTCCTTTCTATCTCCCAATGCCTTAACGTTGGCTTAAGATAACAACCCTTTTGGTCTAACACCCAAGAGAATGGGAGAGAAGGTTAAATCTAGATGAGGCAGGAAATGAAGCCACAAGTTGAGTCAGGTTCCTGTGGAGAGCGGCCTGCCTGGGCAGCTCCCAGACTTTCCTGAGTGTGACCAGCAGTTTTCTTGAATAGGCTAGCAGGACTTGCTAAAGAATCCACTTGCCCAAGCCCTTTGGGAGGAACAAACGAACTGAACTTAGCTGCTCTTGATTTCCTATGGGCTTTGTTACCACCTTGCATCTCTGCGCTTCCTCTTCTGGATTCCAGCCCTGCCCAAAGCAATGTTCTCTTTCCCACACCCGTGGCAAGATATCTTTTCTAAACGACTTTGGTTCTCCCCTCCTGGTTTCTGTTTTCCTCTTCTGCACACATGCTCCATCATTATTAAAATTCCTCTTTGGAAATCCGTTGCTTGTATGGTAGGTGTGCCACTTTGAAACTTTCTCTGTAATAGTGGAATAAAAGGTTGAAGGAATCAAAGGATCTGTTTCTTATCTTTCTTCTGGGGTTGAAGAGAAGTCACAACACAGCCCCCTGCAGCATGTAGACATTGGAGGTTACCCCAAGTCCCGCTGACACACTGAACTTCTGTGCCTGTCTCTATTCAATAAAGTATCGCAAGAAGAATTACTTCTTGTCTTTGTGCCACTGTATCAATATTGTCTGTTAATACTCATCCTACTACAGAAAAATGATGAAATTACTTATATTTCTTGCTGTTTAATTTTCTCTACTCTGCTCATAATTTTCTGAAATCATTAAAATAGGTTGACATAAGGTGACACTAATAGCTTAATAAAAATATTTGATCTTTTAGTTAGGTAGTTGGTTGATATTTTGTCTACATAGTGGACAGTCTGGAATTTCTAGGAAATGAATCATTATAACCTTCCCAATCACACCTAACATTTATACTATCAGTTCAGTTGAAGACCACTGACATTTAAGTTGCAAAACATGTATAATCTCATACATTTTTGTTGTCTTGGGGTTTTTGTTTTGTTTTTGTTTTGTTTGTTTGTTTTAACCACAGTCACATGATGTGTTGACATCATAGCTGAGAAGAATCCTCGTTTTCTGTCATAGCTCTGAGGAATAGCAATGTCTTAGTTATCTCGAATCTGCTTGCTAGATTTCAGTTGCTGTATTGGTGGGGTTTGGTTAATGTGACAATGAGTCACAAGGAGAAATCTTGTTAAGGATTTCATTAACTAGAATTCACTAGAAAAAGGCACAAACCACATGTATCTAAAAGAAAACGAAACAAAAATCCATGTGTTGAACCTGAGTTCTAATACCACAGTGGGGAAGGCAACAGGAAGAGTACACAAATGTGCAGTCACTCAGGCCAAACCGTGTCTCCCCAAAGTTAAGAAGACTGGCAAATACAATGATAAGAAATCACTTCCTATTTTTGTCTTTTTGGTGAGGAGAGGAGACCATAAATATTTAAATAAAAATTAACTGAGAACTCCTCAAACGGTCTGTTGACCCGTGGCTTAAGCGTGTTCTTCATTTTATGGCATTTGGGTAATAAAGGTGTCGCTCACGGGCTCAACCCTCAGCCCTGAGAAATGGACGGATGCATTTCAACTTATAAAACCACGCTGCAGCCTCTGCAAGGTACATGTCTAACAGTAGGATGCGGGGATTTATGGGATTGAGTGACATGCCGTTCACTGAGAGGCGGGACTATTCCTTGAGTTTCCAGGGTGTACAGCACCTCCGCGATGCCAGTGGGCGCATGCTCAGGCCGTGGTGGTCACACCTTGGCAGCCACACCGTGGCAGTCACACCGTTGCTGCTCTCTTCACACAGGGTCCATAGCAATGTAACTTCAGGATGACTACTGGAGCGGAGACAAAGAAACAGGAAAATGTAAGAGCTCTGAGTCTCAGACTCAGGGCTTGGTCTGTCGTCTTTGATGAGTGATGACATATAGTTGAGTCTATGGTCCTCTTTAAAAAAAAAAAACGAGAGAGAGAGAGACATCTGTAGAGGAAAGCACGGAAAATATGATCAGCTTCTGGGTTATTCTTGTAAAATATAGCTGATGTCTTTCTCAGACAGCTACAGTGGTCATGACCTATACATTCTTTTCAAAATACATCATTGTGTCTAGTGTCAGGCTGTGTTCGTCGATGCAAAAATAGATAACACTTGCTGTGCCAAATTAAGGGTCCCCTTAGATATCTCTTCTGCTAGCAGATTATTGGTAAACAACGCTACAGCCTGTGAGTGGAATGTGCGTTCTCCACCGCCAGGATGTGTGGGAAATACATTCTGAGGCTGACGTCATAGCAGCACAAGCGGCCTTCCAGTTCCTCTGAGTTCTCCTTTAGTTCCCCTGTATGATTATGGCATTCCTGCCGTTGTGTGTTTATATCTTTCTAAAGAAGTGAGAGACATTGGAGTGGGGAGCTTTGTGTATAACCCCTCTTTGTGTGAATATGCTCAAAATGTAAAACTAGTCCTCCTCGTGTTTACAAAACTACTAAAAGGGAAGAGGGGCGGGGAGTAACCACTTTTGTTTTTGCAGAGAGGCAGGGTCTTACTGTACAGCTGTGGCTGGCCTGGTACCCTTTACAAAGACAAGCCTGGCCTCAAACTCCCAGAGATTGGCATGCATCTGTCTCCCAAAATGCTGACATTAAAGGTGTGCACCCAGCAAACAAACTAGAGCAAATTATTAAATCAAGACTGTAGAAAGAATGAAAATTATGAAACACCAATACAAGGCCCAGTAAAGGATCATCAAAGGATTCTCCAGTCTTGGGGTGATTAAAATACTGTCAAGAAAGAGTGTTCACTGTCAGAGTCAACCAAAGTATTGGGGGGAAATGTGCACCAGGCCCAAGGAGTAAGAAAATCTCAGCAATGGACACATCTTGTATTCAGATTTAAGCTTTGTTTTGTTTTTGTTTTGGTTTTGGTTTTTTTTTTCCTTTTTGAGACAGGTTTTCACTATGTAGGCCAGGCTAGCCTCAAGCTAGCAGAGATTCTGTCTCCATCCCCAAAGTGCTGGGACTAAAAGCATAGACTACCTACCACATCTGCCCAAATTGAGTTTTCTAGAACTCATTCCCCACCAAGAGAAACCAGGACTCTTTGGGGAAAAATGAGCAGCTCCATCAATAAAGCAAGAATCTGATCCTGGGATATAGAAAACTCAAGGACAAATAATCGTGGCGCAGTATGAATAGATGCTGAATCAGTTTCAGCCCTCACTGGCTGCCTGTGAGCTACTCTGGCCTGAAAAGGAGTATGTAAGGTGTGACTTCAGTCTCCTGGAGAAGCTGGTGTGCTAAGGACACCGAGGTCAGACTATGGCCATGTGCCTATGTCGTGCTGGCAAGGCTTCAGCTCACCCACTCAAAGATGTTTCAAGCAGCTCCAGTGTCCGGGAAAGCTGAGGACATGCCTGAGGCAGAAAGGGAACTAGAAGATAGGGCTATAAGTAAAGGATCCAATGAACAAGCGATGGCAGAGTCCATAGGGATCAAGTCAAAGGCCATAGCCTATCAAGTGTTGGCAATGAGCAACAAGTAGAGAAATGATTGATATAGACAACAATAATTAAAAATGCAAAACCTGGGGAGTTAAAATTGATGAGGAGTGGGGTGTTTACTGTTTCAGATAATTTTAATTTACTTATTGGCTAATGATAACACGCTTGTGATTTATTTTAAAGTAGACAAACTAAAACATACCGTCCTAACCACATTTTAAAGCTAATAGCCTCAGATAAATGCAAACTGAGGAGGCTGGAGAAAGTAGCTCAGTTGGGAGAGCACTTTCCTGGTACATATGCAGCCCTGGGCTGTCCTGAGCACCACAGAACCCTGGGTGTGACCCTGTGCACCATCATGGGTCACTGGCTAAACAGCACGTTCCAGTCCAGTCTGGTATACATAAGAGTCTGTTTGAAAAAGAAAAATAAATAAATAAAGGATAAAATGACATTCTTGGTGCAATGATCCGAGGAGACCACAGTGGCATTGACATCATATTGCTGATTTATGCTGTCTTGTTTAGAAAACTACAAAGCATGAGAAAGTGTTAGATAAAACCAAACTGAGGACTTTCTGCAAAATAATTTCTAATTCATCACTGCTGGTGATGAGTAGATGTAATTCATATTATCTCATTTAATCCAATGAAGGGGGAGGGGGGAAAGAGAGGAGGGGAGGTAAGGAGGGAGAGAGGGAGGGGAAGGGAGAGGGAGGGGAAGGGAGAGGGAGAGGGAGGGGGAGAGGAAAGGGAGAGGGGGTGGGGGAGAGGGAGGGAGGGAGAGAAAACGTTTCATATCTAAGGGACCTAAACATCATGCAAAATAAATATATCACATGATTCTGGATGGACCATCATGGTGCATCCACATGTCTCATCATGGACATTTCTGGTATAATTGCTACTTGACTGGAACCAGCAAGTTAGACAGTGATGGTGGTCTATCTCATGCTCATTTCTTTAGTTTGATGGTTGTGGTGTGCCTTTGTGAAACATCTATCTTTGCACAGAGAGAAAGACCCTAAAATATTAAGGAGGCATTATGACATGACCTACAACGTTTTCTAAAATGATCTTGAAATGACAGAAATCAAAGAACATTGGGTTGTTGGGCTGACAGATTATTGGCATGTATCACAAAACCGTACACACAAATTGCCAATAAATCTATGTATTTGCAAAGTTAAAAAGAACATTAGAACTAAAGAGATGAAATTGGATTTGGAATTTCAAAATACAAACCTATGTAATTTAGAGTTAAAGAAGTAACCACAGGGGCAGGAGAGATGATGGCTCAATGGTTAAGAGCACTAGCCAGAAGACCTTTCAGCAGCTCTCAACCCTCTGTAACTCCAGTCCTAGGGGATCTGAAACCCTCTTCTGGCCACTGAGGACACTGCACATATGTGGTGCACAGACATACATGTAGGCAAAACAACCACATGCACAATTAAAAAAAAAACATTAAAGAAGTTACCACATTTTTAAAAAGATTCTGAAACCATAGAAATAAAAGAACGTGGGTTGTTGGGTGTACAGGGATTTGTGTACTTCATGCAACACAACCTTACAAATTCATTGCCAATTAATTATTTCAAAATTCAAAGTTAAAAAGACATGAGAACAATACCTAGGAGTGGTGGTGCACACCTTTAATCCCAGCACTTGGGAAGCAGAGGCAGGTGGATTTCTGAGTTCTAGGCCAGCCTGGTCTACAGTGTGAATTCCAGGACAGCCAGGGCTACACAGAGAAACCCTGTCTCCAAAAACCAACCAACCAAGACATGAGAACAAAGAATCCTAGAGCAACATAGAAAGTTGATATTTTAAATTGTATGAAATAAATTTACATATCCAAATTTTCAGGTTATGCTGTGATTACATTAAAAGAATCACACAATTTTAAATATTTATGTTGCTAAAATTCATTCCCAGAGGGAGAGTGGAAAACAGTATCTGCCCCTCCTCCCAGGTTCCAACTACAAATGATGGCAAGAGCTCATCAAAGAGTCCAATGAATTTATTGGGTTTCCTTACAGAGCCTAGGTGAGAGGTTAATTACAGGGAGTGTGTGTGCTCCTCCCCAACCAGCCATGCCTAGGAAAAGTTACCAAACAGGAATGAGAGCAGGAATTCTCTACCTGCTTAGATGGAGCCCAGCTCTAGATTCCTGAGCCTTCTACCTATCCCATTGCCTTCCCCAGGACACATACAGTGGTGCCAGGTGGGAGGGAACATCTAGATACTCAGATAAGGGACTCATGCCTTGCTGCTCCTCTATCTGGGGGTGGACACAACAACACCCAGTTTGAACAATCTCTTCAAAGTTGCAGGGGCTGGTGGGGGGAATGACAGCTGGATGCCCCAAGATGGCATTTGCTTGGCTCACTCAAGGCAACTCAGAGAAGAAGAATGTATGTCTTCTGCAACAGTGCAGACAGATTTTGGGGACATTATGATAACCAAAACAAGACAAATACAGCATGATCTCATATGTGGAAGCTGAAAGAGTTAAACTCACAGACGCAGACAGTATTCAGAATGGCAGCAGACAGACAGACAAATATTGACAGATGGTAAATGAGACAGAAAAGCATGTCACATGTTAACACTCGGAGAATCATAGGCATGTGAAATGTGTCCTCTGACAGCTGGATGCTTGGTGAATTGTGGATTTTTCCTGGGTGTTCTATGGAGGTGTGAAAGTTAAGAAATAGTTCTTGAGCACTGTGTGCTAGGAAAAACAAGCTCTCCTTCTCCAAGGAAATGTTAGTTCTGTAAAAGATACATCATCAAATTGCTGCAGCATATGTGAATAGAGGCATGCATTCAGACAGAAAAGTGTGCAGAATGAGAAGAGAATGTGACCAGTAAAATAGTCTATCTTCTCATTATGTAAAATATACAGAGTAGGAAAAACGGAGGTTTATTATATGCCACGATCTAGAGACGATTGCTGTTAGTAATACTTTATTGAAGTTGGCTTTCACTGTTTATATCATGCGGGCATGCTAGTGTGTGTGTGTGTGTGTGTGTGTGTGTGTGTGTGTGTGTGTGTGTGTGTGCGCTCGCGCGTGTGTGTCCAGACATGCATCCCTCATCTGTGAGGCTGGCTTTGCCCCCATCACTCACATCCTTGTAGAGTATTTTTCTTGGCTGGGAACAATTATTTGAATGTTCCATTATAATGGTTCACTGTATCCATTTGCTTCCCTCCGATGTTGAAATTTTCTAATATTTTCAACTATTCTGTACCCTAAATTATTAGAAGGAAATACTTCCATGAAAGATAAGTTTGTTATCATTAGTTTTTAGGTATTTGAGACAGAGTGTCCTTATACCCTTATACAACTCAGCTTGGCCTTCAACTTGCAAATTCTGCCCCGGTGCCCTGAGTACTGAACAAGCACCATCATATCTGGCTTGATATATATATATATTATATATGTGTGTGTGTGTGTTCCTTCCCTCCATTTTAATAACATGAGATGCTAAATCCCATGAGTTTTCTACTTCTTTTAATATAATTGTTTATAAAAAGACAATTTTATTGTATTACCTACTAGTGAAAATGCATGCTAGCCTTCTTTATAATAGCCAGAAGCTGTAAAGATGCCCCTCAACAGAGGAATGGATACAGAAAATGTGGTACATTTACACAATGGAGTACTACTCAGCTATTAAAAACAATGAATTTATGAAATTCCTACAAGATATAAGATACAATTTGCAAAACACATGAAACTGAAGAAGAATGAAGACCAAAGTGTGGACACTTTGCCCCTTCTTAGAATTGGGAACAAAACACCCATGGAAGGAGTTACAGAGACAAAGTTTGGAGCTGAGAAGAAAGGATGGACCATCTAGAGACGGCCATATCTGGGGATCCATCCCATAATCAGCTTCCAAACACTGACACCATTGCATACATTAGCAAGATTTTGCTGAAAGGACCCAGATATAGCTGCCTCTTGTGAGACTATGCCAGTGCCTGGCAAACACAGAAGTGGATGCTCACAGTCAGCTATTGGATGGATCACAGGACCCCCAATGGAGGAGCTAGAGAAAGTACCCAAGGAGCTAAAGTGGTCTGCAACCCTATAGGAGGAACAACAATATGAACTAACCAGTACTCCCTGGAGCTCGTGTCTCTAGCTGCATATATATCAGAAGATGGCCTAGTCGGCTTGTGGAAAGAGAGGCCCATTGGTTGTGCAAACTTTATATGCCTCAGTACAGGGGAACGCCAGGGCCAAGAAGTGGGAGTGGGTGGGTGGGAAAGTGGGTGGGGGAGCATGTGGGGGACTTTTGGGATAGCATTGGAAATGTAAATGAAATAAATCCTAATTTAAAAAATAAAAAATAAAAATAAAAAGAAATAAAAAGAAAATTCATGCTAAAATAACAAAATAATAACTTAAGGTTCTGTATTAAATTAACACTTCATCACAAATATGAAGCTATAACTCTTCACTTGAGCTGGGCCTAGTGGCACATGCTTGTCTTTGAATCCTGTATTCAAGGAGGCTGAGGCATCAGGGTTGCAACTTGAAGGCTTGCTTCAAGTTAGAGTTGATGGTCAGCCTAGACAACTTAGTGAAACCTATTTGAAAACAGAAAGTGAATGTGGACGTGGATGTAACTTGGTGGTATAGTGCTTGTTTTCTGAGATAGCAAGGTCTGAGTACCAAACTGACACAAGCTAGAGTCATTTGAGAAGAGGGAAGAAATTCAACCCCACACATTGCCTTTGGACAAGCCTATGGTGAAGTTTCTTGATTGACAATTGACATAGCTTGTCCAAGCTTGTGGTGAGTAGTGAGACCTCTGGGCTGGTTGCCCTGTGTGCTGTAAGAAAGCAAGGCTGAGCAAATGAGACACGGAGAACAAAGCAAGACAGGGAGAGCAAGCCAGTGAGCAGCATTCCCTCATGACCCCTACTTCAGCTCCTGCCTTTAATTCCTGTCCTGACTTTTTCAGATGATGCTCTGTAAACTGTAAGATGCAACGAACCCTTTCCTCTCCAAGTTGCTTTGGCTTAATGGTGTTTTGTCACAGCAATAAACACCCTAAGACATTTTGTCTAGAATGAGTGAGGTAGTACAAAAAACAAAACAAAACAAAACAAAACAAAACAAAACAAAACAAAAGAACCAACTTTACTTGATTTTTCAAACTCTGAAAGAAAATTTTGATATAAAATGGATCTCAAAGGTTTTCCTGTTTAATTATTTTTCATACAGCTTTCCCCCAGAAATTCCCCACAGTAAGTTTTATTGTATATTGGATTGGAAATGCTGTGTGTTCATGGAAGTAAGCTGAAAGATAAATTACCCAACAGATTAGCAGTTACAGAAAAAAAAAATTACCTTATCCTCTTGAGAAAAACAAAGAAATCAAGGCTTAGGAAAATTTAAAAGGGAGAAAACCTTACAAACCTTTATAGGATAAGTAATTGGTAGGATTATTTTTCTTTGCAGGATAATACAGCAGCATCTAATACATTCTTAAATGCATGTGACTCTCTTTATTGTTTTAAAGCAATGTGAAGACAAGTTTCCCTTGTCCTTGAAGAGCAAGAGAGGGCCTGGGTGATAGGGATGCTAGCATCCTCCACAGTTGATTTACACTTGAGCACTGCAATCTTCCCTGCCATTCAGGATTCTCATGAGCATGGTAAGAAATAGCGGAAATAATGGACACTGAGATCGGCTGCTGCATTCTGTCCCCAAAGTACCCCTGGCAGATGTGTTAATGATTTGTGTGACAACGAAACAGTCAGCAGTAGGGCAAGAGAGCAGAAGTGAAAGCTTGTATAATCTAAACAGCCAACCAACCACTGAATAATTAAGGCCCCAGCAGATGAAAAATATGTCTAGCAAACTCCCTCTGCTCACCCCTTTCATTATATAAGCAGAACGGGTTGTACAGAGTAAGCCTCAGTGTATGTACTAGCCATTCAGTGGGGACGGACCCTACATGAATTCAATGGACTGAGTACAGAGAAGAGTGTGGTAATTAGAAGGATGCTAAATAATTTTCCAGTACTTAGTGTCTAAAACCGCCTCGGAGAGTCCCTTTATGTTACCCGTATTCCCAGTAAGAAGTGGTAACAGATAAAGTAGATTGACTACAACCGCAGACAGACTTCAACAACCATGCAAAGTTTCATAAATGGCAATGTGAGAGAAATAAAGCTTGTTGGTACCTTACCCAATATGCAGAAGTGCCTGCTGGGAGTTTTATAGCCAGGCTTGCCAATTTTCAATCTCTCTGAAATTGATGCTTTTTTTTTTTTTTTTTTTTACAATCTAGGAAAAAAATTTCCTAATAGACTTTCTAAAAATTGCATATTCAAAATTATATTAAAAATGTGCATGCATGTGTGTTAGTGTCCCCTGTGTGTGTTTATATGTCTCTGTGTATGTTGTGTTAATTCCATTAAGCAGTCAGAAACATGAGAAAATAAATTTCCCTGTCTTCTAAGAGCTGTTGATTGGAATATATGGAAGTTGTTTGGAGTTAAGATCTCAAAAAGTTATGTGAAATAATTAGTACTGTGTGGGGTGTGTTTTGTTTACTGGGATCGGGTGGGACCATGGAGCAGTGGGGCAGAAAGAGTGGGGTTGAGGGCAGCGAAGCAGAGGGACTCACTACATAGCCTTGGCTGACCTAGAACCTGCTATGTAGAGCAGGCTGGTCTCCAACTCACAGAGATCCACCTGCCTTTGCCTCTCAAGTGCTGAGTTAACCACTTGCACCACCAAGCCATACCAGGCCCATATTCATTCCTCTGTCTGAATGCAGTTACATACAACGTGTGCTTCCGGAGGTCGGAGGGCAGCCTTGGGGGTTGGTCGTCATCTTCTGTCTGTCTTGAGCCAGAGTCTCTGTTGTTTTCCTCCTGTATATGCCAGGCAAACTGGATGCCAAGCTTCTAGGAATTCCCCAGTCTTGTCTCCAATCCCTACCTCTCCTTAGAAGCACGGGGGTTACAGGCTTTTGGACTACTGTGTCCAACTTTTCTATGCAGGTTCTAAGAACTCAAATTCAAGTCGTCCCTCACATTAGGGAGCCATGTCCCCATCCCAGTGTCCCCATCCCCGGCTTGTTCCCTTGGCTGCTGCTTTTTATTTCTGGATTCATATTTTATTTGTTTAAATACGGTCACTGGTTACTCTGCTTCTCAGAGTCTAAACATTTTTACCCTTCACATACTATATATTTTACTTTGTGATTTTTGTTTTGGCTTAAAACAGTACTCCTTACATGGGGAGATATAGGTCAGAAGTTACAATCACTGGCTGCTCTTCATGAGGATACAGGTTTGGTTCCTAATACCCACATCATGGCTTACAACTGTCTGTAACTCCAGGCCCAGGGTAGTTACTCCGGGCCATGCCTTACCTCTGTGGACACCAGTCACATACATCCATGCAGACAAAACACCTATACAGATGAAATACATTTAAGTTTGTTATTAAAATTAAAAATTAGAAATCCTTGATTAAAATATTAAGCACTTTTGGATCCAGGGATCCACCCCATAATCAGCATCCAAACGCTGACACCATTGCATACACTAGCAAGATTTTATCGAAAGGACCCAGATGTAGCTGTCTCTTGTGAGACTATGCCGGGGCCTAGCAAACACAGAAGTGGATGCTCACAGTCAGCTAATGGATGGATCACAGGGCTCCCAATGGAGGAGCTAGAGAAAGTACCCAAGGAGCTAAAGGGATCCGCAATCCTATAGGTGGAACAACATTATGAACTAACCAGTACCCCGGAGCTCTTGACTCTAGCTGCATATGTATCAAAAGATGGCCTAGTCGGCCATCACTGGAAAGAGAGGCCCATTGGACACGCAAAATTTATATGCCCCAGTACAGGGGAACGCCAGGGCCAAAAAGGGGGAGTGGGTGGGTAGGGGAGTGGGGGTGGGTGGGTATGGGGGACTTTTGGTATAGCATTGGAAATGTAAATGAGCTAAATACCTAATAAAAAATTAAAAAAAATATTAAGCACTTTTGGAATGTAATCGACTATTCCCAAGCCATAGGAGGGGCACCTGGATCACTGGCAACTTTAAACATAAATTATGGAGGTTGCTCTATCGACTCCAGATGCTGAAATGACCTCTAGTTACACAGAGCAGTTTTCAATTTATCAAATTAATTGTTTATGTTTTCAATGTATCTGCTTCTATCTCACTGGCTGGCTCCCTTTGTAATCTTCGGTTGTTGCTATATTGTCTTTATCTATTGCAGACGCAACATAAATCCAACAATGCTAATAACACGTGTCATCTGCTCACATCGTCTGTTCCACATTTGAGTTCCAGGAATCCCATCATAATGGAAATGTCCATATAGGAAGGAGACTGTCTGTCCAAAATTGGTGTCTACAATATTATATCGATGCACAAAGACTCACAAACAAACTTAGCATTTAAAAACTAGAGGAAGGTATAACTATAATGATTACAGAACTCATCTCAAAATGCAATGCTAAGTTCTAAAATTTGAAATCATAAATTTGTTTGTAATCAATGTTTATCATTGTCTGGCCACCTATATCATATTGATTCTATTTACACTAGCTTAAATTTCTTTTGGGGAAAGTGCTACCTCCCCAGTGCGTGTAACCTGAGTCAGATTGCGAGTTAAATATTACATCCTTCTCTACAACTAAAGGGCAGCAGAGTCTGCCAGCTGCCTACAGTAGGAGCAGAACGAGAGAAAGGAGAGTGAGGGGCTTGGCATAAAAGACTGAAATAGAAGTGACAACCAGAGAGTGAGTGTCCCCTTAAATTCTGCCCCTTAGGTAATACGCTACCTTACCCTCTGATCCCTAACATCCAGCCTCTTTTTTCATCTCTAGAAAACAGAGTGTCCCTGGGTTGTAGTCTGGAGACCACACTTACTAAATTTGGTCCAGATCTATGCACATGTGGCTGTCAGCGAATGGGAAATAGGCAGAGACTGTGAACGAGACTGTGAACGTAACTTCCTGGTTGCATTCTTTCTGAAATGAGGTTGTCTGACTCCTTTTTGTGTGAGTAGCTGAAGACTGTATGGATAAGATCGGGGGGGGGGGGGGGGTGGTGTCACAGTAAAGCAGAGTGAACTGGGATCCTTGGATGACTCTGCAGAACAGACTGCTTTCGTGATGTGAACTGAAGCCTGGATGAGAGAGAACGGACTTTGCTATACTTTACTTTGCATTCATTATTTCTTGGACTATTACTGGCCCTAGTACACAAGGGTAATTGCATCCCCTTCTTCTCAAAACTCTGAATTATAAGTAGACCAAAACCAAGGAGGGAGTTAACCATTTGGAGTTCATTTCAGTGACTGCCCAGATTCTAAGAGGCCCTGAAGCTTGGACCACCTTCTCCAGACTGCTAGTTTAATTCCTACCAATTTCAAAAACTAAGCTTTTGCAAACATCCCATTGATTCTGTGACATACCTGTTATTTTTCCAACAGACCCTGTTTGTTTAATTTTGTCAGAATTCATTTTGCAATTTGGAGCAATACATGTGGAGCAATACAAATTTCATATTTGAGATTATTTTCTAGCACTGAAATTATTGATTCATTGTTTTTGGTATGTTCTCTGCCTTTTGATTTAAAAACATCTTTCTATGCAATTACAGAGACAAAACTATCTTCAAAAGTTCTTCCTACATTTCTGTAGATGGCAAAAGTAATTATTTATATTACACCGTGGGCATTTTAGAAGAAAAGTGAGGCACTTTTTATTCATATGGCCTTCTGTGGTGATGAGAAGCTAGTGTAACTTTCAGTGAAATAATTACACCTAGCTAGGTCTTTTAGTAAAACGATGTTACAACGTAAACCGGAGGACAATAACTTTATCTCCAATATGGAGCAGGGTATGCAAGGTATACACAGTATTATGACTGTGTTGGCAGAGGTGGAACCAGGCCTAAGGAGGGATGGCTGGAGTGACAAAGGACACAGCAGACAGAATGGAAGAGCAATGTTCACCTTCCAGTGACTCAGAAAGATGTGACTCTGACTGTAGCCACGATGGGTGCCACAGATTCTTTGCCTATTGTCTCCAAATCTAATTTGTAGTTTCTTTTATAAATTAAGAGGAAGTCATTTCATTTATTGAGTATTTAAGCTCACTGTTCTACTTTGGAGGTCCAGCTGCTAACAATGAATTCGGCTGTGGATTTTAATAAACACATGTTTGAAATCTGTTTCGCGCTCTCATTTAACTTTGCCTGGGAACTTCTGTTTAACATTGCAACAAGTGCATTATCGTGACCCAGGGGTGTTAAGTATAAAACCAAGACAGAGGTTTATTCTGACACGTCCTTTCTTTTTTTATAAAAGAGCATACGCTGAGGCATGGTAACACATGCTTGTGATTGCAGTCTTGGATCACAGAGGCAGGAGGATCAGCAGTTCAGGTCATCCTCTGTTGCATGGCTACTTTGAGAATTATCCAGGCTACCAGAGGCCTTTTTTCTCAACAACAACAAAAATAATAGCATAAAACAAGCCAACAAGGGTCAAAAGAAGCTCCTTATCCGCTCACTGAGACTTGCTTCCTTTGGAAGGGTCTGAATTACTATTGTCCAAGAATAATTTTATAATGTGGAACATTTAATTTGCTTAGGAAGAATATGGTGAGTCTAGCCCGTGTTAAATGAAAAACACACTAGTGCATTTTCCTGACCATCAAGTCGACCACATTCTAAAGTCATTAGCAATGCTACTTAGTTTAATGAGTTCAGTCTCTTTTGTATTTAAGCTAAAACTCTTTAATTTGTTTACAAAGAAACTAAGACTACATTACTTTTCCTGTAAATTGAGATTTATATTTATTTCCTGCACAGACTCACTTAGTCAAAGATTTAACACTTTACCCCTTTTTAAGGAATGAAAAAAATATGACCTCTGAAAACCGTGAGAGATTTTATTTTGTTTACTTCATGTGAGTACGTGTATATAACACCTGTCCCATGGCGTTGTGAGGATGAGAGGACAATACTAGTCAACTCTCCTGTCACCTTATAAGATTCTGCAGTCAAACTCAAAGCCCACTTGCAAGTAGCAACTGATCCATCTCACTAGCCTCAAAGATATTTTTGAAACAGACTGTACCACTTAATATTTATTCATTAAATTTAGGTGCATCTATTAAGCACTTGCTGTATAACAGGCAGTAAGTAAAGCCATGGATAAAAAGAAATGTCCTAGTTAAAGGGGATGGGGGAGAGAGGGGATGGGATGGGCTTTTTGGAGGGGTAACCAGGAAGAGGGATATCATTTGAAATATAAACAAAATGAATAACAAAAAATGTCCTGTTTTCATAGTGTTTCGAATCTAGTAAAAAGTGTCACACAGTAAATTCAAAAGTTTGTATATATTGTCTGCCTACACACATATGCATCCTACATATGTGACTTCTGTCCCTGTGATAAAATAGAAGACAGAGCCTAATTGGGTTTATGGTTCCAGAGAGCTAAGGGTCCATTATGGCTTGGAAGGCATGGTGGCAGGTAGGCGTAGAAACTGAAAACTCACATCATTAACTCTAAGCACAAAGCACAGGGAGAGAACTAGAAAGGAATTGAGTCTGTGGCACTCTCAGATCCTACCTCCCTACCCCCCCCCACCTCCCTACCCCCCCCACCTCCCCACCTCCCTACCTCCCTACCCCGCCCCTCCCCATGTACTTTCCCCAGCAAAGCCACACTTCCTAAACCCTCCCCAAAAGCACTGCGAACTGGGGACCAAGTGTTCCAATACCTGAGTCCGTGGGGGATGTTTCTCATTCAAACCACCGTATATCCATATATAAATTATAAGTCAGATGGTATTAAAAGTTATGAAGAAATATAAAGCACGGCTAACAAACATCTAGCAGATTGTGTAAGGGTCTTTTTTTCTCACAGATTATTTAATTTCCATGGTTAACATTCTGATGATCTGTTTTTTGTCAACTTGATACAGACTAGAGTCGTGTGTGAAGAGGGAACCATAGCTGAGGATTTGCCTCCATCAGACTGTCCTGTGAAGCATTTCCTTGATTCCTAATTTATGAAGGAAGGCCCGGTCCTCTGTGGGTGGCGCGGCCTTTGGAAAAGTACCCTTGGGTTGTATAAGAAAGCAAGCTGATGGAGAAGAGTGTTAGTTCTCTGAGCAAGGCCTTACCTTTCCTGTGAAAAATCATATAATCATATAATTATATAAACTGGAGTGTGGGCATGAAAGGACTATTGGAAAATGTGTGGGTGAAGTCTTTCTGCTTTGTCATCTTACACACACACACACACACACACACACACATCCCACACAGCCAGCTGAGCAAACCATGAGGAGCAAGCCAGTAAGCTGCACTCCTCTGTGATCTCTGTCCTGCTTCCAACTTCCTTCCTTGAGTTTCTGCCCAAAACAAACTGTAATGTGAAAATGTAAGCAGAATAAACTTTATCCTCTCCTGGCTGATATTGGTCATTGTTTTTTATCATAGCAATTAAGGGGAAATTAAGACAAATATCATATTAATAGTTCTAATAGCCAGATCTAGCAAAATACCTACCAAATCTAATGTCATATATATATAATCAAAGAAGAACTTGCCAATATATGAATTATTAAATGATGCTAAGTAAATATGATTTAATTTTTGATAATGGAATTAATTTGCTAACAAATTAATCATATTCTTAAATTTTTATTTGTAAATATGTTTAGGTCTCTGAACACATTGTTTTCTACAGAAACAGTATTATACTTAAGGATATCCAAGTATAGTACTAGCTGAAATGAAGTTTATCAGAATTAAAGTATGAACCAATATTGTGCCTAATTGTAGTGTTGAACAACGTATACAAAATAATCTCTTATTCTTGAGGGAATGCGGTAGTTGGATGAGAATGGTCCCCATAGGCTCGTATGCTTGAATAGTGGACTCCAGTTGATGGAACTGTTTAGGAAGTATTAGGAAGTGTAGCCTTGTTGGAGGAGGTGTGTCACTGGGCTTTGAAGTGACTTGGGAAATATCATGTGTGCCCTCTCTGCCTCCCTCTTGTGGTTTCAGATGTGATTCAACCCACCATCACAGACTCTAACCCTCTGAAACCGTAAGCCTAATTAAATTATATATATAAGCTGCCTTGTCGTGGTGCCTTATTACAGCAATAGAAAAACTAACTAGCACAGGGATGATATAAAGTAACTTGGGTTTATTTAGAACAAAACAAAGAGAAAAAGCAAATGACCACATTGCCTGAAGGACTTGAGGACAGGAGGGGTTTTCAGAAGGAGCTAGGTTTTTATCATGACTATCATGTATCACCCACCATAAAGTTGAGTTTTCTCTTTGTTTATACCACGTTTATTAAGTAGGATGAGTTGTTTCTCTTTATCTGAAAACTGATGATAAATAAAGACAAAGTAATGGTGTGGTTCCTTCTAGTTTGTACAGAATCAAAGCAGAAAAGGGGTCGATTTTAAAGCAAGAGAATTACATTGTAGCATTATTTGAAGCAACAGTTGGAAAAATTCAATGTTCAATACCAGGAAAAGGAAAAAAATATATTTAGAATATTTCAAAAAACTACTACATAGATCATTTCTAAAGTTTTTTAACATAAACATTTTTAAAGAATAGTTTATAAATTGGAAGAAAAATGTGTACAAAGAAAAGACAAAAGAGATGATGCCAGGACTGTACAATTCTGTATAAGTCTTTCTGTTAACTTTTTAAATTTAAAAGTATTATCTACAAATGCTAAGAATAATGTAATCTTTTATAATTTAATAATTATAAATTATTACTAATAAATAATTTGTAATTATTATAATTAATATTATTAATAAATAATTTAATCTTTTTATGATTTTAAATTTTCTAACATGAGAACTGTTGACTTCCTGGTGTCTGTGGTATTTTATGGAGTGTGAGTTATATAAGAAAAATAAAAGCTGGAGCTGGAGTTCAGTGGTAGGGTTTGGCTTTCATGCACAACACCCCGAGTTCTCAGTACAGCCAAAAGATTAGTGGATGCATAAATGGTTTTGGAATAAATATGTCAAGAGTTTTTTTTAAAGTATATACGTGAAAAATGATATTCCTAATGAAAAAGCAACTGAAAAATATGTATTTAGCATATTCTTCAAAAACCACGATTATAACAAGGACAGTGTGGACAGAAATAGGTGGTATAGAATTTCTCAACAGGATCCTGTATTAAGTCCCTGCTATTGAACTTCCTTGGGTGGGCCCCCTTTTGCTGATTGGTTACCAATTAACATTGATTTTGTTCTTGGATCAAATCCTTCTGTACTACAGGCAGATGTATAACCATCCCCCATAGTGAGCCTTGGGCTTTCTTCTGCCTTCCCCTTCCACATTTGCACACAGTCCATACGTTCTTTTTGCCCTGCACCAGCTTCCTTCAGCCTGCAGCCAGTGGTCCTGAGCCAACCAGGAGACCTGGAGTAGAAACAAAAGCAGAGGTTTGTTCTGTCTTTCAAGGAAAACTGCAGAGGCATTCTCCAGTTGAATAGTGCCCAGAAATTTAAAAGTAAAAAGTAGTTGACTCCAAGATTGAGTGGATTTTTAAATGAATCCCATTGTATTATGAGAGTCATAATCACCACATGTTCCTTTCTACTTTGAGGTTTGCTTTAAAAAAAAAAAAGGTCTAAGAAGCATTGCAGACCTATTGCTGTGTAAGCTGGTGGGCAGCTTCCGTTTAAAAAATATGTGACATTTTTGTTCAAAATACTGAGAAAGAAACACGGTGTCTATGGAATGAATTCTCTTATTATCTTTTCAAGTTGCAAAAAGGCAATATGACAGTAAATTAATTAATTCCACTAAAGATAAAAGTTTTACAGCTTCATTGCTTTCAAGTGCATAGAAACCTTTTGGCAGATCAGGACAAGAGTGGGATTCAAAGTCCCCCTTGCACCTAATAAGTGCTGTCCTAAAGCCACATTTTTCCCTGTGTGCCCCTGGTGGTGCATGAATGTTAAAGCAGTACTAACACAATTAGGATAGTTTTTAGAGCCAAAAGAAAAAAAGAAAGTGCTTAGGGACCATGCATCGCTGGACAAGAAAAGAACAACAAGGGACTTTGTCTGGGTGGGCACTGTCCGTAGGCCCTCCTCCTCGACCACACAGTATAGGACGATGTTCGTGATCAGGAAGCCTACAGCCTCACTGCATTCTCACTGCAAGGGCTGACTGTGGCCTATTTTACAACCTTTACTCTTTACAACTTCCCTTGGGGTTCCCTAGAGTTTAATCTGATAAAATTCAATCCATTTGCATCAGTAGCAAGGCATCCTTTTCTTTTATAATAACATGATTTTAGGTTTTAAGGAGTCATGTCTTAACTGAACTATCATGACTCTGCTATTTTAAATCTCATCTGTAACAACCACATTGCAGTCTAATCCTATGAAAGGGGCTTGGGAGTGGGTCAGTGATTTATCTAAGGTCCCTTGGCAGAGGTATGACCTGACTCAGAATTTACACAACAACCTTTGTGTCTTAACACCCAGTGCTTGCTGCCTCACTGTGGGTGCTTGAGATGGTCCACGATGCAAACGAAATGCATTTTTTTTCTTTGTGCTTATGTGTGCGTACGATGTGGTTAAAGGTGAATTTGGGGTGTATATGTATAGTGCAAACAGACATTTGTGGAGTCAGAAGGCAATCTTGAGTGTCGGTTCTCGCCTTCAATTTGTCTGAGAAAAGCTCTCCTGTCAGCCACGCCACACACCAGGCGATCTAGCCCGCGAGCGTTGGGGATTCTCCACCTCCGTCTTCCATCTTCATAGGAATGCCGGAATTACACATTCCCACTGCGGTGTATGACAATTTAAAATCAATTCCTCACACTTTTGGGCAAATGCTTTCCTCACTGAGCCATCTCCCCAGCCCCAGAAAGGAACAACTTTAACAATGTACTTGCTAATTCGTCCTCACAATCCAGTCTTAGAAGTGTGATTCCGAGGGATCTTGCCTTTTGCTCCATGGAGACACAAACCAAAGTTTGAACTCAAGTTCAAAGCTTGAGTGCAAATTGGGCCCCCTGTGTTTAAAGCTTCCCTTTGCTCTTTGCTGGTCATGAGTCCTTAGATGAGTTAATTGAACTCAGCATTCCCCATCTTCACAGGCGTTATTAGTAACTAACTCAAGGCTGTTGAGAGAACCAAATGTTAATGTGTGCCAAGTCTGGTAAATAGTAAGCTATTAGTGGGTTGCCAACTTACTCTCAAGACAATTACCTGTATGAATTTGAGCATCGTGGTAGCATTTTTATTATCTAAAGTGACTAAAACTTAGGGACTGAATTTAGTTCTTAGACTCACACTTTATCATGCTCAATTCCAGCATGTTTCTGACTCTCACATTCTTAATTTTCTACCAAAGAGCTTTCTCATCTTCTATGTTCCTTGGGCTAATCATTGCCCAGCTCCCTAAAACTGCTGCCTGGGCCCACAGCATCCCGCCACACTTGGGGAGATTACAAATGGTCTGCAGTAAAACCTCTCATTGTTTTCAGGAGTTTGGGTGGATTTCTGTCCTCTGAAGAGCTTACAGCAACCTGCAGGATCACTCTGGTGTTATTCAGATTTCAGTGATTTTTCTGTCAATCAGTAGTGACCTCCGAATGCCCCACTGTAAACAAGGGCACTGGGTTTCACTCAGCATGTAGCTGCATTTATTTTCACCTGCTCACTAACATCCCTGTGCACTAGTGGGATGCTAAATGTTAGTGATAGAAAACAAGGCAGGCCCGGTCCCAGCCTCCCTGGGAGCTGTCACTGTACAATCCTAAGCATGTCTCTGTCAGTGTGTCAAGTGGATCAGTTAGCTGTAGTCCCAGGACAGGAGGTCTTTGTAGCTCCAACTGCACTAGAATAGAACCTTGACCTATAGCTTCCAAAATGAACCTGGTTTTTGTAAGGTCATTAGAATTCCAGTCAGGGCCACCAACAGATTGGGAAAGGATCTTTACCTATCCTAAATCAGATAGGGGACTAATATCCAACATATATAAAGAACTCAAGAAGGTGGACTTCAGAAAATCAAATAACCCCATTAAAAAATGGGGCTCAGAACTGAACAAAGAATTTTCACCTGAGGAATACCGAATGGCAGAGAAGCACTTGAAAAAATGTTCAACATCCTTAATCATCAGGGAAATGCAAATCAAAACAACCCTGAGATTCCACCTCACACCAGTCAGAATGGCTAAGATCAAAAATTCAGGTGACAGCAGATGCTGGCGAGGATGTGGAGAAAGAGGAACACTCCTCCATTGTTGGTGGGAGTGCAGGCTTGTACAACCACTCTGGAAATCAGTCTGGCGGTTCCTCAGAAAACTGGACATAGTACTACCGGAGGATCCAGCAATACCTCTCCTGGGCATATATCCAGAAGATGCCCCAACAGGTAAGAAGGACAGATGCTCCACTATGTTCATAGCAGCCTTATTTATAATAGCCAGAAGCTGGAAAGAACCTAGATGCCCCTCAACAGAGGAATGGATACAGAAAATGTGGTACATCTACACAATGGAGTACTACTCAGCTATTAAAAAGAATGAATTTATGAAATTCCTAGCCAAATGGATTGACCTGGAGGGCATCATCCTGAGTGAGGTAACACATTCACAAAGAAACTCACACAATATGTATTCACTGATAAGTGGATATTAGCCCCAAACCTAGGATACCCAAGATATAAGATATAATTTGCTAAACACATGAAACTCAAGGAGAATGAAGACTGAAGTGTGGACACTATGCCCCTCCTTAGATTTGGGAACAAAACACCCATGGAAGGAGTTACAGAGACGGAGTTTGGAGCTGAGATGAAAGGATGGACCATGTAGAGACTGCCATAGCCAGGGATCCACCCCATAATCAGCATCCAAACGCTGACACCATTGCATACACTAGCAAGATTTTATTGAAAGGACGCAGATGTAGCTGTCTCTTGTGAGACTATGCCGGGGCCCAGCAAACACAGAAGTGGATGCTCACAGTCAGCTAATGGATGGATCATAGGGCTCCCAATGGAGGAGCTAGAGAAAGTAGCCAAGGAGCTAAAGGGATCTGCAACCCTATAGGTGGAACAACATTATGAGCTAACCAGTACCCCGGAGCTCTTGACTCTAGCTGCATATATATCAAAAGATGGCCTAGTCGGCCATCACTGGAAAGAGAGGCCCATTGGACTTGCAAACTTTATATGCCCCAGTACAGGGGAATTCCAGGGCCAAAAAGGGGGAGTGGGTGGGCAGGGGAGTGGGGGTGGGTGGATATGGGGGACTTTTGGTATAGCATTGGAAATGTAAATGAGTTAAATACCTAATAAAAAATGGAAAAAAAAAAAAAAAAAAGAATTCCAGTCAGGGAATGGCATACTAACAAAATGTTCCTCCGTCCTCTATTACAGGACCCGCTGTCCTTCAACCATATTGAGCATTTCTATGCATTCACAGAGACCTTCTCCTGGGCTCATAAACTCAGTCATCTCGCTGACTGCATCTTGCCCATCTCTACTCTCCTCTGTGTTAGCGCCCTGAGGAATCTGCTCTTCGGTCCTTACCACAGACGGTTGATATTCTCGTGACCAAGTTGTGGAAGGCGACCTGGCTTTGAGTAGAAGCTCTGAGCTGTGCAATGAAAGAAATTTTAATATTTATTTACTATGCTTTCTCCCCAGAATTCATCTGTGGGTATCTGGGCTGTTGTGAGTGCAAACAGAGCTCCACCCACTAAGCAATTCTTCTTTCCAGGCCTTGCCAGGACCCTGAGATATGCTCATACTTGCCTGAATTCTGTTGGAAGGACACTTTGCTCTGCATACTTAAAAAAACAGCACTACATAAAAATGTGCACGATTAATTATACTATACTTCTACTTTTAAAAGAAGCATTTATTCAGCGACATGATCAGGCTACAGCATTTAGCAATCCACAACATAGGTGAAGACGTCTGCATTAACACCTTTGGGGGAGTGTTTTACACTTTCTTCAGAATGCAAGCTACAATAACCTGTTACGTAGCCCATCCAAAGTACAGTCCTACAGATTTTTGGCTGTAGTCCTAGGGCACAGAAGCGTTGTCTAAAATGTGTCTCCTTCCTGGCAACTAGGTTCTGCTAGCACTGTGCTCGTCTGATATCAGAAATCTGTTGCAGTTTGGAGCTTCCATGTCATTTCTCCACTCTCCTCCTACCCTGCTTAGCTGTTTCCTGGCCGTAAGTAGAACCTTCCACTGCCACAGACATGGCTGATACTGGTCCACCCTGGCTTTGTGACTTGGCAAAGACTTGGCCTCCATCACAGTAACAGCCAGAGCTTCAGCCCACGAAGTTTTCTCCCTTCGTAAACTTGACTGCTGCCACTGCCAAAAGCACAATGCCTTCTACCACCTCCAAAATGGCTTCCATAGATACCCAATCCATTATGGCCACTCCCACTGCTGCCGTCTCCACCACCATGGCTGCACCATCAAAGAGACCTTGACCAGTGAAGTTTCCTCCATAACCAAAATTGTCAGTGCCACCAAAACCACACCCACAAAAAAAGTGGTTCCCAGAACCACTTTAACCCGTTTGACGGATGAGGCATCTCTTTCTTCCATGGGGTTTTCCTGACTTCACAGGTGTGACCATTCATAACACGGCATTTCTGAATGACAATCTTATCCATGAGGTCTTGGACATCAAAGGGGAAACGTGCAAGGCCCCTCTTGTGATTTCAATCTCTTCAACTCTCCTACATTGTCCAACATCACCTTGAGAGCAGGTGACAGTCTCCAATATCTTCTTCAATACCAAAGAGACCTTTTTCCCAGGGAAGAAGACATCTTGTCTCTGAGGATCTCCTTTTATACTCCCTGGTTCTGCATGTCTTCTATGTCTTTGATCTGGCATTCATAGCTGCATCACCTCTTCCACAGTGACAGCAGGGACAAGCCCAAGTGCCTAAAGGGCCTGGTATTTGGATGCACACAATGGTTCCTCAGACTGTCATTGTGTCAAAGTTCAGCCCTCTGGGGAAGGGCTTCTGTAGCCAGATTTTGCAGATGGAACATACTGAGATGATAGATGTAGGATTTGTCCTCAGTTCCTACATTTTCTAGTGGTTTCTCATACAGTTATGGATCATAACAAATTTTTACATGTATAAAAGATAGTTTTAAAAAGTACCATATCATACTTATTCACAATGCACTGCGCTCACATCAGTCCCCAAACCACCCTCTCTCATTCTGGATAGGAAAGGTAAGTGTGCACACACGCTCTAAGCACAAAATGTCCACCAACTGTTTCTTTAGGCTACAACCAGAGCAGGCATGGAACGCAACTAGACACACTCCAAACTGAAGTACTTGGAAGTTTTAAAGCGTCACCCTGAAATGGTGGCTTCTTCTGTATTTTGCAACATTACTTTTTAGCAAACTAACTCCCAAAGTACTAGAAGAAACAGGGCCTTGGAGCTCCAATGATGCTTTCTAGTCTTAGAGAAGAAATCTGTGAGTCTTTAGCTAAAAGACTATTGGAAGGGTATGGAGTAATCAGTTACATCACACAGCAAATGACAGGGCAGGCAAATGTTGCTGTGTCTTCTATTTCTTTATCTTGATTCCACAAACAAGATGTCTGATTTTCACAAGGAGATTAGGCAAGCCACCACTAAAGTATTAAAGCAATTTAAGTTATTTACTCATTTTTTTAAACAAAACATTTTGAAAGTATAAAGTTTAATTTTTTTCTCCTCTGTATCTAGGAGATTGATGCATTTATAAATTTTTACCAGTTTTATCATAGGAAAAACTGGGAGAAAAATAAAGTCACATAAAGTATTTCTAACTCACAATAATTGCTTACATTTGAACTTCCTTCCAGTTTATTTGGAGTTGTATATCCTATATGTCGATGTACATAATAACATCTTTTAAAATGGATGTATCTCATGGCAGAAATTTTAGAAAAACTGATTGTCTTAGTCAGCATTCTATTGCTGTGAAGAGACACCATGACCACAGCAACTCTCCTAAAGGAAAACACTTAACTGGGACCTGCTCACAGTTTCAGAGGTTTAGCCCATTATTGTCATGGTGGGAAGCATGGTTGCATGAGGGCAGGCCTGGTCCTGAAGAGGTAGTTGAGAGTTCTACTCCAGATCAATAGGTAGTGAGAAGAGAGACACTGGGCCTGCTTTGAGCATTTGACATACCAAAGCCCACCCCCCCCCAGTGACATATTTCCTCCATTAGGACCACACCTCCTACTTTCTTCCTACTTGCGTGTCATCTTTCTATACCTGCCCAACTTTTTCTAATCAGGATAGACATTGATTTTGTAATTCCTAACATAAATCATGCCTATCAACAATGGTAGAATAAATAACAGTAACAATGAAGTAATACAACTCTTGATGACCATGGACTTTACCATCTTTTATTTATTTTTTTTAAAGTGTTATCAAAGAGGAAGTCTCATTGTGTCCCAGAAACCATTTCACTTCTAGGAGTTAGAAAGGGGGTTCTTTCCTTTGAATGATTCCAAAGCCTTAATTAAGATCTTTCCAGTTGGACTTCTAAGGCACAAATGATGGTCAAATGGGCTGGAATAGCTCCTCCCTTTGCCCAAGTGTGAGTGACAGGCAGTTTGCAGCTGCCTCTCTTTTAGGCAACTTGTTTTCTCCAGATCCTTATAAATATTGCAATATTTTATGTTTCTAGGGGATAAAAATGTTGGAAATAAACATACAAATAGGATCAGAACATTTGTGTGCTGATTTCCTTAAGCTGGCAAAAAACTAGATCTATAGATTAAATCGATCATAAAATTCATAAAGAGGAAACATTTAAAATGCATGTATTTTAGCCACACTGCTAGTAACCCTTCTGATTAGCGCCAAATATCCTAGTATAGGCAGTATATAATTTAAAGAATATTATTTAAAGTAATTGTTTAATATTCACTGAAGAACATGTTGCTTCTAAAATGTAAAAGAAAGAAAAATTCAGAAAACATCATTATGGGAAATACTTTGTTTTTAATTCAAGAGAAGCATCATTGGAAGTCCCCATATCAGGCTCAACTGCCAAACAGCAGTCTTTAAGACCCACAGTCTGTATTACGTGGCCTTCATTTAATTGTACAGTTAGCATTGCTATGGTTTATTAAGAATAACGCAGGCAGAAATGGCATAATACTTACAAGACCTTGTTAAAGAGCCTATGGTTTCTACCACTAACACAAATACAATCTAATAACACACTATAGTGTGTCTATGAAGAAGTACTCAAAATCAATAGCTTGCTGAATATTGTGCTCACAATCAATGATAGTTTTTTTTTAACTAAAGGCTTATTCTGCAAGTGTGTGTAATAAAATAACAACAACAAAATTAACTAGTGCTTTTAAAACCACTATCAGGCAAATGACATGAGTCTCAACAAAGGCAACCTTCCGATAAAGCATCTTTGTATTTTCTAGATTTACTGAACAGTTCTCTCTGAGTATTAAACAACCAGATTTTAATTATTTTGTTTACTTTTCCCTAGACTGCATCAGCCATCTTAATTTCAAATATGTTGGTGGGAAAATATATTTCAAGTAAAGATTTGTATCCCTCAGTATCTATGTGCCCTCTGTAGAAGGGCATTTAAATCTTACCAGAATCTGTTTTAAAATCTGTGCATACTTTTGTTGGGAACATTACTTAAGCATTCCTCCTGAAAATTAGGATCTACATGCATTAGCCATGGTCACAGGGCTCTCAGGTGCACAGACTAGAGTCTCTCCCCTGAGATCTACGGCTCTCCTTTATTATATTTCATCACTGTACTCCCAGTCCTCTCAACCTCCTTTGCCTTATCCTTCTCATCTGAGATGGCCATTTTAATATAGTCACTGCTTCTCCCTAGGCTTTGAGAGATATTGTTTTTCTCTATGGTCCGTGTGCTTTGAATGTACATTACATTAGGTGCTGGGTGCCAAGGGAGATCAGAACTGGGCATTGCATCCTCTGGTACTGTAGCCATGGATGGTCATGAAGCAACATTGTAAGGAAGGCACAGGGGTGGGTCCAGGTTCTGGCTATATCATCAGAAAGCTGCTCTTTCACCTTAATCAGAACAGGAAGCAGAGAGAGAAAAGAACGCTGTCACTCAGCTTGCTTTCTCCTCTTCTGTTTGTGTTTCATATGAGATCCCATCTGTGTGTGGTGCCTCCCCCAACATGCATGGCATGTTTTCTTCCCTCTGTTAGTCTTCTCTGGAAACACCCTCTCAGACACAGACACACACACAAAGTGCTAACCCCTATCATGTTAACCTGCTCAAGCTGACAATGAAGATTAGCCATTGGACCTAAAGATAACACAGTACAGCACTGCACAGAGTAGCCACACCACGTTAGTGCTGAGGATGTGTAAGCCAACCTATGCGCTGTCAGTTATGCAAAAACAAAGCAAGCAGAGTTAATAAATAACTAGCGTACTGGCTCATATACTTAACACACCATTCCTTTGTCATTATTTTAGAGAATAATTAAAAAACCTACTGAGATAGTATGTTGTCACATCAGCAGTTGCTTCATGTATCAAGACAGCTATATCAGGGTCCTTTCAGCAAAATCTTTCTGGCATGTGCAATATTGTCTGCATTTGGTGGCTGATTATGGGATGGATCCCGGGGTGGGCAAATGGATGTATCTGGAGGATATCATCCTGAGTGAGGTAACCCAATCACAAAAGAAGTCACTTGATATGCACTCACTGATAAGTGGATATTAGCCCAGAAACTTAGAATACCCAAGCTACAATTTGCAAAACACAAGAAAATCAAGAAGAGGGAAGACCAATGGGTGGATATTTCATTCCTCCTTAGAATAGGGAACAAAATACCCATGAAAGGAGTTACAGAGACAAAGTTTGGAGCTAAGATGAAAGGGTGGACAGGTAGTTATTTCAATAACCCCAAAATGTTAAAGTCTATGTACAAACAAAAACTTTAATTTTCTGTAGTAAAATCCACTTTTCATTCTAGTGAATCCTAAGTGTTCACTGTAACAGTTAGATGACGCTGTTGACATTTCAAATCCTTTTGAAAACTATATATGAACATTTTCTGCTTGTTTTTATTTTTGTTGTTTTGTTTTTTTGTTTTGTATCATTTGAAATGAAGTGTCTCTATAAAGCTCTGACTAGCCTGGAATTCACTTTGTAGACCAGGCTGGTCTCAAACTTACAGAAATCCACTGTCTAGGCCTCCCAAGCACTGGGATTAAAGGTGTGTGCCACCACACCTGGCCCAAATCTTAAACTAAGTGTATACTACAATTTCCAGTATCTTCCAGAAAAATGAATGGTATCTGTGGTGGTTTGAATAGGAATAGCACCCATAGACTCATGCGTTTGAATGCCTGGTCCATAGGGAATGGGACTCTCAGGTGGTGTGCTGTCATTGGAGTAGGTGCAGCCTTGTTGGAGGACTGAGGTCTCAGAAGCTCAAGTTATTCTTCACTCCTGCTACCTTCAGATCCAAGACGTAGAGTTCTCAGCTTCTTCTCGAGCGCCATGTCTGCCTGCATGCTGCCGTGACAATGATATGGTACACCTCTGAAACTGTGAGCCAGCTCCAATTAAATGTTGTCCTTCCTATGTGTCCCTATAGCCATGGCGTCTCTTCACAGAAATAGAAACTTGTTTTTTATTGGTTTTTATTTATTTACATTTCAAATGTTATCCCCTTCTCCAGTTTCCCCTCTGCAAACCCCCATCCCCTCTCCCCTGCTTCTATGAGGGTGCTTCCCCACCCACCCACCCACTCCTGTCTCAGTGCCCTAGCATTCCCATATGCTGGAGCATCGAGCATCCACAGGACCAAGGTCCTCCCCTCCCATTGATGCCAGATAAGGTCATCCTCTGTTACATATGCAGCTGGAGCCACAGGTCCCTCTATGTGTACTCCTTGGTTGGTCCCTGGGAGCTTTGGGTGGGTGGGTGGGGGTGTCTGGTTAGTTGATACTGTTGTTCTTCTTATGGGATTGCAAACCCCTTCAGCTCTTTTAGTCCTTTCCCTAACTCCTCCATTGGGGTCCCAGGGCTCAGTCTGATGGTTGGCTGCGAAAATCTGCATTTGTATTGGTCAAGCACTTGCAGAGTCTCTCAGGGGACAGTGATACCAGGCTCCTGTTAACTAATACAATATCTCTTAAGAATCAGTTAACAACCCCTTTTCTACTTGTATTGTTCTGTAAGCTTTCACAGGATCTCAAGTAAATACAACCCAATATGACCAGAAAGGTCTTTGTTTCAAGCAAAGATTGTGTCTATGTTTACATAACACACCCAATTCTCTGTTTATACATTACATATAAACTCTATATATGTATAAGTTTATGATATACTTCATTGATTTTCTGAAGCTTTGAGCCTATTGAGATATCTAAGAGTCACATTTAAATGACTTGAGACAATTTTTTCTGGTTAAATTCTAAATTTGTCTTTGAATTTAACTGCAATACAATGCCCCAAATTAGTGACATGTGCAATGTAATCCCTCAAGTGGAGCTGTGTGTGTGTGTGTGTGTGTGTGTGTGTGTGTGTGTGTGTGTGTGTGTGTGTGACTCAAGGTCTTTGACATCATCATACAATAACTGTGAGGTTCCACACTAGTAATATAAACACAAAAATCTTTCAGAACTTGTAACAAAT
This sequence comes from Mus musculus, assembly GCF_000001635.26. Lineage (NCBI taxonomy): Eukaryota > Metazoa > Chordata > Mammalia > Rodentia > Muridae > Mus > Mus musculus. The sequence goes on along the minus strand of NC_000069.6, from coordinate 123,402,793 downwards.
AGAAGCCATTTTACTTTGCATCCTGGCGAGGTAGGTTCATGCTGTATCCCTTTAACAGAACACGATGCAAAGCTGTGCAAATCGGTCTGGATTTGCTGGGAGATGCCAGAGAATTATTAGTGAAGTGGGAGATAGAAATTTACATGGTTTTTGAGGCAAAAACGCAATAATGGTACCTTTGCCATTATTGATTCTGCAGTTAGAATCAAGATATGTATGAAACGTGACTTATCCTATGTTATATTTGTCAGGCACCATTAATAAATGATGTGACTAAACTAAGAACTGAGTTTGCCAGCTGAGCAGTTTTAGAGCACACCTTAAATCCTGAATCAGGCGGAATCAGGTGGATCTCTATGAGTTGGAGGCCTGCCTGGTCTATAGAGTGAGTTCTAGGACAGTCAGGGTACACAGAGAAACCCCATCTCAAAAAAAATTGTTTTTTGAATTTGTCAGAAATAAAAATAAACTATCTTCTGTTAATTAGCATTATTGCAAATGCAGGTGTGGACTCAAAAAAAATTTTAATAGTAAAAAGATAGAAGTGCTTAATATGTTAGGAACACTTAGTGATTCCAGAGTGCTGGATGCTTGAGATGCAGCAGGGCAAATGGTAGGCGAAGGCAGTTCTTTGACAGACTCCCTGCAGGGAAGGGAGGCAGAGTAAACAGACAACTTAGTAAAGGCAGGAGATGCAGGGCGAGGAGAGTGAAGCGGGCTGCTCCCAGTGCGGTGCGTGCGCAGGGGAGCATCCTGGGATACTCAGCATGATGCAGTAAGAGATGTTAACTCTGCAGATATTAGAGGAGAGATCAGCACCTACAAGGACCTGAAGAGAGAGAAGCCTTGGTGTAGCTGGGAAATGAGTGTGAGCTCAGTGCACCAGGGTGAGGAGGAAAGTTGGAGCATCCTGCTATCAGACACAGATAGGCCAAACTGTGGCAAGATCTCACAGTACTGGGGTAGAAACTGAATTTTATTTAAAGTGCGATGGGAGACCTTTGGAAGTAATTAGGTTAAGAAGTCACATGAGACGAGAAGGGAGACTGATCACATGAGCAATCGTGGTGGTTTGAACCTCGGGGATGCGGTGAAGATAGAGAGAAGTGAGGGAGATGCTTTGGCGTTGGTGTTGACATGACGAGGGAATGAACCGGATATGGAAGATGAGGGAAGAGCAGAGACGCTGGTTTCCACATGTAAAATGTTAACTGTTACTTTATACCAGAGGCATGGTCCCAAAAGTAAAGCCCACCCTTCCTCCAAGGGAAAACTTTCCCTCTGAGAAATATTCTGAACCTGGCTTAACCCCCCACCCCCGCCCCCCAAAAGAATAAAATAGTAAGCTAGGGAGAAGGCATAAAATTCATGCGTTCATCAAAGAGACAAGTACTGGAATTTACACAGAAACTCAGAATGGAAGTGTTGCGAAACTGAGTTATAGTGACGCTGCACAAAAGGATGTATTCGCTAGTTGCAGACCTGTGCATTCAAAAGAAGAGATATTTAACTTGTACTTCAAAGAATCCCGAAAATAATAGTAGAAAATATACCAACGTACTAACAATGACTCTTTCTGGAAGATGTAATTATGGAGAACAGAACTCTTCTCTATATCGCTATAATTCTTTAAACTCTTTTAGAATGAATATATAATAATTGCAATGGCTGTAATTTTCTAACATTTCTTTACCCTATAGACATGTAAAGCATGCAACAAATATTTTCTAATAATGGTCTTTGATGGGAGGGACCTTTGCCCTCTTTTTTTTTCCCCTTCCTAGGATGAACAGAACTCTGTAAGCCACCGGGAGGGTGGGGGCAAAATACAATTCCAATAACAGAAACAGCACACAGTAAAGGAGACAGAATTTTCTTAACACAGAACCAGCAGGTGCCTATTCCTAGGTTTCTTTTACATGGGAGAATAAACTTTAAGGTGTTTAAACCAAAGGAAATTGGGCCTTTTACTTGGAAATAAACCTAATCCTAATTTAAAAAAAAAAAACCTTTAGAATCATCAGTGAAGTTTCTAAACAACTTAGCCAGAACACAGATGCTACACTTAAGGAAGATGGGGAGATGGCTGTGTGGTCAGAGAGTATCTGAAGATGCAGGTTCAGTTTCCAGCACCCACATGGTGACTCACAACCTCTGTTACTTCAGTTCCAGGTGATCTGATACCTCTCCTTACCTCCATGGGTACCAGGTAAGCACATGGTGTATATGCATATAGAAAAAACACTCTCTCATGTAAAACAAAATAAATAATGCACAGTTTTTTAAAAGATGATTTGCCGAAAAGAGATGCACAGATGGTAAATCAATTTATACAATTATGCTCAACATCGCTGAGCGTTGAGGAAATGTAAATCAAAACCAAATGAATTATCACTTTATATATATCAAGAGACATTGAATAAAATAAAAATAGAAGACCAGATGCCAGCAAGGGCCTGGAAGAATAGATTATACATACAATGATGGTGAAGATATAAAATAGATGCTTTCTGGGAAACATGTTAGTTTGTTCAGAGACCAGACACTCAACTACACAATTAGTACACGTATAGCCTAAGGAAGTAAAGACAGGTTCTCACAAAAGTCACGTACATGAATATTTTGAGTAGGTCCATTCAGAATAAACGAGAAGCAAACTATAGCCTTTGCTGGATAGATGGTTAAACAAAGCATAGCACCTCTGTGCTGGGTAGCTTGTTTTCGACTTGACACAAGGTAGCATCGTCTTGAAAGAGGGAGCTACAGTTGAGAAAACACTCCTGTCAGCTTTGCCTGTGGGCAAGCCTGTTGCACACTTTCTTGATTGATGGTTGAGGTGGGAGAGCCTAGTCTACTGGGGTCAGTGCCATCCATGAGCTCCTCAGAGAAGCAATAAAACTAAGCAAGCAGTGTCTACCCATGGCCTCTGCTTTAGTTCCTGCCTCCAGGGGCCTGCCTTGAGTTCCTGCTCTGGCTTCTCTTGATGGTGGGTTGCAAAGTGTGATGTGAAATAAACCCTTCCCCTGTTTTTTGGTCATGATCTTTATCACGGCAAGGGAAAAAAAAACTAAGCTAGAACTAGGTCCCAGGATCATGGGTATTCTTGATGGCGACAGATCATGGCCATGTTATTCTGAGGAAGATTATGGAAGGTATTTGGAACTTTGGGCTGGAAAAATGACTGAGTTTTCCAAGCTTAATATTTGGGAGCTTGAGAGATAAAGCTGATAGTAAACAGTGATAGTAAACAGTGCTGGCCTGGTGTCTGAGAGGCAGCAGGGAAGGGCCCAGGGATAAGCTCCAAGCTTCAAAGACATGCCCACAGTGACCTAATTCCAGTTATCCACCCCCCCTCAAAGTTTCCATCTCCCAAAATAACATCAAAAATTAGGACCAAGTCTTCAACCTTGAGAATGTGGGAAGCTTTTGTAGCCAAACCAAACCAATCTGCTTACATTAAATCCCCTTACTTCACAAACTTCAGGCCCAGGTGGGCTGTGGGCCTGATTAGACAGAACAGGGGCGTCTGCAAAAGGGGGAATGCATCAGGCTCATGACCCTCAGGGCCCACACCCTCACACCCCCACATGTCCCATGTCACACCCATAACCAGTGTGGAGATAGGGAAGGGAAAGAAGGCTGAATTCTGTAGTAAAAGCAGAAAGAAACATCATCTTTGGATTCTTGAATAGAGGCTAAGGATTAAGTAATCAAGTATCTGTTTTCTAATTACATGAATGACCCAAAATGCAAAAATTAGGTCTCAATTTGGATTCCCAGAACCCATTAAAAAACAAACAAACAAACCAAAAAAAAAAAAAAGAAGAAGAAGAAGAAGAAGAAGAAGAAGAAGAAGAAGAAGAAGAAGAAGAAGAAGAAGAAGAAGAGGAAGAGGAGGAGGAAGAGGAGGAGGAGGAGGAGGAGGAGGAGGAGGAAGAGAAGGAGGAGGAGGAGAAAAGAAAAAGAAGCCAAAACAGGGTGTGGCACTTTGTCTCTACTGCACCAGTGTTTAGAAAAGGCAGAGGCAAGCAGCTCCTTAGAGCTTGCTAACCAGTCAGTCTGGCAAAATGGTGAGTACTGGGTTCAGTGAAAGACCAGACTCAAAAGATAAGGTGAGAGTGGTGGAGGAAGACACTGTGTCAACGCACAGCCTTCATATGCATCCGCACACACTTTTAGTCAATACAACCCAAAGTGCAAACTTGAAGGAAGGCTGCTCATGTTTTTGTCCAGGAATGGAACAGAGGCAGCTTCATAAAACAGAAAGCAGAAAAGCATTAATCTGATTTAATAAGTCAAGAACACTGTAAGTCCTATATGTACAATTTAAAGTGCAAAGGTATTTCCTACATATTTAAACATGTTTTTCTGAATTAAACATCAGCAACATGTATGGGCAGATGCACACACACACACATGTGTGATCTTTTATCCTAGTGTGACTCCATCATTTTCCAGTAATTTTCAGTCTAGACTAAGTATAAGCATAGTAGAATTTCTTCATTATTCAATTTCCAGTTTCCTGAGTAAAGTACTACAAATATGAGCTGGGTTTTGGCTCATGGTATGACAGTTTTGATGGGAGTGGAACAGCAAAACAATTACAGCTGGAAGTTGATGTTGGAAGCCAGTTCCTATCAAGGATGAGAAAAAAATGACACCCCAAGCTCCTGTGGCAAACCGCCATGCTCTTCTCAATTCTCACTAGAAGTAGCATCCATGTGTGTTGTACCTTTTTCTTAGGAATGGTCGTCGAAGAATCAGTGAGGCTAACTCCAATCAGAAGGGATTCTGAGTAGCTGATGTCTGGCCAACAAGCAGGAACGGCTCCAAAGGCCCAGAGAACAGTGGGAGTCTGCGCTGCACGGTGACCTGTGATTGCCTTTGGATACATTTTTCCATAATCAGAAACAGATTTCGGGTGTTAGCCAAAGTTGACATCACTATCTTTCAAGATTGCCGTTTGCATTCATGTGAAACTCAACTCTTTAGGCTAGAGCAGTATTTATGCTGATTATAATAAGAAGGTACACACTGTTTAGAATTACACATTCCATTCATCTTTATGGCTGTTTGTGTGTCACTTTCTCCATTGCTGTGTCCAAAAATCTGACAAAAACTTAGGGGTTTATTTGGGTTCATGGTCTAGGGGCATACATCTATCATGGTGGGGAAGACATAGAGCCTGGTACAGCTTGGCTCATGGTGACAGAGATGTGCAGCCGCTGATTTTTTTTTTCAGGGTATCAACCAGGAAGCAGAGAGATTGGGCTGAAAGCAGTGCTGGGCTGCAACACATGAAGCCCATCCCTTCTAAACATCCACTTCTTTAGGCTACATCCAACCTAGCGATTCAGCAATCTCCCCAACCCCCACAAACAATGCCATCAGCTGGTAGTCAAGTGTTCAAACACATGAGCTGATGTGGGCCATTTCACACTCAAACTGTAACCGTTTGCCCCAGCGCCCATGGGCTCAGGTTTATCTCAAATGTGAAGTCCATGCAGCCCAACTTCAAAAGCCCCCATTACAGGCAAACACTGCTCAAAGTCCAAAGCCTACTCTGAGATATGAAGCGACATTTTAACTGTGAACCCCTGTTAAACAAAACAAAACTGATACACACGCACACACGCACACACACACACACACACACACACACACACCCCAGGACAAACCCTGTGTCTATATCCATCACCTGAGGTGCATGGTGACATCATGTAGGCTCCAACAGCCTTGGACAGTCCTGCCTGTCTTAGTTTGCTTTCTATCACGATGATGAAGACAATCCCCAAAAGCAACTTGGATAGGGAAGGGGTTCTTTGGCTCATAGAACCTGATCACATTCCAGCATGAAGGGAGAAAGAGCGGGAACTCAAAGCAAGAATTAAAGCAGAGACCATATGAAGTGGGACTGGGCTGCATCTCAGGCTGACAGAGCAGACCTTGACAGGGTTGATTGTCAGTGTTCTGAGTCTCACGGGATGATCAAAGAAAGAGGGTCACTTAATTCGTCACTCAAGGACGAATTAAGGCCTTGCTGGCAGCAGGGAGACCCAGCCTCAGTGGACTGAATGTCAAAGAGCTGCACAAAAGCTTATGTATTGATTGTTACACAGATGATGGTTTTGGGAGTAAAACAAAAACCAAAGCCTCATACCAAAGCCCCTAATCTAACCTCTACATTTCCTGAAGGAAAACACCACACCCCTGCAACTTCAGCCCTTACTGTGACTGCTCTCAGCACTCAATAATGCAACACATTCCAGGTGAGCCAGGGCTGTCCAGTGACCAACGTCATGCTAAGGCTGTAAAGCTCCTTCAGAAAAACAACTGTAGATAATAGCAAACAGTCACCGTTCTCTACAGTGACTACTTCAAGGTCAAAGCACTTCTAGAAAACTATTTCATTCTAATGTTTACCCTATACAGAATGAGTCTACTAGATTTCCTGTTACAGATAGCCATATAGTGCTGGTTTTTAGGGATGCAGAAAACAGGAGTTACATGATCATGCATGCTACTCAGAAGTTCCATAAAGCCAAGCAGTCAGACAGTATGTAGCAGAATCTGATGTCCTGGAGGGAGCTCCTGAGAAGCCACTATGTGAACCTGTGTAAATGAAGCTTAATTTATGTGAGAGAGAGAGAGAGAGAGAGAGAGAGAGAGAGAGAGAGAGAGAGAGAGACAGAGAGAGAGAGACAGAGACAGAGAGAGACAGAGACAGAGAGAGACAGAGACAGAGAGAGACAGAGAGAGCTCTCAAGAATATTGGAGATGCTGAGAACACTGAAGGGACTTCAGACAGGACTTTGTGTTATCTAGGCTGCAGCAGAAAAGCTGTAGGGCCATGTCCAGGTTAGATTTGATTGTTTTTTTGTTTTGTTTTTTAATGCCAGTTTGCTATGAGGCTGGGTCATCTGAGAAGAGAACATTCCAATTGAGAAAAATCCCTCTACTAGATTAGCATATAGGCAAGCCCGTGGGGCATTTTCTTTGTTAATGATTGATGTGGGAGGGCAGAGCCTTTAGTACAAATCTCAGTAGAGTCCTTGTTCCCCCTTGGAACCTAGTGGGTACAGTTTTTTCTTAATTTATAAGAACTTTTATTTCTTTTCCTCCGTCTCCCTTTTTATTGTTCTGCTCTCCCACACGTCCGTCTGAGTTACGAGTTAAGCTGTACTTACAGCAGTCTAGGGTTTCCATGTCTTCTATGCCCAAGCTTCTCCACATTCCTCCCACAAAGCAGGTCGTTGTTGTTGTTGTTGTTGTTGTTGTTTCTAGATGTCCCGAAACTCCCTAGGTAGACCAGGCTGGCCTCAAACTCAGAGATCGCCTGCCTTTGTCTGCCAAGTGCTGGGATCAAAGGCCTGCACCACTATGCTTGGGTTCCACAAAGCAGTTTCAAGAATGACATGGTCAAGTCCACCACAACAATGGCCACACTCTCTCAAAATGAATTTGCTTCATTGGTTAACTTTTCTCACTGTTATAACTGAATACTTGACAAGGAGCAACTTAAAGGAAGATTTATTTTAGTTCACTGTTTGAGAAAATAGAGTCTGTCATAGTGGGGTCATGATGGAAGGGATAGTTTAGTTTTTTGGGGGGTGCGCTGGGGGCAGGAACATTCAGTAGCTGCTTGTTACATGGTGTCTTAGTTAGGGTTTTACTGCTGTGAACAGACACCATGACCAAGGCAATTCTTATTTGGACAACATTTAATTGGGGCTGGGTTCAGAAATTCAATCCATTATTATCAAGGCAGGAGCATGGCAGTGTTCAGGCAGGCATGGTGCCGGGGAAGCTGAGAATTCTATATCTTCATCTGAAGGCAACTAGGAAAACACTGACTTCTACACTGCACAGAGCTTCAAAGCCTACCCCAACAGTGACACACTTTCTCCAACAAGGCCACACCTACTCTAACAAGGCCACACCTCCAAATACTGCCGCTCCCTGGGTAAAGCATATTCAAACTACCACACAAGGCAACATCCAAGAAGCAGACTGCTCAGGTTGGAAGCAAGGCTCCACTACTATCTGCTAGACCCACTTCCCAGCAGCACAATTCCTCCAGCTAAACCCAAGCGCCCAAAGATTCTATCACCTCCCAAAGAAATGCCATTAGCTGGGGACCAAGTATTCAAAGTATTTGGGGGGCATTTCACATTCAAACCACAACAGCATACAAACACACACACACACACACACACACACACACACACCCCAAATGCATGCTTCGTGCCCATTGAGTTCAGGAGAGGACATTGGATCCCCTGGGACTGGAATTACAGATGGTTGTAAACCTCTACATGGTGCTAAGAACCAAACCTAGGTCCTCTCAAAGAGTAGCCAGTACTTCAAACCACAACTATCTCTCCAGGTCCAATACATAATAAAAACAAAATAACAAGAAACCCTACAGTATTTCTCTGATAACAAATCTCTAGATAACTCTTCTCTCTAGATTAAAGTTCAGGAGTACTTTCTAAGCTAATGAACAAAACTTTTATTTTCTTCTTAGGCCCAAGAATTGTACAAGCATTTAAAACTCAGAACAGATCATTGAAAATAAGCATGACTTTAAATTGTGAGATCTCTTTAAATGCAGGTTTCATTATTGTTCACCACAGACTTCATGTTGTTTTCTAATTGCTTCTGCCATTTCAAACTTCGGTTTAGAAAAGAGACAATACTCAACTTTTAAGTAAGAACTGAGTCACAAAGGCATAAGGCAGTGTTAAATATTCAGGCTTTTAATTCTGATGGAAAATAACACAGAACCACATGTTCTTTAGACATCAAAATGAGCCCCAAGAAGTAGTTTGTAAATTATTTGCATTCTTACACACATTGGACAGATTTCTGACTCCTATATGCAAAATATGTATGTAGCTGTCTTACTGTCCTTACTGAGTTATTAATTAGTATTTTGTAATGGATATAGATACTAAGTCATTGTCCATCTTGAGCTGCTTTAAACTATTGCTACAGACTAGGCCACTCATAATAAATAAAAATTTATTGGCTCATGATCCTTGATGCTGGAAAATCCTAGAACAAAGGATGGGTCTCTTGGGAAGGCCTTCCATCCATGGGAGAAAACAGGACAGAGGAAGGGAGGAAAAAGGACAGAAGATATTCCCTCCAAACCCACAGTGTCACAATGAGCCACTTTTGAAATGCTCCATTGATAAAGTGCTGTTCCTGTGGCTAGCCACCATTCTCTGTTCCCATCCCTCAGTGATGCGACATGGGATTAAAATTTCAATACCTGTTTTGGGTTTTTTTTGTTTGTTTGTTTGTTTGTTTGTTTCAGAGAAACACTCCAGTGTAGCAAACAGAGGTCTGTTTGAACGCCACATTGCTTTCCTTTCAGCGAAATGTTTAGTTTTACTAAGTCTTCCATCCTAATGACCTTGGTAGCTGCTGCAGGAGTAGTGCCTTTAGGGCACTTTTTCTCATTTGCTATTAGTTCTTTGAAAATTTCCTATAACACATATTGATCATATTCATGCTTCCCTGGGACTTCTCACAGACCCACCTCCCCTTCCAAGGCCACTCAGCTTTGTGCCCCCCCCCCACTCCCATTTTAAAGAAACTCCATCAAGATCAGTTTGTGATGCCCATGTGTTCTTGGATGTGTGACCTTCAGTGTACGGTGGTCTATACAACAGGGGCCACAATCTTAGAGAAAACTGCCTCTCTCTTTTCGAGCAGTCATCAAATGACAATAGCTTCTCAACTGGGGGGATGGGACTGGGTGCTGCCCTCCTTTCTCAATACAGGAATTTTGTCTGGCCTGAGTCTACCAAGGTCTTGTGCATGCCATCTCAACTGCTGAATCCATACATGCAACTGCCCTGTTGTGTTCTGGAAACAGTTTTCTTGTAATCATTCACCATCTCTGGTTCTTAGGATTTTCCTGCACCCCGTTCTCCCAGAATCACTAAGCCCTGGGAGGAGGGAGAGTGATAGAGATGTCTATTTTAGGGCTGAGCAATTGATACTCTTATTCTCTGCACACTGACCACTTGTGGGTCTCTGTGTTAATTGCTATCCACTGCAAAAAAGAAGCCTTTCTCATGAGGGTTGAAAGACACACTTATCTGTGAGTATAACGATTAGTCATCAGGAGTCCGTTTAATACTATGTCCTTTTAGCAGAGTAATAGTAGTAGGTTCTCATCTAGGGTCTGTGACCAATCTAGCCACAGGCTCTTGGCTATGATACTAGTACAAGCTATAGGTTTTTACTTGTAGTGTGGATTTAAATTAAATTAGCAAGTGGCTGTTTACTTCCATGACATTTGTGTCACTACTGCACCAGTGGGCATGTCTTGCTGGTCTGGTCATTGTTGTGGCTCACAGGGCTCACAGATGGGTAAGATTTGTGGATCTTTTTCTCTTCTACTAGTGTATATAGCACCTTCTAGCACTATAAAAGCTAGCAAGGTACCTGGGTTCAAATCCCAGCATGCACCTAAGAAGCTGTGCATAGCCCTGTATGCCTGCTATTCCAGCACTGGGAAATGGGCAGAGACAGGATCATTGGGATTGGCTGCCCAACACATTGTTCTGAGTTCAATGAGATCCTGTCTCAACAGAGTAAGGTGGAAAGCTATACAGCATAATATCCTACACCATTCTTTGATCTCTTCATAGATGTACAAACCCACACATGCATACACATTACACTCACGCCCATACATACATGAAATATACAGTAAATATTTTCTTAAAACTAGTGAAAAGCTACACAAAGTGAATTATGAGAAATCCAGGAATTAGCCTACACTATGGACTCTGAAGTTCTTATTTTGATCTCATACTATAATTTGCATCAAGGACATTAATATGAACAAAACTATAAGCCCTCTTTCTGTATTATTCCCTTTTGGTGAACCAATTTAGAAAAAAGAATTCACAATCTCATGGTTTGACATTTATCTGAAAAGTATGCCCTTTTATTCTACCAATGGGTTGAATTTTAAAATCATTACCCTCTTGAATTTATTTTAGCTTATGCTGGATAACCCTGTACTTTGTTTACTCTAGTGGTCAAGAAAACTATCTCCAAATACAAACCAAAGTATCCTAAAATCACAAAAAGGTACATAGAATCAATTGACCCTAATGTGTGATATTTAAGAAATGGGTGTCAGTGCTGGAGGGCTAGTTGACAAACTACAGCAGTTGTGAGGTTACTTGTCTTTTTAGTAGAGCAAGTGTGTATCATTTAAGACATGCCTGTGAGTATTCCTGGGTAAACTTCAGTTCATGGTTGAGAGAGGACTGATGGTACATATGAAGATACGGAGACGGAGATGTCCACAGACATGCAGATATTGTTTAACTCAGGATTCTCACTACCCCACTGTAGTGACTCACACCCTGCCTTTCTCCTGACACCATATGTTGTTCATAGTGGTTCACTAAACTGTGTCACTGGGACAGTTTATTTAAGGCAAGTTTTAAATGATAGAATTATATTTCCCCACATATGCCAGGAAGTCTCAGACAGAGCAGATATGACTAGACTAATTAGGTGCTGTGTGAAAGGAGAGAGTGTTCCCACCCATTCCCCTTGACGAGGATGAAAGAGGCCCGTGGGCTTGACAACACACATATAGTTAAGGCACTGCCACCTACTTTCTGGCTTCTAGCTATTGTGTTTTCTAGACAGAGTTCAGGGATCCTGTGGAAGAGTTAGAAGGACAGAAGGCCCTCGAGGAGATGGTGACCCCAAGGAAGATCAGCAGCATCAACTAACCTGGCCCCTAGGGTTGGGGGGGACATGGGAGAACTGCCCTCTCAGAGGTGAAGGGGAGGGGTGGGGAGGAACTCTTCAAGGGGGGACCAGGAGGGGGCAGCATTTGAGATGTAAATAAATAACTTTTAAAAAGATAAGAAACAGGATCAATATCAGGTTATAATAGAAAAAATGAATATCCCCCCCCTCTCTCTCTCTCTGTGTGTGTGTGTGTGTGTGTGTGTGTGTGTGTGTGTGTGTGTGTGTACTACACAGAACAGATACAGAGGCCAATGGAAATTGGAGTGCTTCTCATTTAGACAATGATGTGTTATTAATCTCATTATTTGAAATAGGAAATGTTGGGGGGAATAGAATTAATATCTTTTGAGAGTAAGAATAACCACTACATTTAGCTCATATTTGTATTAATATTGTTTAATTCTGTGTGGAAGAAACAGGCTGGGAAACTTACACAACAGTAATTTATTTCTCACAGTTCTAAAAGCTAGGGAAGCAAAGATTGCAATGCAGCCTGTATTTTTTGTTGGTTATTAATATGGTAACTTGAAAACTGCATCTTCCAGAGGGTAGAAACATCATATTTGCCTTAGTTACAGCTTCTATTGCTGTGGGGGAAAAATGTCCAAAAAGAAGATCAGGAGAAAGGGTTTATTTGACTTACACTTCTGTATTGCTGTTCATCATTGATGGAATTCAGCACAGGAATGCAGAGAAAAGAAAAAAACTGGAGGCAGGAGCTGATGCAGAGACCATGGAGGATGCTGCTTACTGGTCTGCTTCCCATGGCTAACTAACTCAGCCTGCTTTCCTAGAACCTAGGGATGGAACTACCCACAATGGGCTGCTCCCTCGCCATCAATGACTAGTTAAGAAAATGCCTTAAAGCTCAGATCTTATGGAGGCATTTTCTCAATTAAGGTTCCTTCCTTTCGGATAACTCTGGTTTGTGTGTCAAGATTACATAAGATTAGACAGCACAACTGACCCCTTGTCAGCTTGACACACAAACACATCATTATTAAGCCACACCGTTACTTTCTTATTCAGTCTCAAGATCACACATTAAAAACATAAATAAACCTAAATTTAAAAATAAACATAAGTATGCCCCCACAGTCTTTTATAAATTCAAACACATTAAAATTTCAGTCTCTTTAAAATATCCAAAATCTCTTTACTTTAGCTTCAGGCAGACTTTTTGGACAAGGGTAAAAAGCAGACACATTCTTTAACAAAACATCACAAGAATAGTTCCTAGGCCACACACATCTGTTCTTCTCTGAAATACCTCAAGCCAAGGCCCCCACAGCTTAAATCATCCCCAGCACCACTGTCTTCCATTTTCCTACTATTATGGCCCATAAATTCTGCTTAAAGCATTCAGCTGCTTGCTTCCTTCCTTCCTTCCTTCCTTCCTTTCTTTCTTTCTTTCTTTCTTTCTTTCTTTCTTTCTTTCTTTCTTTCTTTCTTTCTTTCTTCCTTTCTTTCGAGTGAGGGAAAAGTCTCTTTTTGTAATTAGATGATTTCTTCATTTACATTTCAAGTGCTATCCCCTTTCCTAGTTTCCTCTCTGAGAATCCCCTATCCCCTCCCCTACTCCCTGCTCCCCAACCCACCCACTCCCACTTCCTGGCCCTGGCATTCCCCTATACTGGGGCATAGAATCTTCGAAAGTCCAAGGGCCTCTCCTCCCATTGATGGCCGACTAGCTGCTACATATGCAGCTAGAGACACGAGCTCTGGGGGTACTGGTTAGTTCATATTGTTGTTCCTCCTATAGGGCTGCAGACTCCTTCTCAGCTGCTTTTTTAAATCTGAAGTCCACATTTCTCTAAACAAAAACATGCTCAGATATGTCACAGCAATACCCCAGTCCCTGGTACCAACTTCTGTTTTAGTTAGGGTTTCTATTGCTGTTAAGAAGACACTATGACCACAGCAACTCTTATAAAAGAAAATATTTAATTGGGGCTGGTTTACAGTTTCAGAGGTTTAGTCCACTACTCTCATGGTGGAAATCATGGTGCAGGCAGATATGGAATGTGAGAAAAAGCAGAGATTTCTACATCCATTCTGCAGGCACCAGGACCTAACTAAGACACACTTCCTCCAACAATGCCACACCTACTCCAATAAGGCCACATCTCCTAATAAGGGAGCCCTTGACTTTCAAACTACCAATATGGGAGAAGGCAGAAATGCAAAAAAGAGATAACATTTTCCATCAAACCCCTTTATAAAAAGCAATGAATCTATCCAAGAGTGTGGCATCCTCATGACCCAATCACTTCTTACAAGTGCCTTCTCCTTTCAAGGTGGAGAGTGATGATGGCTCGAGGTGCTGAGAATAAGTGACTCTTGAGTGTTTGGCTCTAATTAGAACACTCATGCTACTCCTCAAGCCACAGGGATCACTGAGAAAGGGGAACAGAACGAATGAAAGGCCTGGAGATAGGGCATGATTTCTGGGCATGGCATAGCCAATGAAGTCATAATTTCACAGCCTGTAGTGACTGTAGTGAGCCCGCACAAAACTGAGTCTATCAACAGTCAATCATGGATTGGGGAAGGGCTCATGGGGCCCTACTCTCCTAATGAGCTACTGGCTGTATCAACAGATTATGGGCAAGGGACAGTCACTGTTTCTAGTTATGTACCTACTGAGAAGCTCAACAGGCCCCAGCAGATAGTTCCAAACCCACTGTCTTATATATAAGTTAAATATGAGTTAAACTCAGTGGGTCTCAAAACAGAACAAATCTAGATAGACAAATCACCAACCAGCAAACCAAAACAAGTAAATAATCCTATAGACATGAATATGGGTAAGGGACATGTGGGGTGAGCAATAGGGGTCCGGAAAAGACTAGAAGGTGGAGGGTTACAATAATCCAAATGAACTTAATGCATATATAAAACTGTCGAAGAGGAAAATTTTTAAATCATGTTTAAAAGTCACACCTTCTGATGTTGGGAATTAACTTTCATCACATATTTTTGGAAGAAATTAACACATGTAAGAAATGATGGGAAGTGTTCTAAGTATACAATATCTAAGGTATACAATATCTAAGGTATGCAATAGGCAGCTGGATATACAGGTTTGGAGATACCATTCCTCAGGGGCTTGGAGGCAACAGTGCAAATTGTGTGAATCATCAGTCTTTTAAACAAACTGCCTACAAATGGAATTGCTTCCCTAAAGAGTCTGAGTTACATATGGGCTTTGTTTTCATCTCCCTCTTATCCCACTCGCACACACTTGTGATCCTTACCCTGAGATGAACGGATGTACAAACAGGCATGTCAGAATCTACAGGTGTACTGATGCAGTCTAATTTTTTAAAACTTCAGTGGTGGGGAGATTTTAAAAGTCATATCCCTTTGTAAAAAATCCAACAATTCTCTGATGGATCTCATTGACTTCATAAATACTGTGAGATAGTGTGGATCCACTGGTTTTCAGCCCCACTTCATGCAGGAGATCCCAGTTCACATAGTTATTTTAAATGGAGAACATGTATTGGAATAACAGCCTAGAGCTGATGGGACAGAAGGAAGGAGCCGGCATGTTCATATATTTTTTGATCTTTGAGCCTTCATAGACTCCAGAGCTCAGCACAGTACTTGCTATAAGAAATGCTCAGTGAATAAACATCTAGTCCCGGCAGTCATAATTATCAAATAATATAGCTAAGTCTGAAAGAGATATACCTTAACACTATATAGTCAAAATAATTTACAGAAGACTTTTTGAAAATTAACGTTTTTGTCATATAATTCTACTATTATGCAAGGAATTTTTGCTTGATTGTTGTTTTTGAGATGGGGTTTCTCTGTGTAGGTCTGGCTGCCCTGAAATTTGCTCTGTAGACCAGGCTGGCCTCGAACTCAGAGAACTGCCGGCCTCTGTCTCTCGGGTGCTGGAATTAAAGGCATTCGCTACCGCTGCCCGCTCTGTTTGTGTGTTGTTATGAATGACAGGGTTTCACTACGTAACTACCGCTGTTTGCTTGCATTTATTTATTTATTTATTTATTTATTTATTTATTTATATGAATGAATGAATGAATGACAGGGTTTCATTACATAGCCTAGCGCTGCCCGCTCTGTTTGTGTGTTTATGAATGACAGGGTTTCACTACGTAACTACCGCTATGTTTGCTTGCATTTATTTATTTATTTATTTATTTATTTATTTATTTATTTACTACGTAACTACCGCTATGTTTGCTTGCATTTATTTATTTATTTATTTATTTACTACGTAACTACCGCTATGTTTGCTTGCATTTATTTATTTATTTATTTATTTATTTATTTATTTATTTATATAAATGAATGAATGACAGGGTTTCAGCGCTGCCCGCTCTGTTTGTGTGTTTATGAATGACAGGGTTTCACTACGTAACTACCGCTATGTTTGCTTGCATTTATTTATTTATTTGTTTGTTTATTTATTTATATAAATGAGTGAATGACAGGGTTTCATTACATAGCCTAGGCTCCAAACTCCTGGGTCCTCCTGCCTCAGCCCCCCAAGACCCTCTTTCTCTGTTCTTATTTATTTATTTATTTATTTATATAAATAAATGAGTGAATGACAGGGTTTCATTACATAGCCTAGGCTCCAAACTCCTGGGTCCTCCTGCCTCAGCCCCCCAAGACCCTCTTTCTCTGTTCTTTTACAAAAGCTCGCTAACTTGCCAAGGTTACTGAGCGGCGATCCAGTCCTTCACAAGCCGGTCAGTATTGCAGTGAAAGAAACCCACAAGCATCCCTCAAATATTAAAAAGCCAGGACTGGCAGGCGGACAATTGGTTAACGGGAAAAAGAAAAACTTCTTTTATGAGCAGGAAAAACAAAAAACAAAAAAACCGAGCCTAACCCTTCAGGAAAGACTTTAAGCACTAAGAAGATAGCCAAAAGCGGCTCCTCGCCCTCAACCACCACTACATCCCCATTGGGTCTCGTCGTGTGACATCATATCTTCGGCGTCCTGGAGGCGGGACTTCCTGTTCAGGCATAGCCTGTTTCAGGCGCGCCGGAAACTTCCTCCTGAGGGACGTGAAAGTCTCCGGGTCAGAATCTCTGCGGGGCGGGACCCGGTGTTTCCTGGTTTGGCAGGTGGATTTGCATTTTGGCGGGCGCGGAGTCTGTCGGGGTGGTGAGCAGCCGAAGCTGGGGCATGGATAGCCGCCTGCAGGAGATCCGGGAGCGGCAGAAGTTACGGCGGCAGCTCCTAGCTCAGCAGGTGTGCGGCGGGTGGGAGGGAGCATTAGTGCGCGTGCGCGGCCGCCTCTTTTAAAAAAAATTTTTTTTTTTTTTTTTTTTTTTTTTTTTTGGTGAACTCTCACATCAGCATCTGTCAAGGTCTTTGTCCCGGGACTTTTATTCCCTAGTCTACTCGAGTGCCTGTCAGAGTCATTACGTAGAAAACCAACCGCTGCCAGGCTTGGGCTTTCTGTCCCCACCGTGGCGGGCACGGACTTGAGTGGTGGGGGTAGACTTGGGAATTGTCGATGAGTGCAGTGCTAGTAGTTGCTACAAGAGCAAGTGGCAGTTTTAGCCCTTACATTTCACCGTCACTGTTGAAGCAGTGTTTCATGTCTTGCCTTTCTCCCGCGTCAGCTTCAGATTCTTTATTTTTTTTAAGATTAGTTTTTATTTTAAATTATGTGGGGTTTGTCTCTCTGTGTGTATATATATATGTGCACGTGAGCACAGCGCCAGAGGTGTTGGATCTTTCTGGAGCTGGAACTACAGGTAGTTGTGAGCCTCCTGGTGTGGGTGCTTGGGACTTGAACTCAGGTCCTTTGGAAGAGCAGTGCATGTTCTTAATCTTTTCTTGATATTGGTTTTGAAGGAAGTTTGATTATTTTCTTGAGATCCTGTCGAAAGACTCATTGGAAGCCACCTAAGTTAGAGCAAATTTTAGATTCTGCACTTAGAACACAGTCTACCTTCAACCAAACGTTTGAATCCTTACTTGGTAATTTATTAGAGACAGGAGGTGTTACGTTCACTAGTACATTAGGACTAGGTTTCCAAATTTTAACGTTTTTCCCTAGCCAGCCCTCACCAGAGAATTCTCTAAGATTCCTCTCTCTAGAGATTACTTTTCAAACCTTTCGCTTTCATTGAAGCTAGTGAATGAAGATGTGAGTGCTTGCCGTTTAGTAGACCATTCATGCAGGGAATACATACTACAAGTTGTTTTACTTAAAAATCTCAGGCTGTTTTCATTACACCATACAAATCAATATAAGTAATGGAGGGAAATGCTCAAAGCTTGAGTGAGTAAATTTTAGATTTCCAATGAGTCTTTCTCGCCAGGATCTCAAGAAAATAATACAAACTTCCTTCGACACCAGTCTCGAGAATGTGAAGGTGGGCTAGAGAGAGAGGTGGCTCAGTGGTTAAGGTAGAGCGCTGTCATTTCTCATTGCTAAATCTTGGGTTCCTCAAAGAACTTTCTGAAGGAATGACTCGTATTCTGAGATGAGAATTACAAATAGAGAATCAGACAATGCTCTAACTATCGGAAGTGAGTGTTCTGTCCTCTGACCAAGAAGTCGAGAAGATTTTTCTGGAGGAGGTGAACCTGATGAGCATTTCATTATTGGAAGAGAGTTTTCACTGAAGAAATGAGGGCGGCCATGTGAAGTGGTGCAGAGTATTTTGTTGTTTATGCCGCTAACTGGCAGCACTGATATTTTGAATACCTGCTTGCTCTGGGGCTAAAGCGACCACTAACTGCAGATTTTCTTATGCCGTGTTTGTACCTAATACTGCAGCGTTCCTCCTGTGTCCTCAGTCTGACTTGGAAGGTTTTCTGTGAATCGGCTCTATTCAGCTCAGCCTTTGTCTACATTTATTGCATTCGACAGAATTCCTCCAGCGGCCACTTACAGTTGACATTACTGGGTTTAAGCTGTTAGTAGATTTTATTAAAAGCTTAGCTTTAATGAAGCTGAGTGCATCTCTGTGAGAGCAGGAGATACATGTAGTACATAAAGTGGTTCACATGAAGGGCTTTGCTTTCTGTGTTACTGCTTCTGATGCCAACTTGTATTTCATTCACCATTGGCGACAGGGAATCATCCTAATTTCAAATTTAACCAAATGCGTAAAATACTTTCCGTCTGACAAAGTCATTCTTAATTAAAATGATTTTCTTACCATTCACTTAGAGTTGATCTTGCAAGCCTATTGATAGTGTGCTAAGGGTGGTGTTGCTTTTATAAAATACTTGATTTGTTGAAATTAGCAACACATTTTGGGCGTGTGAACAATGCGTTGTGACCTAACTTTGGGTTCTTGCTTCCTAGTTGGGAGCTGAGAGTGCGGATAGCATTGGTGCTGTGTTAAATAGCAAAGATGAACAGAGGGAGATTGCTGAAACCAGAGAAACCTGCAGGTATGCGGAGTAACCTTGCTAGTGTGTGTTCATGGTGGGAAAGGATCATTTGTTTCAGTTTCTGTTGTGACTTATGGGGGAGCTTCGGGGGAATGAGACAGTCATGCTATGTAGCCCATGTTGGCCTCAAACTTGGAGCACCTCTGCCTGAACCTCTTGAGAACTGAAATCTCCCATAAAGGGTTGATTTTTAATAAGCAATTGTAGATTGAGTGTGTTCTTAAGAAAACTGAAAATGGAAATTTCGGAAACAGTTTTAATGTCAGGTTGAAATTATGAAATATTTTCTGAAAACACTGGGCTCCTATTTATAAAGTGGGTGGAAGTGAAGTGTTACACTAAGAATTAGCTTACATATCATAAATAATGTCGAATCATAATTTTAAGAAAATATACTTCAAAAGTAGTATTTATCTGATAATTCAAAAAACATTTCATAATTTTAATTTTCTAGATTACCAGTTGTATCAGTTTAGCTAGTATAAAATATATGTAAACTAGTATAAATGATACATAGTTTCAGAGTTTCTTTCATAATACAGTCTTCATACTTGCTTATTTCCTCACTTGTCTGCTTGCTTATAAATAAAGCTACAGATTATTGCCTCTGACTCTTGGCTGTGTTGTAAGCTGAGTAAATAGATACTTAATCAGGAAACATTTGGCTTTGTTTCTATAACTTGTTAATAATACAGGCAGACCCATGTACACCTTTTGTATTCTCTGGTGAGATAGCTGCAGTTTAATTTTCAGGGCTTCCTATGATACATCTGCTCCAAACTCAAAACGGAAGTGTCTGGATGAAGGAGAGACTGATGAAGACAAAGTAGAAGAATATAAGGCAAGTGGAAATGAGATAGTTTTACGCATGGCTGAGAAAAAAAAATTAATCATTCTAATAGATTAATCTCATTTAGAGGGCTGGATGTTAAGATGTGCTAAAATCCTTATGAGTAACGTTTATGTTTTCAGTTAAAGACCTGTATCAGTTTGCTCATTTTATGTAAGTGTATGTGACTTACATATGATTATTTATATAAAACACAGTATAGCTATTAGTAAATATTGGCAATAATACTCTTTCAGAACATCAAAAAGATACATATATTATAAACTTTAGGTAGTAGAATTGTAGTAGATTTTGGGAGGCTGCAACAGTCACTTTTGAGTGACATTGTTCTATTAACAGCACAAGATAGTATAATTAAAGTATTTTGACAGCTCATGGGCTCCACAGCAGTTGTATAACCATTTCCAAAAGAACCCAAGCTAAACTTGACTTTTAAAAATAGAATCTTGTATTAATTCTTTAGAACCCAGAGTCTAATGTGTGCTGCCCATAGACAGTGTGTAGCTATTCACTGGGTCAGGGTTATCTACCAGGAACCATATCCCTAAAGAGAGGGTCCTCCCTAACAAAGCAGCACTCAGCTCTTAATAGTTCCTCAGCTAGGGATAGGGGGACTCAGGAGCCCTTTCCCCTACCTTCTACGGTGGAGTGCTGTGTAGCTTGATCTTTTGTAAGCCACCAGAATTGTTGTAAGTTCATGGATATAGCAGTCTTGTCATGTCCGGAAGATACTGATTCATCTAGACCCTCCACAACCTCTCTCTCTTACAGGCTTGTTACCCCTCTCCCCTTTTCTCCTATGTTCCCTAAGCCTTGGGGGCAGGCTGTAATATAGATGTCCATTTATGACTGAGTATTCCACGTAATATAGATGTCCATTTATGACTGAGTATTCCACGGACACTACACTTAGATCAGTTGAGTCTGTATTAACTGCCATTAACTACACAAAGAAGTTTCTTTAATGATAGTGAGAGCTACACTAATCTATGAGGGTAGAAATAACCTATTTAGAGGGCAGTTTGATACGGTGTCCACTTGGCTCATCTGTGGGGTTTATGAGCTCCCCAGACATTAAGTCATGGTCAGATTTACAGTAGCAGACTTTCATTTCCTCTTGTGGAGTAGGCCACAAGAAATTTCAGTCAGAAATTGGTTGTTTACCCTCATAATAGTCATGCCATGATTGCACCACATGCATACCTAGCCAGGCCATGTTACATGATGAGGTTCACAGCTGTATAAAGGTTTTGGTGTGTTTTCTTTCCCTGCAGCTGAGAGTTCTACATCTTCATCTGAAGGCTGCTAGCAGAACACTGGTTTTCAGGCAGCCAGGGTGAGGGTCTTAAGCCCACACCCACAGTGACACAACTACTCCAACAAGGCCACAGTTACTCCAATAGGGCCACATCTTCTAAAAGTGCCACTTCCTAGGCCGAGCATGTACAAACCATCACACCGTATAACCCCTTCCCAGCGCCCTACCCACTTAGCAAAACCTAAGTTTGGTTTCCAACACCCATCTATATGTACAGCACTCATGTGTTCATATCATGAGCTCTTGCAGAGTGCCTGAATTCAGTTCTCCTCACCCACATGGTGCCTGACAACCATCTGTGACTCCAGTTCCAGGGGATCCGAGGCCGCCTGCTGACCTCTGAGGGCAAAGCACTGATACCCACAAAATAAACAAGTCACAATGTTAATATAAACATATCTGAGGGGATTAAAGCACACTTAAGGTGCAGTAATTTAATATATATACATAAATGTATATGTAAAATATAAAATATATAAACAAGAATATGTATATGGTGTGTGTGTGTGTGTGTGTGTGTGTACGTACATATACACGCACACACATATAAAACATATATATCCTGAAACTTGCTCTGTAGACCAGGCTAGCCTTGAACTCAGCCATCTGTCTCCCCTGCCTCCTGGTGCTGGCATTAGAGAAGCACCAGCATGCCTAAGTGCGTGTATTTTACATCTTTTCTTGATCTTCCTTTTCAAGGATGAACTGGAAATGCAGCAGGAGGAAGAGAATTTGCCATATGAAGAAGAGATTTACAAAGATTCCAGTACCTTTCTTAAGGTAAAATAAAGAGTTTTCAGGTCTTAGAGCTTTCACATTTGAGCTCTGTGCTGTAAAGGACCTCATTTTCTTTAGGAGTTTTTCAGTTTTTGAGAGATCCATGTATGAAAGCAAAGATCTTAAATTACTCATAAAATATTCTTCTGATTATTTGGATATTTAGCTTATAATAATGGTGTATTCATGTCAATATCTGTTGATAATGTTTTTTTTAATGTTATTTTTAGTGTTTTCAAATATTAGTGCTTTTTTTTATTTCATACTTTGTACAGCTTCATAACAAAGTCAGTGTCTATCATAAGAGTACATACTGCTTATTTAATTTTGACCATTTCTTTAGGGAACGCAGAGCTTAAATCCCCATAATGATTACTGCCAACATTTTGTAGACACTGGACACAGACCTCAGAATTTCATCAGGGATGTAGGTATGTCAGCTTTATTTGGACTATCCTGCTGTCAAGTGTTGCTACATGCATGTGATTTACGCAGTTTGTAGATTATTTATAACCAAACCTTTTTCAGGCTGGACTTTCACCCTTGGGTCTCAATGTTTCTAGTCTACCTCCCTTGCCTTTAAGCAATGCTATGCCTCTCTGTACGTTTTTAAACATAATTTATATACCTTATAATTAACCCATTAAAAGAATATAATTCAGTGTTCTTTGAATGCATACAGAGCCTTCTTAGCAATCATTAGCAGTCTGTTTTAGAACGTTTGCTTCTCAAAGGGAGCTCTGTACCCATTAGCAGTGGGACCACATTCCTTCCTCTAACCTGCCCCTCCCTCGGGCGTAACCATGAATCTGTTTTCTTTCTTTGTATGTCTGGCCATCCTGGACATTTCATGTAATTGAACTCATATATAACAGGAGGCTTTTTGTGATGGCTTCTTTAGCACAGTGTTTTCAAGGGTTGTTAATACTGTAGCATATTCAATACATCTTTTCATTCTCAAATAATAGACCATGTGAAAGTGAATATATACACATATACATGGGTTTTATTTAATCACTTAGGTTTGTGGTTATAGATTTTGTTGTAGGCACCCATGTATGACATGTACTCATTTTTCTTTGACAAACACCAGGGGGTGGAATTGATGGGTCATGTAATTCTCTAAAGTGTGTTGATTCTGTGTTTGACTTTTGGCAGTACCACTGCCACACCATTTCGCTTCCCTAAGAGTAAAGTATGCAGATTCAAGTCTCTCCACCTTCTGTGTTGCTGTGCATGGTTTTTACCATAGCCTTTCGAGTGAATGCTAAGTATGGCAGTGTAGATTTGGTTTTTGTTTTGTTTTGGTGGTGTTGTTTGTTGTGTTGTTGTTGTGATTTTTTTTTTTTTTTTTTTTTTTAGTTTTATGGACAGGAGTGTTTGGTGCATTTGTGTATTTACTTGTATGCCTGGTGCCATTGAAGGCCAGAAGAGGGCTTCAGGCCCCCTGTACTGGAGTCATAATTGGTTATGGATGTGAGCCGCCATATGGGGGCTGGGACCACATGCTTCCTCTACAAGAGTAGCAAGTGTTCTTAACCACTGAGCCATCTCTCCAGCCCCCTGTGTTTTTAAAATACAGTTTTATTTGAGAACTTCAGTTATGAGCACTGTATATACACCCCTCAAGCTCCTCCTGTAACCCCCATTCATGTTCTCTTTAGTCATTGTTATAAGTATATGCGTGTGTAGTCATTTAGTGTTGCCTTTACGTGCTTGTGACCAGAGCTAAGCACATAAGTGGTAGCTCACTTCTAGAGGAAACTAATTCTTTCTGTCTCAGGCACGGGTACCAAGTACCGAGTAGACTCTCCCATGTCCACGTCAGCTTGTATTGTCATTATGCTAGTCTTGTTCAGGCAGCCAGAGTGTTGAGATTTTCCAGGTGCACCTTTCCCTATTGCCTAACAGTAGGTGAACAGCCTGGTCAGGTGTGCTGACCCTCTGGCTGTCCATGATTTTTTTTGGAGTTGGAGCCTTAGATGTAATGGTTGTATTGTAGATATATCCATTGGAGTTGGGCACCCCTTAGTCCCCTCTTCTCTGCCATTTGACCAGTTGTAGATCTCTGTCATAGTCTCCATTTGTTTAAAAAAAAGTTCGTTTGATATGGGGGTGAAAGCCACTCTTACCTGTGAGTATAGGATAGTTTAGAATACAGCTAGAAATTATATTAGTTTAGGAAAATGACAATACCCCTGGTCACAGTAGTTGATTAGGTTTACAGTACTAGGCAAGCAAGAATTCCCTCCTAGCAAGAAGGCCTTAAGTCCAACTAGATGGCTGTTCATTATTCCCTGCATGTCAGGTCATCACTGTACCACTGGGAAGTTGTTGTCAGCCAGTCATTGTTGTGGTTCAGAGGCTTTAAGGCTGGGTAGCACTGCTCTTTGCTCCTCTCTCTCGGCAGGCAGCTTGAATAGCACCTTTGAGGACAGGGAGGAAGCGTCCAGCTCAGGTCCAGCTCAGGTCCAGCTTGATGCTCCCAAGTCCTGTGTCCTGAGTGGGTGGTGTCAGTAAGGTCTTAACTGTAGATAGGTGGGTACACAGGATCTGCTTGTGCTTGTTTTTTGTCTTAGTTTGATTTGATTTGGTTTTGGCTTTTAAGATAGTCTTACTGTATAGCTCAAGTTAGCCTAAAAACTTTGTCCTAAAGTGAACATCCTTTTGCCTTAGCCTGTCAGGACCAATGATTATAAGTCTCTGCCATCAGGCCCATATTCTATTGAGGTTTTGATTTATATTTTCTTGACAATAAGCTTAGCATCCTATAGACATATTGGCCCACTTAAATATCTTCTAAGAAATAACTGCCGGGTGTGGTGGCACACGCCTTTAATCCCAGCACTCGGGAGGCAGAGGCAGGCGGGTTTCTGAGTTCGAGGCCAGCCTGGTCTACAAAGTGAGTTCCAGGACAGCCAGGGCTATACAGAGAAACCCTGTCTCAAAAAAAAAAAAAAAAAAAAGAAATAACCAAATAGTTTGCTTATATTGTACCTTTTTTCTCTTACTGAATTTAAAAAGCTGTTTGTATTTTTTGTACACACACACGATTTATAAATATTATCTCTCATTCTGCTAATTATCTTTTTAGATTCTTAATAGTGTCATTGTAGCACAAAAATTTAAATGTGATACAATTAAATTTTGTCATCTGTAAGCATTATCACTCCTGAAGAATGAATTTAAGTGTGATTTTTAATGTACTGTTTTTCTTAGTACTAGGGCGTGAACACAGGGCCCTTGTGTATGCTAAGCAAGTGTCAAGCCCTATTTTATTTTATTTTATCATTTGCAACAGGGTCTATGTATGTTGCCTAGACTGACAGTGAACTTGCTATGTGGCCCAGGCAAGCCTCCAACTTATGATCCTTTGGTTTCAGCCTGTTCAGTGGCTGGGATTACACAAATAAACCACCACACCAGGCTCTGATTTTAATGTTTTTATAAGTAGAATAAGAGATAGCATTAAAAAGTTAGGATATATTACATACTTATATTTGAATATAAACTCATTTCTTAAGATACCTGTTTTTTCCCAAGATAAATAAGTATATATATGTAAAATTATTATAAATTGAGAACAGGTTGTATTGATGTATTGTGAGTTAAATGGAGATTTGAATTAACTATAATGCCTTATGTTGTAGCAGCAAAAAAAATCAAATACAAAACAAAAAAAAGTTACTGAATACTTTTTATGGTAACATGATAAAAAGTTCTGGTTTTTCCAAGATCTTAATGCTAAGGAACAAGGCTGATTGTAAATTCCCATGTACCAAACAGTATGCCACAGATCTGTTCATCAGATCATCAGGGAAGATAGACTTCAGGACTGCAGTTCTACCTTCTGTTTTGTAGATGATAAGAGATTGACGGTTATATTCAAACCTGACAGCTCTGCAGCCTTCAAATGTTTTTATTTTAAATGTGATCTAAATCACCACTTGAGGGGGCTTTATGATTTGTTTCTATTTTTACTCTTCCTGTTAACGGCTTTGAGCTTTTCAAAGTATATTTATTATTTTTAATTCGGTGTATATGCCTGAGTGTGTTCACATGGGTGCATGTGCCCTCAGAGGCCAGAAGAGGGTGTCAGATCCTCTGGACCTGGAGTTACAGGAAGTCATGAGCCATACGATGTGAGTGCTGAGAACCAAACTTGGGTCCTTTGGAAGAGCAGCAGTGGGCTCTTACAGCTGATCCGTCTCCCCTGCTCCCATACTTTTAGTTTTTAAGTTAAGGTATTTATATCATTTATCTTCTTATCAGTGTTTGTTATGTGTGGAAAGCAAGTAAAAGTGAACTACTAATTCTAATTTAAAGTGATGGCAAAGGAGACTCATAGCTTTGTGTTCATTAGTGTTAACCTCAGTTGAACTAAAGTTGAGAATTGACTATTTTTTCCTCCTTAGGTTTAGCTGACAGATTTGAAGAATACCCTAAACTTAGGGAACTCATCAGACTAAAGGATGAGTTAATAGCTAAGTCAAACACTCCTCCCATGTAAGTAGTTCAGTGCCTTTTCTTTCCAACTCTGACTTACATGATCAGTCTCTTTACGCTGTTATTTTATTCTTTCTTATTTTTAGTAAAATACATTATTTTGGAACTGGTGCTAAGTCTATAGTGGCTTGTCATTGAACTTTCTAGGTAGTTTAGGAGGTTTGTGAATTCTGACGCACAGTCTATAAAGTAGAGATGCCCTCTTCTGGGGCTGGGGGTTCTTGAAACAGCCTTGCAAATGCCTGGGACTGGGAACACTTGAAACTGCCTTGCAAACGCCTGTCTCATGGTGCTTTGCTATACGTGTCTTGCATTTTTCTTCAGCGTTAGGGAGTCACTATACTTCCTGGGCACTCAGTAGAGCTTGCTGGGGGCAAGTCTGGTGCTCTCCCTGTGAGCTGGATGACAGGAAAATTCTTGCCTTCAGAGATGACGATGACTTCATTATAGCCTGTGACTTTTCAGTTTAAGCATTAAAAGCCCCCAAGCCTTAAAAACAAAAGAAAAAAGTATCTTGGATTGGTTCTGGTGAGATAGCCGGCTGTGAGAAAGCTTCTTGTCCAGGGCTGCATGCCTGATGATATGAGTTCAAAGCCCACAGCCTGGATAGAGGTGGAAGGAGAGAGCTCACTGCACAAAGTTGCTCTCTGACCACCACATGCATATCATGGCCTGTACACCACCCAGTAATAATAAATGTTTTCTTCCAAAGTGTCTTTGAACTTAAAACTTCCATACTGTGTGAAAATAACTTCATCAAAGGCTAGTAGTAAATCTCATTAGGTAGTGTAAAAACACTGTCAATATAAATATTTTTATTAATGAACAAGCTAATAAAGTGAAATCGGGTCCATATTTAGAAATTCTGTATTCCTAAAGGAGGAATTTGGAACTTAGATGTCATTTTTCTAACCTAATTAAATAATGATATTCTTTTCATAATAATAATATATAATATAAAAGTTAAAATAGGTTAGATATCGCATGAGTGTAGATTTTCAGTGTAAATATAAGTGAAGAATTTATTCTGGGTATACATGTTTTTTTCCTTTGTTGTAAATATCTCCATGTCCTAAGGAAGACATTAGTGATATAAAGTCTGCAGTAAACAAAAGATGTACTAGAAAAAAACTAACTAGTAATTAGATCATGACTATCTTGAAAATAATGTTTAGCAATAATTATCAAATAATATTGGGTAATGAATTTCCTTCATTACCACCAGAGATATTTCAAAATCCTTTCCCCCTTTTACTAGGTACTTACAAGCAGACATAGAAGCCTTTGACATCAGAGAATTGACACCCAAATTTGATGTGATTCTCCTGGAGCCCCCTCTGGAAGAATACTATAGAGAGACTGGCATCACTGCGAATGAGAAATGCTGGACCTGGGATGATGTACGGTGAAACGCTACACACTGTAATGGCGTATTTACCTCCCAGAGAGTACACGCTTATTTGTCCAGAAAGCGGGGTTATGAGTACACTTCACTGTGGTTTCTTAGGAGCTTAGTCTTCTGTTTGACAGCCATTAATTAAGGTTTTGAAGGTTTTAATGAGATTAGTGAGATCATCTGATTGGCAAGAGGGCTGGACTAGAGGACAGTAAGTGTGAACCGTGGGAAGGCAGGAGACTTGGGGATACTCACGGGTCAGAGAAGAGTTGTGCAGATACCTGGACAAAAGTGGTCCTCCTACCTCAGTCACCCCAAACTGTCTGTGGCTATAGGCATATGACATTTCATTTTGTCTGTACCTTTGGGCTCTAATAACCTCTTACTATCTCTGCTTTTATTAGCTCTGTAGAAAATTCCATCATTCTGTAAATGTACTTTTTTTTGAACGCCTAAGAAAACAAGTATATGTATATGTCTTTTTGTACATGTATGTGTGTTGATTGTTGATAGAATAACAAACAGCATATCTAAATAACTTCAGGCATAGAGTTTATTTTCTATGCTATTTCCTAGAATATCTGAAGAATACATTTGTAGAGACCCTATTAAGTCTCAACAGTTATTGTTTGGATTTATGATAAGTGGGACACATTTGGTGCTATATTATTTTGATCTTCTTCTAGATTATGAAGTTAGAAATCGATGAGATTGCAGCACCTCGGTCATTTATATTTCTCTGGTGCGGTTCTGGGGAAGGATTGGACCTTGGGAGAGTAGTAAGTTGATGTTTGTGTTTTGTTCTTAATTTTTTTTTCAGGTGGATTCTTAAGTTAATTAGGAAAAGAACATAAAGGCTACAAAGATTAGTGTGCTTTTGCCTCCTTCATTTTTTTGACTAGCTTAAAAATACCAAGAATTATATAACACTGAGGTGATATAACATTATATCTGATATTTAGTCACAGTGACAAGAAAAGTAACATGCAAATAACTAAATGATGTATTTAACATCTGTATTATGCTTATATTTCTTATTTAACATCTGTATTATGCTTATATTTCTTATTTAACATCTGTATTATGCTTATATTTCTTATTTAACATCTGTATTATGCTTATATTTCTTATTTAACATCTGTATTATGCTTATATTTCTTATTTAACATCTGTATTATGCTTATATTTCTTATTTAACATCTGTATTATGCTTATATTTCTTATTTAACATTTCTTATTTAACATCTGTAT
This sequence comes from Mus musculus, assembly GCF_000001635.26. Taxonomy (NCBI): domain Eukaryota; kingdom Metazoa; phylum Chordata; class Mammalia; order Rodentia; family Muridae; genus Mus; species Mus musculus. Next base: position 123,373,497 of record NC_000069.6, on the reverse strand, counting down.
TATGCTTATATTTCTTATTTAACATTTCTTATTTAACATCTGTATTATGCTTATATTTCTTATTTAACATTTCTTATTTAACATCTGTATTATGCTTATATTTCTTATTTAACATCTGTATTATGCTTATATTTCTTATTTAACATTTCTTATTTAACATCTGTATTATGCTTATATTTCTTATTTAACATTTCTTATTTAACATCTGTATTATGCTTATATTTCTTATTTAACATTTCTTATTTAACATCTGTATTATGCCTATATTTCTTTTGTGTCTGCTCTGAAATTGTTGGTTCCCCTCTATAAAACTTTTATTCTAGTTTATTTTATTTCTTTTATTGGATATTTTCTTTATTTACATTTCAAATGTTATCCCCTTTCCAGGTCTCCCCTCCAGAGCCCCCCGTCCCATATCCCCAACCCCTGCCTCTGTGAGGGTGCTCCCCCACCCACCCACCTTCCCGCCCTGGAATTCCCTTCACCTGGGCATTGAATCCCAACAGGACTAAGGGCTGCTCCTCCTCCTGATGTCCAACAAGGCCATCCTCTGCCACATATGTGGCCAGAGCCATGAGTCCCTCCATGTGTACTCTTTGGTTGGTGTTCTAGTCCCCGGGAGCTCTAGGTTCTAGCCTGTTGACACTGTTTCTTCCCTACATGGGCTGCAAACCCCTCAGCTGCTTCAGTCCCTTCTCCAACTCCTCTGTCTGTGACCCTGTTCTTAGTCCAATGGTTGGCGCTATAGAACTTCTTAATTCTGGTTATATTAAGTTTTTGTTTTGTTTTATTTTTTTAAGATTTAATTTTGAAATTATTTCTAGTGCTTGCGAAAGTGGGGTTACAGAAGATGTGAAGATATTTGTTGGATTAAAACCAATAAAAACAATCCTGGAAAGACAAAGACTCTAGATCCAAAGGCAGTTTTCCAGAGAACAAAGGTATTGTCTTTTTTATCTTGTTTTCTTTATTATTATTCTCTTAAACTTTTCTATATTACTATATACTGTGAAATTTATTTCAGCAATAATGCTTTTATGCTAGTAAAGTAGTGTGAGCATTACAGAAGTATACCCAAGATACCTTAAAAGTGTCTCCTTCCCAGTCCTGGGCCAGTGCACACTGTGCTAGACAGTGGCTTTCTGTATATTGTAAGCTGACATAATTCCAAGTTAGTTAGCTCTGGTCCACCTGACGCTCAGAAGCTTCCCTTCTGCACGCTTAGGAGGAAGAACTGACAGCGGAACTCAGTAGCCGACCATTAGAGTCATGCTTGCCTGCTCTCACCTTGTCTTCCCATGCAAGAACCACTAAGGGCTTCTGCTGCACATGACTGTCTCACTAGTGTAAGCTGAAAGAGCTTTTGCACATTACACCTTGGAAGCCACTAGAGGGCGCGTCTGTCTTCCTAAGTTTTCCTTGGACTCGATCATTTACATGACAGCATGTAGGAAATCCCCGGTTGGTGGAGCTGGAATTGCTCTGAGAGAGGTGTGCCTGGAGCCAGCCTCGAATCCCATCCTCCTTTCCCTGCAGCTTACTCACCACGTGTGTCCTTCCTGTCGGCCTTTTATAAACATGCTAGAGTCAGCACCTGTCCTAACTGTGTGAGCCCAGGAGGGCCATTGCAGCCCCACAATTATAGCTGCTTGGTGATAAGTGTATGCCCTGAAGGTGGGGTGGGTAGATTGTGTCATAGCTGAGCCCATGTGGAACAGAACTACAGTGGGAAGTGCAACATTACGTGGTGTGGGAAATCCTGCATACCTGCGTTGGAAGTGAAGTAGGATTTTAAAAGTATTTGAGTGACTGTAGAAGGGAAAAATGTTTTTCCCATTTTCTTGGCAGTTGTCTGAAAGCCAGAGATCTAGGATTTCCTGTCATAGTTTTATCACTAAACTATATCCCGACAATCCATAGAAGTAAGGATTGTTTTAGAACTGTTTAGAGTTGGTAAATGCTGTGAGATCCTGATTGTTGGTAATGAGAGCCATCGGTGTGCTTTGTCACAGGAGCATTGCCTGATGGGGATCAAAGGAACCGTGAAGCGAAGCACAGACGGGGACTTCATTCATGCTAATGTTGACATTGACTTAATTATCACAGAAGAACCTGAGATTGGCAATATAGAAAAACCAGTAGAAATTTTTCATATAATAGAACATTTTTGTCTTGGTAGAAGACGCCTTCATCTCTTTGGGAGAGATAGCACTATCAGGCCAGGTGAGACCTCAGTTTTGATAAAAGACAGTTTTTTCCTTGAGATGTGGATTTTAAGTTATAGGACGTAGCCTGTGTAAAATAGAAGTCTTATGTATTTAATTCCTCTTTTTTCTAGCTCACATGTGAGCAATTTTATCTTAGCAAACTGAGAAGGCAAAGAATTCCCATGCACTCTCTGCCCCACACATGCATTACCCCCCATTATCATTGTTTCTCACATAACTATACAAAGTCTATCTTAGAATTGACATTGGCGGTGTCTGTGGATTTATATAAGTTGGTTATAGTGTATCCAACCGTTGTAATAGTACACTGAAAACGTTTTCTGCCTAAAAGTCCTCCCTACTCCACTTAGTTTTTGGCACCTCCTAATTATCCGAATTTTGGGGTACATTGTGATGTTTCTTTGCCTGTGTATAGTAACGTCAGGGTAATGTTGACTATGTCACCTCAGTTCTTTGTATTGGGGACATTTAAAAATCTATGCTTTTTGAAGTATTCAGTTATTACTCAGCTAAGCTGTGCATTGCTGTTTCCTGGATTCCTCACTGTCTGGTCTGCGGCCTTCTTCCCCTCACTCTTACCTGGCCTCTTGTAACCAGTGCTGTAGTCTCTGCATCCTTCATATGCACGTTTTGTTTCTACCTGTAAATGAGGATTTGTGGTGTGTGTTCTTTGCCTGACTTATTTCAGTTAACATAAAGCCTTCTAGTCCCATTACAGTCAATAACAGAATATATGACATTCAGTTTATCCATTCCTCCATCAGTGGACACCTAGGTCATTTCCGTAGCCTGCTTGTGTGAATAGTACTACAGGCTGCTTTTAGTTCCTTTAGATATGTACCCCAGGCGTAGGGTCTCTGAATCGTATGAAGTCCTCTTTCTAGTCCTTTGAGAGCCTCCGTAATGTGTTCCATAGTAAGTGTTGATCGGCCTTCCCATCAGTAGCTGTGGGAGCTCCCCTTCCTCAGCCTCTCCAGCCATACTAGTTCTTTTTCCTGTGATCATAGCCATTCTGACTGCAGCGGATGATACCTCATTGTGCTTTTGTTTGCTTAGTTATTAATGGTGGTGTGCATTTTTTTTCATAGCCTTAGCTGTGAGTGTTATCTTCTTGTGAGAAAAGCCATTGCCCACGGAAAGATGGCATGAGGAGGGCAACATGGCTATTTGGATATTTGTATAAGAGAAAAGCACATTTTTTCCTCAAATGAGAAATGAGAAAAACAGTCGTCCCATTTTCTTAAGTAGGGAAGATATATGTATATACTTTATTAACCCAACCCAAACATTGTGTATTAAAATATCTTTTCTAAGTGGTATTCTAACAACACAATACATAGATGAGGAACAATAAGGATGATATGTAACAAAAGCTATAATCTAGAACGAGAAACAAGGTATGTGCATATGGACCTTTTACAATAGGACATGCATGTTGTATGTTCTACACCAGAGGTGATGGCTGTGTGTGTAACTGAGCCATCTTTGAGAGTGTGTTAAGGATTTGAACTAGCCCCTAAAGACCACCAAAAGAGGAAGGAGATGGAAAATATTTTCTGTTTTCCCCGCTTTATTTCAGGCTGGCTCACAGTTGGACCAACGCTTACAAACAGTAACTACAATGCAGAAACATATGCATCGTATTTCAGTGCCCCCAACTCATACTTGACCGGATGTACAGAGGAAATCGAGAGGCTTCGACCGAAGTCACCTCCTCCCAAGTCCAAGTCTGACCGTGGGGGTGGAGCTCCCAGAGGTGGAGGAAGGGGGGGAACATCTGCTGGCCGTGGTCGGGAAAGAAACCGATCCAATTTCCGAGGAGAGAGAGGTGGCTTTAGGGGGGGCCGTGGAGGCACGCACAGAGGCGGCTTTACTCCTCGGTAGCTCTTACACTTGCATCTTTATCACAGTGGAGACTTGCTTCAGAGCTCACTCCCAGCTTGTACTTTGCTTTAGTTTCTCATGCTGCCAGAAAGATCTTAGCCACCCCACCCCACCCCAGGGACTGGCAGTTGTCACAGACTGAGCTTTTGCTCAGGGTGGGTGAGTCACGTGTGCGCAACACCCCGACCTGACTTGACTGATTCCAGTCAAGGCTTTGGCTTCCTGGAAATGGCTGCGCAGAGGCTTCGGCATCTCAGAGGAGTGGCAGGAGTGGGTGCTGTGTTCCCTGTCATGGCTGCACGGCAGCAGGAGGCTGGGAACCCGGGTAGAACAGAATTAGAGAGGTGGTCACTGTGTTGGGCCTTTAATGTTTTCTTGTTGAAACACTAAAAAGAGAAGAGTTTTTCCCCTTACTTTTAAATTCTAAAAAATAACATGAAGTATCATTTGAGTTCCCAGAACTCGGGAGGGGAAATGAAATCTCGTTCTTCCAGATCAGAATCTGAGGTGGTTGCAGTCGTCAGGGTAGGTAACGGGAGAGGCAGGCAGAGCATGGGATATTTCAAACAAAACCAAGCTTATCATAATGTAAATTAGCGGCTACAGATGGCTCCTGACCATGTGTCTTCAGAAGCAAGACAAGGCATGTATGTCTCCAGGTCGGAGTGTGAACCTGATCTTGGGCTAACCTAAGATAATTCAGATTTCTTAGCAAAGGCAAAAACAGATTTGGGGAGGGGCTGGTTTAAACGGTTGAGAAAATAAAATCTTGATGATGAGGAAATGACAAACATCTTTAAAGTTGTTACTAAAGAAAATTTAGGTAAAAGCAATTCCAGAAAACCCTTACGAATACAGCGTGGAAGAGGACCTGCAGTGTCCTTTGATTAGAACTATGTGGTGCAGAAGTCGCCGCAGGGCTGATGGGCAGATCTCTTGGCTGTGGGAAGCTTCGTGCTGTTGCCTTTCTACACCTTAAGTCCTATTTGATGGATTTGGATATGCCAGATGAGATAATGCCAATATTGTTCTGGGTAACTCCTTTTTTATTTTGCTATAACTTTTCTAATAAAAATTTAAACCTTTGAATTAAGTTTGTTTTCCTTAGATGCAGTTGCTATTGTTACCAAATGAAAAGGGGCCAACCTAAGGTGACACTCCTCCCTCGGGTTGCATTTGAGTGGCTGTTCTGTTCTACTGGTCAGTTATGGGCATGACAGCCATGAAACATACGGCTCGAAAGACTTACACTTTAAATGCTTCATGAATTTGGCTCTCCAACCAATTGGTGCTTTCTAGTACAGACAACCTTTAGGTATCACAGGTGGTTAGAATATTTGCTGTGATGTTGTTTTTAATTTCAGTAATTATAAATTATCTAAAAAGCAAAACTATGGGCCAGATTTGACCTGTAAGGTGAAGGTAGGAACTCCCACTTGTTCAGTGACGGCTTCTTCAGAGCTCTAAGGAATGTCCCTTCCATCAGACCAAATAGTTTTCACTGAATTACCATCTTCCAGAGGTCTGAGAGCCAACTTTTGTTTGTTCTTTTTCAAAATTGATAAAGAATAGTGGTTTAACTAACTCTCTGGCCATTTATTTAATAGTAGCCTAAATGGGAAAGGAAGTGTGCATTAGGAATACAGGGACAGTCGAGTGTCAGAGAGGATGGTGAGGAATGCTAAATGAGCAGGGAACTGACATACAGAAACCATTCTTTCTATTATTGTTGTTATTATTATTGATTTTCTTCATTTACATTTCAAATGCTATCCTAAAAGTCCCCTATGCCCCACCCCCGCCCTGCTCCCCAACCCACCAACTCCTGCTTCCTGGCCTTGGCATTCCCCTGTACTGGGGCATATAATCTTCACAAGACCATGGGCCTCTCCTCCCATTGATGGCCAACTAGGCCATCTTCTGCTACATATGCAGCTAGAGACATGAGCTCTGGGGGGTGCTGGTTAGTTCATATTGTCGTTCCTCCTATAGGATTGCAGACCACTTTAGCTCCTTGGGTACTTTCTCTAGCTCCTCCATTGGGGGCCCTGTGTTCCATCCAATAGCTGACTGTGAGCATCCACTTCTGTATTTGCCAGGCACTGGCATAGCCTCACAAGAGACAGCTATATCAGGGTCCTATCAGCAAAATCTTGCTGGCATATGCAATAGTGTCTGTGTTTGGTGGCTGATTATGGAAATCACCATGCCTGACCTCAAGCTGTACTATAGAGCAATTGTGATAAAAAACAGCATGGTACTGGTACAGCAATAGACAGGTAGACCAATGGAATAGAATTGACCCAGAAATGAACCCACACACCTATGGTCACTTGTTCTTTGACAAAGGAACTGAAACCATCCAGTGGAAAAAAAGACAGCATTCTCAATAAATGGTGCTGGCTCAACCGGTGGTTATCATGTAGAAGAATGCAAATTGATCCATTCTTATCTCCTTGTACAAAGCTCAAGTCTTAAGTGGATCAAGGAATTCCACATAAAACCAGAGACACTGAAACTTATAGAGGAGAAAGTGGGGGAAAGCCTCGAAGATATGGGCACAGGAGAAAAATGCCTGAACAGAACAGCAATGGCTTGTGCTGTAAGATCAAGAATCGGCAAATGGAACCTCATAGAATTGCAAAGCTTCTGTAAGGCAAAAGACACTGTCAGTAAGACAAAAAGGCCACCAACAGATTGGGAAAGGATCTTTACCAATCCTAAATCTGATAGGGGACTAATATCCAATATATACAAAGAACTCAAGAAACTGGACTCCAGAAACCATTCTTACCCCAGTGTCACAGCCGCTGTAGAAGCAGTGCGGAGTTCGTGTTGGCTCCAGATCCTGTGCCTAGTCTCCACGCTGGGCTGCAGCATGGTCCCTCGGTCCTTGTGTCCCTCGGTCCTTGTGTCCCTCGGTCTTTGTGCTTCTGCACTGAGGCCACACTTGCTTTCACCCCCTTTCTCTTAATGGCAAACTCCTTTCAAATAACCAGCTTTCCACAGATGCCTCCGTCACTCTTAGTTTTTTGGACCTTCAGCTCTTGTGAAACTCCAAGTCAATCCGAGCGTCCCACTAGTCGGCTAGCACAAGTGCATTTTCCTAGGTCTGTATATGTATCTGCTGGTCTAAATTTTCTGGTACCCACCAACCTACAGATGCTGTGCTGAGCTGCTGTAAGGCGTCTTCATATGTAAAGGAAGCTAACAAGAGGAAGTCTGCTGCTAGGAACAAGCATAGAAAGAGCTGTAAGCCTGAGGATCAGGGGAGGTGCTACATACTCCACTCTGCTGCAGCAATTAACATGTATCGTGTCTGTGATGAAGCTGAGGAAGGCACCCATGGAAGAGTTGCCATTCTCCTCCCTTTACATATATATTCATTAATCATGGTCTCATGTGATCAGTTTCCATTTACTTTTTTTACAAGGACATAGTTAACCATTTTTTTTTAAAGTTTTTGAGAGAACTATTTATTACTTTGTATACTGAAGGAAATGTAACACCAGGAGCCAAGAGCAGAGTCCCCAGGTACAAGCAGCTCAGCTGGCGGTGTCTGTATTGAGGATCTTATAAACACTCTTTTCAAGGAGTGTTTCTGACAGCCTGACACTATACTACTAAACCCTTTACAAAGCTCCAGCTTCGTTCTCAGCCATCCAGTGGGATTTTTTTGCTATGTACTTTCCGTGATATCCTTATTTCTGTTTAAATTTTCAAAAGACATAAAACACAGTAAGCCAGAGTACATGAAGTAATTTATTGATATTGGTTAAGATCCATTATATACAGGTAGAAACCATCAAAATTGTACAAAGAACCATTAAGAATATAGATACCGTTTTATAGACAAAACAACTGGAAAATATTTTAAACAGACAATATATAATTATGAAAAAAGGAGAACACAAATTGTTCTACCAGACAGATTTCAGGCTTTTTAAAAGTCTGCTGTGCAGATCTTATGTTGGAAAAAAAATTCTGTTTAATGTCATCACGGGGTTTTAAAAAAATTAGGTATAAGATAAAAATGAAGTCTTTTCCTCTCACGGTAAAAGAGAGAGGAACCAAGATAATTTTATCATGAATCTATACAGTTTGAAAAATAATTTATATAACAAGCACAAAGAAAATTGAGGCTGCAAATGGTTCTGTAAACTATGTATTTATGAAATGCAAATTGTGTCAGCTTTAGAAATTAGAAGCTGGACAGCCAGTAATGGACTCTTCCCTTTACAGTACCCCCACACCTCCACGGGCTTGCCACCTGAGCACTCCGAGCTGAAGGTCTGTGTGCTGTCCAGGCAAGCTGTCCTGAAAGTGATCAAGAAATTAAAACTAGCCTACTATCATCAGAAAATTAGGCACCAAGTTGGAGACTGTCTCCTCAGGAATGTGACCTCAGAGGGAGAGCCGAGGGCTCAGTTAAGCAGTTGACAGATCTCCTTGTGAACACAGCAGAGGAAATCCACGTACGAAGATCCTCCATAGAGCCCTTTATCTTCCACCAGGAACTGTCGGAAAGCCATCTCCCGCTGCTCTCGCTGTTTAACCACGATGAGCTAGGAGAACGGACAACAGCTGGTTAGGAACACACTGTGGGTGAGGTGCAGCAGTCTCGTTGCTTCAATCCCACCAAATGTGGTAGCAGTGTGGGGCCTGGATGATGTGAGCATGTCTGTTTCCGTGGGTTTTTAAAAGGTGTGTGTGTGTTTGTGTGTGTGTGTGTGTGTGTGTGTGTATGTGTGTGTGTGTGTGTGTGTGTGTGTGTGTGTGTGTGTGTCCCTGGAGCCAGGACTACAGTCACCCGATGTGGGTGCAGAGAACAGAATTCAGTCTTCTGAAAGGGCAGTGTGTACCATCTCTCCAGCTCTGTGCCTATTACTTGGAAGAGGAAAGAGACACTGGCATTTAAACCCCAGAGACAATATTAAGTGGCAAATTAACATGAAAACATCATAAATAGAATGCTATGGGACAAAACACTTCACACTGGCAATCACTGTCACCTATGTCTCAAAGGACAGGGCAGGTCAGAGAACATTCCAGACTGGTACACAGTGTGCGGTATAACAGCGATATAGAGACAGTCGGCATGTAACTTATTACAGACATTTAAAAGGGTGGGAAGGGATTAGAGACAATCCCCATAATAGTGAGTCTGGGCCCTTTGCAGGACATGGGATATGCGTGCAGCAGAGGAAATGGGAGCCAACAAGTAGCAGTGGGTACATTAGTGAGAAGAAAGGAACTAAACGTGGAGTGGCCACAAGTCTAGGTGGGTGGTGGCTCTTGGTGCAGCCACAGCTCCTCGGACTACTGTGTGCTTATAGCTCTAATTGGCATGTGATGTAAAAAAAGCAAGAAACAACAGATATGTAAGATGTAATATGAAAATGTAGAATCTCTCCATATAGTGTATATTGAGTCCATGTGGAAATGCTAACACCGCTCCCTATATATGGAAGAAGACCCTGGGCCCTGATATCTTCCATTGCTGAGACCATAAGGAGTGCCTACACAAGAAGAGCTGCAGTTAGCACCCGCATCATCTGTACAGTAGGAGAGATGTGCGGCATGGCCAGGAGGCCATGGGTCATAGAGAGAATGCCCATGCTTCAGGTTTACACAGACACACACACACGTATAATTTTAAGTTTAATTTAAAAAGAGAGATTGAAAATTGACTAAGGCAAGAACTTGTGCAGATGAATTTCCAGAGACCGGAGCTCTAATTCAGGACTAACACTCCCCCAGCATGTGTGGAGTACTTGGGCTTCTCTCCAGCCCCAGCCCCAGCCCCAGCCCCTGCCCCTGCCTGTGCACTGAGCCCATACTGGATGGAAACAGTTCTTGAATGTCAACTATTCACCCAGATGTCTAGAGACTGTGAGGCTGTTATATTTCCGCTACCTCAGCTCTACCGAGAGCTGATGTCTGCACGCAAGAGTTACTTCTATGGTGAAGATTAGTAATTGAGATTAGCATCCAGTTTGCACTTCAAGAGAAAACAGTAGCCTGGGCCATGCAGAGGCAGGCATCTAAAGTGTCTCATACTTTAGAGTAAGGAGTTCAACAGTGTCCCCACCTGAAAGCTCCTAACCCCGGAGACTCCAGCACACAGCTTACAGAGGAGATGGGTGCAGAGTAGCTGGGGCTCCAGCACAGCTTACAGAGATGGGTGCAGAGCAGCTGGGGCTCCAGCACACAGCTTACAGAGATGTATGGAGAGAAGCTCCAACTTGGCAACAAAGTCTAACTTTGGATTCAGGACATTATTCAAACAAAATAATAAAATGGTTTAGGGTAATTATAATTGCAAACTCTTCCAGATATAAAAGAAACCACTTTGGAAATGTTCTGAAGGATATTTCTATGACTACATAGAATGAGGCACTAAAGGAAAGCTAAGGACATCGATGACAGCAGTTACTTCCGCACTACAAGGAAGGACGACGTCAGGATCCGGAAGCTGGTGTCTAATAAGAAAGCCCACGGTCATAGCTGTTGATGTTTATGCTTGTGCTTAAGAAGTATATAGACATACTCAGAGGTGGACATTTTCTATCAAAGATCATGAGATATAACAACTATGAACATGCATTAAAAGGTTTCTGAAGAAATAAGTCTTGAAGGAAGAGGGGAGATTTTCATTTTACCTTCATTGAGTATGGCTTCTTTTGCTGGATATTATTCATTATCATTCTGAGTTGTTGAGAGTGTGGACTTCCCACCTCAGGCAGCGATGTCTAAATGTAAGAGCACCACAATTTCAGTACAACTTGAGACACTTAGAACAAAAGCAGCAATATGAGACCCATGGAATGTTAGAGGCATCTCTCATGTGCCACGTAGACTACTTATTGGCTCAGTTCATTTACCTGAAAACTGAAAACATGGAAAACTAAACTATAAACCACTCATTTTTATTAGCACACATGAACGAGTTATCTCTTTCAGAGACACAGGTCATGGCTGTGGTGTATTTTAGGAAGAGATGGTCTAAAGACGAAGGTGACTAAGCTCTTTCAATGCCATATCGGGAGTGAAAAGAATGTCTCTTTCCCTTCTTTACCAAATTCTACAGTGTTCCACGGTTAAAGAAACCACAAGGGCTGATTCCTCCAAGAGTTTCTGCCCTTTTCATTTCTACGACATCTGTTTCGCTTGTAAACATCACAGCTGCATTTGGAGTTCTTCAGGTAAGACAGACAGGATGCTAATGCTGCCTTCTCAGTGAGAAGATACCAAGATGCAGTCAACACTCTGCCTGTGAGTTAGCCACCATGGTGAGGAAGCAGCCCATACAGTAAGGCTTCAAGTCTTAGGGAAAACTACAGCCACTGTATCTCATAGTTCTGAGGAGGGCAGAATATTTATCACTGATGCTCCATCCCTTGTGTAGATTTTATGGCATCATCGTGAATCATTTGATTCAAGAAATAATATTATGCATCACACATATATCCCAGAGTGCCAAATGAGTCTATTAGGGTCTCAGTTTTGTTTCATTTTCTTGAAAACTAGTGAGGAGGTGTGTTAATACAAGCCCAGGCCCAGGATTCCCTGTGGCTGAGAGACCCACGATCTCATGTGCACTGAGGGCTTACAGGGAAGTCTGCGCCAATGTTAGCTCTGACATTAGTGCCAAGTTTCCTAAGATATTTTGAAAACAGATATGTGTATTCACTTCTTTATCAACATGATTTCTTTTGTCATGACTAACAGAAGAGAGGGTTTAGGGTGGGGTTTTTATTTTGTGCCTCATTAATCTTAGTATGAAGCAAAATATCTATGAAGGATTCTGAATGTCCTCAAACAGGCGGCTCATCAGCAAGGATGAAGAGACCTGAGTTGAAAACTAAATGCAGGTTCTACCCCTGACCTCATCACCCACAAGAACCTGCCTCTGGCTTCACTAGTTCATCAGGAGCACACTGCTGCCGCAGCTACCTCACTGATGTGTCAGGAAAATGAAGCAGGATGGCGGGCTTAAACTGCATGCAGAGAACAGCCACTGGTGAACAGCAGGGTGTGCGAGTGTGTGTGTGTTCATGCATGTGTGCAAGGCTATGTTCATGCATGTGTGTTCATGCGAGTGTGTGTGTGTGTGTCAGGTCCTCTGCAAGGACAGCAAACATTCTTAACTACAAGCCATCTCTCCATCTCTGCATTATCAGTTTCTAGTGAAGCCATGTTTAAGTTAAAACTTCAGTATATTACTTTACCCTTTCTCATTTTTATTCATCAAAATACGATTCTCATATTGAGCTATATAAACACACACTGTTATTCTCCTTTGTATCATAAAACTGCACATAAAATCAAAATTTATATTTGAGGGTTATCACAAAAACTGAAGAATACTTGCCATATCTGTGTTGATATGTGCAAACGATGGCACATTAAATATTCCCTGAATCAGCTCTGGTGGGCTGCCCACTCCAAACCATAAGAACATGTTCAGACCGTTAGCCAGCAGGAATATTCCTTCTTCAGAGAGTCGGGACTCGGAGCAGCGGACGGCTGGTGGCAGCGCTGCACTCTTCACATCTAACGTGTGCTGTTTGGGCAAAGTCAAGACACTCAGAACTTGTTCCTCTGTTCCTCTTTCTTCTCCTTCCTTCCTTTCTCTCCCCCCTCCCCCATTAAGAACATAGCTAATTAAAGCCTACAAGAATCTCTGCCTTGTGCACCTAATGGTCTTTTTGAGGGAGAAAGGCCTGTTGCATAAAATAGAACATGCATACTTGTAGGCGCTGTTAAGAGCTGTGCAGGAAATGAATGGTAACAAGGATAAGTATCACTGTGGGGCGGGGCTATGAAGGCAGCTGACAAAGGTAGTCGTGAGTAAGACTACCTAAGGAGGTGAGAAGAGGTTAGGAGTTGAGCCTGGAGAAATGAAAAGAACATTCCAGACACACAGAAACACGTATGCGCAGATCCTGAGGTAAGAGCCCGACTAGGGTGTTTGAGGATCTGCAAAGAGACCTGTATGGCTGTCACTATATAAGAGGACAGAGCTCAGAAAGGGGGAGAGAAGGCTAACACTGGGCCAGTGATGCCCTGGACTGGCCTGAGGGATGGAACGCAGGCAAGGAGGTGCTTCTCACAGGCTGGGCTCAGTTTCTAACCCATTGGCTCATCCGCTGTTGACAATCCAATTTTATGTGGCAACCGATCATTTGAAATAATTCATTTCTTACCCTCACATCCGTCGTAATAATATCCTTCGTTTCTAACACAATTTATCACTGGCCACATCACTGCTTGTGGCAGGATTTTCTCTATCCAATTAATTTAACTATTAGTGCAGCAGGAGGCCTGTGATTGGACAGGGAAAAGGGAGGTGGAGCTAAGAGTTGTAAGCCAGGGAGCTACACAGAAGGAAAAGGAAGCAAGATGGAGGACGAACAGGATGACTCAGATTCCACGTGGTTTTATATAGCCACAGATAGATATAATATCATATAGGAATAGAATAATTGGCGTAACTTGTCTAAACTAGGTGGGCAGCTTGTATGTACCATTATCAACTGGCCCTGAATTTATTGTGTGGGCATCTTGTATATTGAGAATTTATTGATATATAAATCTGACTGATTAATTATAAGCTTCTAGAGTTTTGTTTTACTGGGTTAGTGGAATGTGGGACTGGTGACCACAGGGGGTTTTTGGTTGAGAAGGTACAGGCAGTACTGAGACAAGCGAACTGGAGCTGGGAACTAGCTTAGAGGCAGAGGCTTAGAGACAGGGGCAGAGAGAAGCTGGGTGTAGCGCGGGAACTTGCTGTTCTTTTTAATATTTCCAGCAACAAGTGCCTACTATCTGTTAGCACTATGATCAAGGAGGAGTTGTACACATCCCACCAGGCAGAGTGCAGGGTTTTCAAGACGTTAACAACACCTCAACAGAGAGAAATGTGTTGCCATGGGAGACACTGAGGACTCTTGCATGGCATGAGTACCCTCAAGTACGAGTTCATCTGTTAGCCTCTGACTGCACATGGTGACTCTTAGTCACACATTATAGGAAGACAGACCACACACGCCCACACAAGATTCCCCCAGCATATGTAGAAGTGAGTGGTCTTCTAAGATGTGGAATTCGATTGAAGTCTTCTGGCACCAACTTGTTTATAGACTTCTAAAGGGGCCTACTTAATGGGTTACTACCACCTTGAGAGTAATGCAGAAGGGAAAGCGACCTGAACAAGCCAGTGAAGCAGGACTCCTTACACCTTCCACTGCCACGCTGAGCACATGAGCATGCTGCATGCCAGAGAGCTTCTGCTACGGGCCTAGGCTGCACAGTGCTGACTCCAACACACGCTTCCCTCCCAGACATCTCCAGGGCCCATGCTTACGATTGGCAGGAGCAGTGGATAGAAGAAGAGCTGGGAGTCAGCCACGCCCATGGTCATGACCAGCTGCCGCTGGTAAGCCCGCTCATCAGGGGAGATCTCCGATCTGCTGAGCAGCACACAGTTTTTCAACAAACTGTTCATGTACACAGGCAGCACCTTCATGGAATCTGGCAGTATAAGCTGAAAGAGAAAACACTTGTTTCATGACTGTTTCCTATTTTTACCTTTCTCTCTCTTTGTATACCTGTGTGTGTGTGTGTGTGTGTGTGTGTGTGTGTGTGTGTGTGTGTGTGGTGTGTGTGTTATCAGAATCCTCCAATCCTCAATGACAAGAAAAGCTACCCTCAGGACCCTGACAGGATGCATTCCACATCTTATACCCCGTACACCTTCATATCAGAAGTCTCTTCTCATATTCTGCTGAGTAAGAAGTATAACAGTATCAGAAAATTGTTGCTGATTTAGGCAAGCACATTCCACAATGTTTCACCTCAACATCTGATCTCACTTCAAGGCACCAGAGTGAGTAAACAGAAGATGCAGGAACTGGGACACGGTCATGTTCCAGAGCCAGCGGCCCCAGTGCCATTTCTAAGCAACTTATAACACAGTATGAAGAATACATTCTCTTGGCTTCACAGACAGAAGTGCATATTCACCCTCCCAACATCCTGGAATTTTACTCACTGCCTCAAGTTAACCAGGAATATTCAGGTTATTTATATATCCATCATTTTAAGTGCCACAGCGGGGTGAGCTTGGCACTTATGAAGACAGCTCTACAGAGGCTGACAGAGAAGGCTGGGTTGTATGGACCAGAGGGAAGAAAGGAAGAGAAACAGGAAAGAAGGCTGATGGAGGAAAGCATCATTAGAGTGGAAGAAAGCAAGAAGGAAGTGTTACTAATGTCCCTGAGGTTAGAAGGAAAGTGTGTAGGCACAGATTGTTACTGTAAAATCTCCCCTGAGCATTCCTGACTCCTCCATAGTGAAATTACCCTGGAGAGCAAGCAAGGGTTAGGGGAGAGCCAAAATTCATCCAACCCTGATTTGACCAAGTTTGGAAAATGTTTTTGCGTTTTCTAACAACAAAGCAGTCATGAACAAAAACATTGGCAATTTTGTAGTTAAAGTCTCTGTCTTTTTTTTTTTTAAGAGGACTTCACTGGCATTTTAAATAAAAGATTTACTTTATCTCAAGTGTGCAAATGTTTTGCTCCAATGTATGTGTGTGCGGTACATGAATTCCTAGTGTTCTCAGAGGTCAGAAGAGACTACAGGATCCCTTGGAACTGGAGTCCCAGATGGTTGTGAGCCACCATGTGGCTGCTGGAGATCAAGCGCAGCACCAAGTGTTCTAAACTGCTGAGGCAGCTCTTCAGCCCCTCGTTTGCCTTGTGAGGAACATTTCACTCTCAAATATATGAGTGGCTTATTAGCACTCATAAAGTTAACGAGCCCACGGATGTAAACCAGAACAGTTACTGTAGCGTTCTCCTGATGCTTCTCACGGCGGAGCCCCTGAGTCTGAGTGGTTCCTCCTTAAATGTCATAGCCCAGTGGCTTCTCTTGCTTTGGTAACTGCAAAAGCAGTCCACACAGGTCCGTTACACAATCAAAGTATGTGTCTTGATGGTCTGGCCTGGATATGGAAAGTGTTCTACAGATGCAGTATTGAAGGCTTGGTCCTCAGGGTACCAGTGTATGGAGGTGGGTGTTGGAGAAGACTGGATTGCCAGGACCCTAGCTTCATTGGTGGTTGAAGGGTGCCATGAAAGGCTCAAATGGAAAAGGAAAAATCTCATTTTCAAAGAGCAGGAATCCGCTCTATTGACTTGTTCTGAGTAAAACAAGTGTCTCAATGGTTTGCTCTACATTTAAGCCATAAAAGCAGGTGATTGGGTGTAGATACAAGTCTTCTAGCTTTTAAACCAGAACGAGATGGTAAGTTTTACTTTTCTCCCTTAAACAAGCAAGATCGTTTTTTTTTTTTTTCATTTAAGGTCTTTAAAGGCAAGCCATTTTAATATTAGCAAATAAACTTTGAGAGAAGACACTAACTATACCTGCTCAGTGTCAACTGATTCTTCTGAAAGGAGAGCTACTCCAGAGGCAGAAGAGTGTCTTCCAGAAATCCAAGACAGGTAGTATGGATGGGTGCAAAGTGCTCATGACTCAACTCCATCCAAGATGGAGTCCATAAGCACCTGGTGGGATCACGTGACTCAAACAAGCACACTTCCCAATTCTGCCTGTCTGGCTTTGCTTTTCTTATCCCCTTAACCTTCCTTCCTTCCTTTTTTTTTTTTTTTGGAGACAGGTCTCATAGTGCTGAGGTAGGCCTCAGTAACCTGGACCCCTGATTCTGTTCCCTCCCCAGACATATAATCAAGAGAACTGACCAGCCATGCATAACTGTCAACACAGAAGTTAAAAGAACGGGTGAATAATCACTTCGGGTAGCCCAAAGGGGACTTCCCTGTAAAGTGTGGTCTAACAAATGTTTGCCCTCTTCTCTCAGCTGGTAAATTTAGATGGCCTGTATTCTCTTCCTGCTGACAGCTTCCTCAAATGTGGAGTAACTACTTTAACAAAGAATTGGGAAAAAAAATTTCCACTAGTTGCTCATAGAATTCGTTTTGAATCAAAATTAGTTAGCTCTTCAGGATCCAACAGTGAAAAGCAGCAGCTAACTTTCCTGACACGGGGAAGCGAGTGATGAGAGGAGATAAGCAAGGCAAATGGCTCAAGGTTTCCCTAAATGTTCAAATCACTTACAGGATGCCCAGAGACACTTGTTTCAAAGAAATTAATACTGTTTAAGCTGAGGCAGGAGGATTGCCACACATTCAAGGAGTGCCTGGTCTACACAGAGAGAGGCAGGGCAGTCAGGTCTATGTAACTTTTAAGTGAAAATAATTTCATCATTTATGCTATAACATATTTACTTTTGAAAGAGCCACTGTTATTAATACCATCAATTCATGGCAACCTTATTTATATGCCTCAAATATATTTAAGCATGCACATTTTACAACGAAATACCTAGGTCTATATACAAAAGGGAATCCGAGCATATTGTGACATTTCTCTGTTTATAAACAGTGTATTTGTGGCTGTCACTGCACGCGTGCTCTGCACACAATGACAGCTCAGGACAGCAGGGACCTCCTCACCTGGCTTGCTGCAGACGGACTCGCACAGTGCTTCCGGTAACACGCCAGCATATGGGCAGTCTGATTGACTAGAATTTCCCGGATGGCCTTCAAGGGCTGGTTCAAAACTGCTTTAAAAGCTAGAAGCACAAAACCGCAAACAGAAAAGACAGAAAGTTTTAGAAACTGATCTCTTTGAATAACAACAAAGAACCAGTTTCTGTTATCTTTGGACTACCAAACAAGGATAATGCTCTCTGCTGCTCCTCTTTTGAGTAGTGTGATCTAGGCAAAGAGGGACACTGGTCTAATTATGGCAAAGGGTGACAGCGACCCATATTTATCTTGAGACGACTAGAAATAGAATTCCATACACAGAAAAGACAGAGCAGTTTGTTATCTCCCCAAGTCCTGACTTCTGCAGGCTGGAATGCTCTCTTCCATACCTTAAGTATAGGCTTTCAGAAGGGCAAAGAAATCACCCATCCTGCTTCTTAGTCATCAGGGCCCAGATAATCAACAGTGGCGTAAGTCAGCAGTGCTAGAGAACACACTCACACTCTTACATTACACCTCAGACACCTCACTAGCAAGAAAACTTAGGCCAAATCTGTGTGGCCTGACCCCAGAGAGTCTGGTCTCCCTCATTATGGCTAGAGGAGATGGCCATTCTCCAACCTTCTATTTCACTGGTTCTTGTAGTATTTTCCAGCTTCTAACTAGCTACCCAATGAGTCTCAGCTGACTCACCGAGCTATGAGATTAGCAAGACGCTACCTGACTTGGCAAAGAAGTTGATAAGGGCATCAGTTTCACAGCTCTTGTACAGATCCGCTAGCTGGGTGCTGCAGTTTAAGGCGAGATTGTGAATCCGGAGTCTTCGCTGACCACTGATGGTCGTGTAGAGCACAGCACACTGCAGAAACAACATGGAGACCTGGGTATTACTGACCAGACCCAGCCAAGCTAATTTAATCCCGCTGAAGTGTATAGAATCATACGTACAGATCAATGATTTCTAAAAATTCCCAGTGTCTCTCTGTTACTTTTCAAGACTGAATGATACCTGGGGGAAGGCTAATTAATTCGCTGTAACATTTCAATGGTTTAAGCGATCAAGCCAGTCACATGTAAATATCTGTGCACATTTCACATTGACTTGCATTTCACAGATTTTACTACCATGGACCTACGTCCAGAAACAAAGTCGGCACGCATGCCTGGCTCTGCCCAAGATCACGTCCCATGAAAGAGCATAGCTATTTTTACGGTGCACTCAGGTCTGCTGGAACCCAGCCACTACCTAGGCGCCTGTGATTCAAAACCAAGCATTAGAACTCTGCTCATCCTGGGCCAATCTCTCCACCCTTCCAGTGTAAAGCTGATGTTTGAAAACTCAGATCTTTAAATCGATTTTTCTTATTTTATTTCTTTAACTGATATTTACTCAAAGCCAGTCCTAGCCCACTTGCTTATGACATAATGCTTAGCAGAATCCCAGAGGCTACACTGTGACCCCAATATGCTGACATTCTAAACCCCCAGCCCTGCACCTTAGACTAAGACTTCATTTGGAGGTAGGACCTTTTGTTTTCTTTTTTGAGATTTCTCCCTCCCTTTCACAACATCTCTCCCTTGCCTTTCCTCTCTCCAAATCCTCCTATTCACTCCTTCACTCTCTCCTTAAAACCCATGGCCTCTTATCTCACTACTTGTTATTACATGTACATATGCATGTGTGTGTGTGTGTGTGTTATATTCCCCAGTATAATACTATAACATATAATGTTACTTGTATGCATGTTTTCTGACTTGGCTGTCTGGCAGTGGACAGCCAATTGGTGTGCTCTTGCATAGGGAAGAACGTGGAGGTAGTACCTTTAAAAGGGCAAATTAACTAAAATGAACTAACTAGGGGAGGGTCACCTGACTACAAGAACCTTGGACACAGCCACGTCACAGAGGGCAGTTTGTTGCTGCCTGACCCTTCACCTTGGTGGCCAGGCCATTGACCGCTGTGCCACATAAGTAGCACCTATTTACTGACCTACGGGCAAGTCACGCGCGAGTACTCTAAGGACTCCTGCTTGGGAGAAAGAGTTCTGTTAGGAAGAGAGGTGCACGCTTGGCGGCTTAGTCACCTGGATCAGGGCCCCGACATCTTCACTGAGCTTGTCATCGTGCTTGAACTCCACTGTCACGGCTTTATCGCAGTCGATGGCCGCCATTTCCACATCTGTGGTGTTGTTCATGAATATTCCACCAAAGAAATCAGTGGCCCTGAAACCTACAGCAGAGGGACAAAGGAAGATTTGCCTCTTCTTCTACGACACAGTAACTGTGCAGAAGACGTGAAATGGTGTGTGTGAGGATTACCTGTGCTGGTCCGAACCCTCATGATAGCATCGAAGCCTATTTTCTTCTCAATATCATTCCGGAGGTCGGTCAGAAACCTTTGGCTATCTGAATGTATCTACAAGACAAAGTGTGATCAGTGGCCACCAGGTGGCAGTAAAAGACTCCAAATAATGCTACTTTTAACTCATTTTTTTTTATCACTTTTTATATTTTGATTTAGCATACTTACAGGGATATCTTATGTACATATATGACCTTATGAAAGTACATAATCTTTGGCAGTGTGACTCTTAAGTTTTAATAAATAAAGCCCTTACCTATTTATTCACTTCATAACCTTTGGATGGGAAGATTATTCATTTATTTTGCAAATGAAGCAATAGCATAAGCGAGTCACTCAAGGGTCTAGTGTTAGACACAGGGAACAATGCGTGGTTTAACATATTCAGTGAAGCTGCAGAAAGACGCCGTAAAGGTGGTGGTGTAGGTGAGGGGGGTGTCTTTTATTTGACCATATTCATAGTCTGAAGCTCAGAGTTCATACAGAGTCTAGAGAATAAAACACTTCCCTTGGACTTCTTGACTCCTCTTTTAAAGCATATTTACGAAAGCTGCTCACTGCCCACACCTAAGCAATACTAATGGAGTCCTGGATCATGTGCTACTGAGCTGAGATTCACCTAAAACATGACTTTGCTGACAAGCAGCAGCCAATGATGTGCCTCTGACCTGGTCAGATAGACTTTTATAAGATTCTCAACACTTCTGCTTGACAGGCACAGAGAGGTGCGCGCGCGCACATGCACACACACACACAGATACACACAGATACACACAGACTCTTGTTCTCAATCCCCCAAACAAAGAGAAGAGGAAAGGAAACAGGCATCACAGACAGTACTCATAAAAGATACTTCAGGTACACACCAGATGCCTGCCTGTGTTGTTCACACCCGGCAATATTACTTAATGGAAGATGCTATTACAATTTTTACTTTTAAAGCTAATACGCAAATGCTAAGATATGGTTCAGTCTACAACAAAGCACATAAAAGCTCATATCCAAAATAACACTAACACTGATTATAAAATCTTATATTCCTTATTGCCAGAGGTCTCTCCTATTAGACTATGACAGCACGTCTTTTTTAATAGCACGATGAAATCAATAGTATGCTTTGGTATATTGACAAACAAGTAAAGGGCTTATATCCAAAGTTATATAGAACTAGCACACTACTGAAACATAAGGGGATGAAATCAATAGCGGTGACATCAGTGCCCTTGCCAACACTGCCCTGGACCGCTCTGCACCTAACTCATTCAGGGACGATAGCTTCACCCATGTGGGACTCCAGAGCTACCCCAGCCAGGACTTTAAGGTTTCTGATCAAGTGTATATTCCTCACCGGAGAATGAGCTGAGACACTTGCACTGTGCCTCAAATACTCAGAATTCTGCCCAGACGAATGTTGGATTTTTTCATTATGACCTTATATTCAAGTGTATCTGTAGACATATATTTATCTAGAAGTCTTCAAAGGGTTCTTAAAGCTTTTTGAAAAAATGTATTTCATTCTCAATCTTTGGTCTTACTTCAATCTTAGTTAACTTCTAATACAAATATACAACTGGCTGTTGCTTTATCACTCATAAGCAAAAACAGGCTGAGCATTTGTCATGGTAGGGAAACACCCCTCTATGATCAGTTGCCCTGTGACCTGGTCGGGCCCCTCCTCAGGAGAAGGCAATGCCCATTCTCTGTGTCTAAATTTAGTAAGACGTCAAGGCACAACTGTCCACAGGAAAAGCTTGTGACTGTGCCTATCCTAAACTGGGGTGTGTGCCTTTGCCAAATTCAGGGGAGGCATATTAGTCCAATGTGGAAGAGTAGAGGGTATAATCAGCTGAACCTGCCTGAGATTTCATCAAATGAAAACAAACATGCAGTTATGTTTTCAAATATTATCTTAGGTATCTCTAATATAAAGTAGACTTTCCCCTACAGCAAGTACACGACTTGGCTAATGTGAGCTCAATGTGTGCCTAAAATCAGTGGGAAGCCAATCAACCCCATGTGGTTTTACATTGCTTGAATTTACTTTTGCTAGTTGTCCACAATAGGACACAACTTTCTTACCCCATGATCTAAGCATCAAACTTAAACTGGGTTGGGGAGATGGCTCAGCCCTTAAAAACACTTCTGTGGAAGCCTATGGACTTGAGCTTGGTCCTGAGACTCATGTAAACAGGAGACAGACACACAACAACAATTGGGTGTGGTAGCTCAAAGCAGTAATCCACAAACTCCTAGGGTAAGACAGGAGGCACAGACAGAAGCCACCAGAAAGCTTGCCAGGCAAGCCAGCCTAGGTCAGTGCCCAGTGCCCGAGTAATAGAAACAACAAGATTCGACCCCAGCTAGATGCAGGAGAGAACTGACTCCTGAAAGTCCTGCCTTGCCCATCTGAAGCAACACATGTGTGCACACATATACTCAAGCCCCACCACACAAACACACACACACGGGGCTGGGTGAGAGACAGCACCAGAGAAAGACAGGGAGAAAGACAGAGACAGACTCAAGACTCAAACCGGAAAGGAACTGAGAGGGACAGGCGGCTTGCCGCTTACCTGGAAAACGTTGTATTTGTAAAGAGTTCCTCCCGTGAGCAGAGGAACCAGACCCAAGGAAGCCACATCCACAAACTGACTGGGGAAGAGGAACAGAGTCACTGAGCAGCTGTTGGCCACACAGTCTTTGGCCAGAGATTCGTAGACAGCTGTTTGGGGCTGGAAAAGTATCTAAAGAAAACGATGAAAGAAAATAAAAAGAAAAGCCAACAATGTATTAAAAACCATTTAATACAATATTTTTTCTATTAAAATTTAAGTTTCTATTAATTTTTTTAATTAGGAATTTTAAATGAGAAAAATATGGAATTTTTTCCCTCTGCATAGGTAGACTGGGCAAATGAAATAAAACAGTTGCTTGCCTTCAGGTTATTTGATACTCCAGTAGCCTTACTGGAGCTGTCCCTACCCCTGTTGTCAATCTACTGTCCTGCATGCAGCTCTATAGGTTGGATGGTGTTGTGTGACAGAGGTGTGTGCATTCAGTCAGAAGCATCTTCCGTCAGAGGCTGTTCATGGCGGCCGTCCTGTCTCAGGTTGGAGCAAAGGCTTCTTTCAGCACTGGGTGCCTTTGCTTCATGACGAGTGTCTCGTCCTCTGGTGAGTGAGGTCACAGGGCACCTGTCTTCCCTCTCCACTTCATACAACCCCCACCTCCATTTCCCTAACAGTCTCATAGATCACACATGGAAGATGTCATTTGATCATCTATAGGTATGTCAGATATCAGCTGCTTTAGCAACATGAAATCCTTCAGTGTTTTACCGTTGAAAATACTCATGAAGGGGGAGACCCCTTCTAGCATAGCTTCAGCAATACCTCCAAGGCTAGCTGTCCCCACGTACCTTCTCTTTGTCTGTGTTCACCAGCTTTTTGTCGTCTCTGTTCTTGAGCTTCCCCGGTGCTTCGGCAGTAGGCAAAGAGGAATGGAAGATGAAGAGCTTCCCCGGGCACTCTGCTGCCTGCAGAAGCACACACAACGCTGTGGGTTAAGATTCTGTTCGAAGAGCATCATAAACATGTGAAAAATGGCACCTCGTTCCAGTCAGCAAGGTAACAACGGAAACAGAGAAACAAAGTACTGTTGGGGAAGAGGACAAAGGGGACCTCTAGTACGTTGTTAGGAGGAATACAGATCAGCCAGTCAGTGTGGAGAAGAGTGTGTGTGGAGCTCCTCCAGGAACTGAAGCGGAACCACCATGCAGGGATGAGTGTTCTGAGTAACGCTGCCTGGAGACCGCTTTTACAAACCGGACTTCACCCAACCCGTAACCAAGCTAATAACGAGCTTGAAGGTCACTTATGACCACATAGTCAACCTGCTTACAGAATTAAGTGACCTTTGATGAAAACAGTGCAACCAATCTGATGAACTCCCTGACATACGTGCTCTGTTTCTCCTTGGTGACCCATGCATGCCATAGACTTGGACAACATATGTGTGGGTAAGATGTGGTGACCTCACCTACTGCCTTTCACTGGAAGCAGAGAGATACTGAAATCAACAAATAGAGTTATAGAAAACAACAACATGGGAACAGAGACCAATAACATAGGATTGTGGCTTTGTGTGCTATTCTGGGTCAGTTCCTCTCTTGTAAGACTCCTATAAAGACCGATTAAGTTCCTCTGTCCCTTTTGTTACCGTATTTGCTGTGTTGTTCAGCATGTAGAGAACGGTCTTTGTTCAAAGAGACCTGATGAGGCCAGGATTCTTCAAATCCAATCAGGCTCACTCTTGAGTAAACAGGGCCAAGGGTTAGTTTCTTTTCTTAACTGTGACACTGTCTCGCCTTATAACAAAGATATAATACTTCTGGATATACAGACAAAGTCCCCCTAAGGCCACCACAGCGATACCTATCAGTCTAGGTGTTCATCAGTAGGTGACAAAGGACATGGAATACACACACAATGGGATTTACTCTGCCATAAAGCAGAATAATGAAATCACTTGCAGGGCAATGGACTAAAGTGGAGATTATCATACTGAGTTAAATATGGCAGACTCAGAAGGACAACACGTTTCCTCTCACCTTTGGCTCCTGTGTTTTATATACACACATGTGCATATGACCTGCTAGCAGAACAGATACCAGAGAAGGGAAAGAAACTAAGGTGAGAGAGGGAAGAGGGGATGCTGGGAAAATTCCACCCGTTCAGGACTGTGTGCAGTGAGTATACACCAGGCAAGCATTGCCAACTGCCTACTGCTTTTTAGTCTGTTTAAAATGTTCTTCAGCGCTAAAACCACCACGAAAGCAACAGCTGGCATTTGTACCCAAACTGTCACCACCATCTTTTTCCTCAAATGTAAATGACCTTCCCCTTCTGTTTCTGCTTTCGAGACAGTGTCTGTCTTTTACTGTAAAAACGAACGAGAAAAATCTCATCAGACGGAGACTTCCTGTGTTAATTGGATCAAACTAAAAATATTTCTCACACTCACACGGAGCTCTCAAAAATATAAAGTAAGATATTTCTTGTCTGAGCCACCCGATTTTCCTAAAGAACTCACTGAGTTTCTTGTACTCATGGTGTCTAATCACAGAACTCCTACATTTGTACCGTAGGTGTTAAGATCACAGGTTCTAGTTCCTACAGGCTAGGGTTAGAATCTTAGCTAGGAATCTTAGCCACTGTGTTAGCTTAGTGGCTTTAGGAAAACCACTTAGCTTCTCTGTGCTTCATTCATACCGTTCGTGAGTTAGTAGACATAGTCATAGAAAACAAGAGTTGGAAGACTTTGATGGCTCAGTTAATCATAATAGGCATACTTGATTGTCCTACTCAGGGCCCATTAAAAAAAAAGTCAGCACTGTAAAAATATAAAGTGCCTGGGGCTATGGAGATGACTCAAAAGATAAGGTACTTGCTATTCAAATTTGAGGACCTTAGCCCAGATCCCCAACCCCCATTAAAAAATAAAACTTGTAGGTACGGTGGAGGCAGGTACGGTGGAGGCAGGTACGGTGGAGGCAGGTACGGTGGAGGCCTATAATTCCAGTATTCAACTGGGAGAAAGAGAAGAACAGCCAGAATTGGCAAGGTTCCAGCTCAGGACAGACCCGACCTTAAGGGAAAAAAAGAACAATCTAGGAGGATTCCTGAGGTCAACTTCCGGTGTAGACACACACACACACTCACCAAAAACACACCACTACACTACACACATACTCACACATATGCACACACACACTTAAATGCACACCTGCACATATGTACCCATACACACGCTCACATTTGTATACATATCCCACAATACATACACAGGCAAAAAAAAAAACCTTACAGAAATACAACACACACACATATGTAAAGACATATACCGTAGCTGTATTTACTAGTTCTTATTCAGTTGTTTCATTTTGAAGCTACACTTTCACTGACTACAGACTTAGAAAGTATTTTATATCTGGCAAAGGGTTTTACACCCCTACAAAGTTTGATGTCTCTGCCAAAATTTGATTGTGCTTACAAGAGGGACTCATCCGAAATGAGATGAATGGCATTAATCCTTCCGATTTCAGTAGAAATCGATTATGAGGGGCAGGTCTCAAGAACTCTGTGCAAAGTTCACCTCCAATATAATAAGCAGTCTTCCTTCTGAGAGACCAACATTAGTATTATTAGCTAATGTCAGCCAGCTGCCTCCTTCACGGTCTCCCCACTCCCCATTCATGACACTGTCTCCCACCCTCTTGTAAGCTACAAGCTTCTGTAAATGAAAGACTTCCTGAAGACAAGATAGTTCCATTTCCCACGTTGGGCCCCTGTCTTTCCCTCATTAAGTGTTCCATATTGTCTGTGATTGGAGTGTCGAGATAGAGCTTAAAATTGAATTTTGGTATTAATTGTGGATTATCTAAAGGTGGATTTAACTCCTTTACTCAGACTATGATAGTTTCCAGAAATAATCATTGACACCCATGTATCTACAACTTTTTGCCCAACTCGTTTTAAAAAGTTTACTTATTTTTATTCTATGTTTGAGTGTTTTGCTTACATCATATGCGTGCAGCACCCATGGAGGCCAGAAGAGGGCATAGGATCCCCTGGAGTTACAGGTGGTTGTGACCCACCATGGAAGTGCTGGGAACTGAACCTGTGTCCTCACAAGAGTAACAAGTGTTCTTAAGCACTCAAGCATCTCTCCAGCACACCTCCGGCCCAACTGACAGTAAAGGAGTCAGCTGGTTGGTTAATACTACTAATGTTGGTCTCCCAGAAAATTGATTTATGCATGTGTCAGAGACTGAAGGAAATAATAGGGTTCATGGGAGGGGGGAAGGCTGGGCTTAGAAAATGCTATGCACATAGCACAACAGAAAAACATAAAGCCTTTAGTTGAGTATTTCAAGGATAATTGAGAATACATACAGGACTTTCCACACAGTTGCTGTTTATCTTTGTGACAAATTTACCTGTGTGGGTTTTTTTTTTTTTTTTTTGCTAATTTTTATCTGTTCTATTTGATTTATGAAGTTTATTATATTCATATATATTCTATATATGTGTGAATTACATATACCTCATATATAATAAGTATAGAATATATATTTGTGGTATATAATAATTAATAATTGTATATGTATATATGCGTATAAAATGTTTACTTGGTATCTATCTATCTGAATGAGAGGAAACGTGTACATCAGATGGGGCCCAGCTCTGAGATGCCTTCACTTAGATGCAGTAAAGCCGGTTTCCATTCTGATGCTTCTTCGGTTTCCACTCCCTGCCCATCACGGATGGGATCTCATCTCTGCCCTCTGTGATACACAATATCCTGACCTGCTGACCATACCATAGTCCTGACCTTTCCCAAGTTACCCTTGGCTTCCCCACTCCCTGCTTTTACTACCAGAAGAACTGTGTCTTCTATTACAGAATGAAGTCTCCCGTGCCACCCTTCATGAAACGTAGGCGCAGGACAGGGGCCTCTAAACCATCCTGGAAACCACAAGCACTTAATGATTTATTTTATTGGTTGAGAAGGATGAATGAGTGAGTGAAAGCCTCTTCAACACCAGTTTCTCCTTTGCACATCCTCAAACGTGTTAGCTTTTGTCCCAGGAGTAACGGCTACAGGTGAGAATTTTAGAGGCTTCTTATGAAAATTATACTAATTTAAGTCTGATTTTCAGCTCCTTAAGACCTGACTTTGAATTCATGAAGTAAGGTGAACTGCTATGTTTAGATACTAAGTGTTTTCTCATTTAAAACGTCAGCATTTCTATATTGGCTAGTTGTATGTCAACTTGATACAAGCTAGAGTTATCTGGAAGGAGGGCACTTTAAGAAGAATCTTCCATAAGACCCAGCTGTAGGATATTTTCTTAAGTGACTGATGGGAGAGGGTCCAGTCTATTGTAGGTGGGGCCATCCCAGGTCTGGTAGTTCTAGGTTCTATGAGAAAGCAGACTGAGCAAGCCATGATGACCAAGCCACTCAGCAGCACCCTCCATGGCCTCTGCCTGAGCTCAGGCCTCCAGGTTCCTGCCCTGTTTGAGTTCCTGTCCTGACTTCCTTTGATGATGAGCAGTGATATGGAAGAGTAAGCCGAATAAACCCTCTCCTCCCCAAGTTGCTTTGGTCACAGTGTTTCATCACAGGAATGATAACACTGAGGCAGTTCTCATATACCTCAGTATTAATATAATATTAATATACATTAACATAACAATAAACATGAATAAAACAATGTAAGTAATGTACATGATACACAGACACATGAACTACAGTGAACCAGACTCGTGAATGGATAGCAGAGAACACTTTATGCTATAGTTATTATGTTATAGTAAGCAACGCACAAGCAACTTCAATATTATTATTGTTATGGACATTATATTTTAGGCAAATAGTAGCTTTTTGTCATTCACCTCAGACATGAGCACATACATAAAATGCGGCTTCCAGTCTTATTTAAAGTAGTAGAATGATGCTCAGAGTGCTTTATGAATTGAGATGTGTGGAGAGATTTACTTATGGCCTTCTCCTCACTGGAGGAGAGACTGTCACTGACAACAAAACACACATCTTCAAAGTGGATGAAAATCCACATAGGTCTGCATGGTTGTGTGATGTGGAATACCACAATCCCCAAAGCTTGCAGTGGGACGGGTTCTAATTGCAAGCCATGTGAGATGTGGAATATACTGTGAGTTTTCCATTAAATCTCCAACCAGTCTGACAGTTGGAAAACAGCAAGTGCCCCTGGTGCCACACCTGAACACTCAGAAATCAGAAACCGAGACAAGAATCAGGCTCTAGGGTCCTACTATACAATTAGATGCAACATTCACGTGAGACCCATTCACCAGCCTAGACCACCACTGTCCCTGTTTGCTTGGATTGTTCCTGTCACTCATTCCATCTTAAAAGTTGGTGTGGACTTAATTTTAACAACAGAGTTTTAAAACTGACTTCGGGCATGAGCTGTCAAGGCCAACACTGCCATCTTCGGTCCTATGAAGACAAAATGTCGTTTGAGCTCAGCCTTCCCAATGGGCAAAGGACAACTTCTCCCATTACTTAACACCAGTCAATAAGGCCATGTGCATCAGTCACTTCCCTGACACAAACTGTCCCCAGGCCTTGCCTTTGTGAGTTCGAAAACCCCAAGGAGAGGACACTATGGGAATTTTCCTCCTCATATCGTACAGTTCCGATTTGACTGAACCAACTTTAAAAACAGACCATAAAAAGTTCATCTAAAAGCCAAAGGGAGGGGCTGAGCTGAAATCCAGACAACATCGGCTGTTCTGATGCTGACAGTGCCTGGGTCTAAACACAGAGAGTGCTTGTGGCTTGGGTTCCCTTCCTCCTAAAAACTGGGAAGGTTTAGAAACCCTAACAACCTATGGCTTTGATGAAAGCTCTACTGCATAGACGAAACCTCCTCTTTAAGTCTCACTGTTACAAACGTTATCAAGTAGGTCACTGCTCACCTTCAGGGCCTCCATGCCGGCCTGGATGACCGGGGCAAAGACTGTCTCGTTTTCATTAGAGTCAGCAAACATCTCAGGAATCTGGTCCAATAAACTGAGGAAAACACGGGGAAAGGGTTTTAGTGCTCAGCAAGCCTGTCATAAATGTCAGAAAATAAATCACTGATGTTTCAAGCCTCAACACATACAGGATTTACTTGATAAACAGCATGTGTGGGTAACTGCTACCCACAGGGAATGGGCAAGCTGATAAAGACACTCCTTAGGGAAGGATATTTTAGCATTGTCTGCCACCAAAACCTACTCTTTGAATAGGACACTTACTAAATTACCTTCTTTGTAGACACTTTTTGATTCACCTATTTATAATACCCAGAACTCTTTACAGGATGCTCTATCTTAATATGAGTATGCTCATACAAGGAACAGGCCCCTTTCCTTCCCTTTCCATCCCTTTCCTTCCCTTTCCTTCCCTTTCCATCCCTTTCCTTCCCTTTCCTTCCCTTTCCAACAAGGAGAAAGAATTTAAATGGTTGAGAGTGAATATTTTAACAATGGTCTGGACACCAGAAAGAGAAAAATCTACCCTAAATGACAAGAGTTGCACTTGTAGTTGAACTGCAGCACAATAGGTCTTCAAACACACATCTGATCTGCATCACACTGAAAGACAGTTGATATTTACTTGTGGATCACAGATTGAGATTCTTCATAGTTGACAAGGAACCCATCCAACAAAGGAACAAAGACCTCTCCGACATCCGTCACCACCATCATCTGAGGCTGGGCCAGATTACTCTTCACGTTAAAGAAGTGGAGAACTTTGTTGTATGTGATGAAACCAACTCGGATTGCAGACGTCTCCTCATGCTCCTCCCTAGGAGGAAAAACAAAACCTAACTTGAGGCAGGAGCTCTTAGGGACGCAGGACTTGCTCTAAGGTGATGAGTTGAGACTTAGCGTTTTTTTGTTTGTTTGTTTGTTTTGTTTTGTTTTGTTTGTCTTCGTCATTTTTCTACCAGCGAGATGAGGCTTCTCCTTAAATACAACATCAATGTCTTCTACAGAACATATGAAATGCATATTTTTAGTTCTGGTTTTAATTTCTCTTGACCTTCATGGCAGGAAGGGGTAGGGATTACTTCAAACATAAGCAGGTTGACAAAGGAAAACATTCTCAAAATTCTAGGTCAAGGGTTAGATATTATGAAAACATTTGCTCATATTTGCCCGTGTATTTTTTTTCTTTTCTTTCTTTATTTACTTTTGGTCTTTTCAGGATGGGATTTCTCTCTGTAGCTTTGGCTGTCCTGGAAATCACTCTGTAGACCAGGATGGCCTTGAACTCACAGAGATCCACCTGCTCTGCCTCCCAAGTACTAGGATTAAAGGTGTGCACCACTATGCCTAGTGTATTTTCAATTCACAGGAAATTAGATTTAGAATTTCCATGAACAGCCTGGGCTTATTGCATTTATATAAATAAAATGTATGGGAGCAATGACAACGGGAGGGAAGAGATGATGACATTAGTGACAGGACAGCTGCTGACATCAGGGAAGGACCTTCAGCTCCTGCCTGGCACTTGTACTGTAATTCCTACAAAACCTCAGTGTAGCCACAGCTAGATCTTAACAACTCACCACAGAAACATATAATAGCAAGTGAATTACACTTATAAGTAAGATTACTTGTGATGGTCATGAGAAGAAGAAGAAATCTCTAAGTTGTTTAAGGCCAGCCTTGGCTACATGAGATTGACTCAAAAAAGGGCATCATCCTGAGTGAGGTAACCCAATCACAAAGGAACTCGCACAATATGTACTCACTGATAAGTGGATATTAGCCCAGAAACTTAGGATACCCAAGATATAAGATACAATTTGCTAAACGCATGAAATTCAAGAAGAACGAAGATCAAAGTGTGGACACTTTGCCCCTTCTTAGAAATGGGAACAAAACACCCATGGAAGGAGTTACAGAGACAAAATTTGGAGCTGTGACGAAAGGATGGACCATCTAGTGACTGCCATATGCAGGGATCCATCCCATAATCAGCTTCCAAACCCTGACACCATTGCATACACTAGCAAGATTTTGCTGAAAGGACCCAGATATAGCTGTCTCTTGTGAAACTATGCCAGGGCCTAGCAAACACAGAAGTGGATGATCACAGTCAGCTATTGGATGGATCACAGGGCCCCCAATGGAGGAGCTAGAGAAATTACCCAAGGAGCTAAAGGGAACTGCAACCCTATAGGTGGAACAACAATATGAACTAACCAGTACCCCGGAGCTCTTGACTCTAGCTGCATATGTATCAAAAGATGGCCTAGTCAGCCATCACTGCAAAGAGAGGCCCATTGGACTTGCAAACTTTATATGCCCCAGTACAGGGGAACCCCAGGGCCAAAAAGGGGGAGTGGGTGGGTAGGGGATTGGGGGGGTGGGTATGGGGGACTTTTGGGATAGCATTGAAAATGTAAACGAGGAAAATACCTGAAAAGAAAAGAAGACAAAGCTAAAAAACTGTCAAATAATAATCAAGGAATGAGGTGTGTGTGTGTGTGTGTGTGTGTGTGTATGTGTGTGGGGGGTGTATGCATGTGTACATGTGTGTGTGGTATGTATATGTGTACATTGGGCCACATGTGTGTATGTGTGGTGTATGTGCATGTATGTGTGGTATGTGTGTGTGGGGGGGTATATGCATGTGTGCATGTGGTGGTGGTGGTGGTGTGTGTATGAGAGTCCCAAGTGCAAGTAAAAAAAGGGACTGGAAGTGTCCACAAAGAAACATCTCAGAAGGAACCCTCAGCCCCACTGCAGACGCTGGAGGACAGGCTGACAAGGGCTGACTTTCCCCTGTCTTGCTTCTTTCCTCATTGTGCTTTTGATCAAATGGGTAAAGTTTAAAAGGTTCTTATAACCTGTGGCAAAAGCAGGGAGCACACATCTCCATCTGGGACCTGGGCAATGCTCTCAGAAGTCAGATTCCCCATGGACTAGATATGCACCTGTGTAACTACACACACGTACACACACGTATGTCCTGAGCTGCGTGACTTCACACGAGCAGCTGCATGCCGTGCTGCTCTAAGCTACATCTTGCAGAGACCATGCTGTGCTGCTCCTGGGCTTTCTCTGTCTCCATTATTAAAGTCTCGCTTGTCAAGAGCCGACATAACTTCTTCCTCCTCTGTGAAAGCTCCTGAGGCCGCCAGCTAGAAGTAATTTCAGTTTCCAAATCCCTGTACAGCACTTTTCCTGGACTCTGAGTGTGCAGTGCCGTCGGACGGTAATGGAAGGGAAAGCCCTAGAGTTATCCCCCTGCCCCGAGCCCTGGGCCACTCCAGAGTCTGCTGCAATGGAGAAACGGGAGTTTTGTTGAAGATGATTTACACGCTGGTAAAACATGCTGGACTTTGGGATGGCGAATCACAGCCTGTAATGGTTAGTCCTGGTTGTTACCTTGAGTGGCCTGGGGATCAACCCAGGGACAGATTTTTCAGGCATGTCTGTGACAGAGTCTCTAGATTAGCTCAAAGGCTCATCCTGAATGTGGGGAGTAATATTCCTTGGGAAGAGTGGGGGTGTCCTAGACTGGATAAAAAAAAAAAAGACAAAGCTTGGCTGGAGAGATGGCTCAGTGGTTAGAGCATGTAGCAGTCTTGCAGAGGACCTGAGTTCAGTTCCCAGCACCCACGTCAAGCACAATTTCCTGTAAGTCCAGCTACAGGGAAATCTGAAGTTCTTTTCTATAGAAGCCTTTGGGAACATGTGCACATACTCATAATTAAAAACAATTCCTGAGGGAGGGGGAGAGGGAGAGGAGGGAAGGGGGGAGGGGGAGGGGGAGAGGCTCCAGAGTGCTGTATAGCGGTATTCATTCTTGCTACTTCTAGACTGCAGATGCGATGTAACCAACTTCCCTCCTCTGCCATGGAGTTGTATATCCTTAAGCTGCGAGCCAAAATAAAGGCCTTCTCTCTGCTGCTTTTGGAATAGAAGTCCAAAGCAAGCCATGATGGTGCAACTCAGGTTTAAAATCAGCCTGGCTAGAAATACTGACGTGTGCAATAAACAAATGCTACAAGGCACGAGTTTATCTGACCAACAGTTCACCAGGACATCATTCGTTCACCTTTGTCTCCCAGCAACCTCTCATCACACAAGGAAAAACGTCTGATAAATCATGAGTGACTGATTCTCTTTTCATAGTTAAAATGGAATCGAATAAAGCAACACACACACACACACACACACACACACACACACACACACACACACGCATGCACATACACACACTCCTCCAGACTGACACCGCTCACTCTCACTGGATTTGGGCACATTCTGGATGGGAGGAGCAGGCTGGGATCCACAGAGATCACTGAAGATCTAAATTAACCTTTTTACAAAGCATCTAATCAGAACATCTCACATCCGTTATCACTCATCTCCACAGACTCGAGGCTTTTTATTTTGAGGAACAAACACAAAACTGTCAAAAAAACAAAAAAAAAAAAAAAAAACTTTCCTTCAATGTTATAACTGCCCTAAAATTTCCTCAACCCTGTAACATATAAATTATACCACATGAAGAGACTCTGCCTTACCACATTAGTTCTGTATAATTTTGAGAGTCACATGACTAATTTTGTTTAATTTTTTAGGGTATATAAAGGATTCTACATGGGGACAGGAAGGGCTCTCTGTCTGTGGGGACGGGAAGGGCTCTGTAATTCATGAAGATGTCGGGGATTCACGGGCCTTACTTACTCTCCTGCTTCTCAGCCGCCCTCTCTCACTGCAGCCAGCCTGTGTGATGGCGTAAATCTGGCTGGGTGATACTGCAAACGTTAGATAAGCCACAAAATTCCAAACTCATGAATCTTTAACCTTTCTAAACAGTTGCTTTCTTTCGTACTGACTGTGTACTTTTATGAGCGTATGAAGGCCAGCAGACAGCGCAGGATGTCACCCTCAGGACTTTATCCACATCCTTTGAGGCAAAGCCTCTCTTCGGCCATAATCTCGACAATTATGCTAGATTGGCTGCCAGTCAAGGGGTGTGGCATTCTTACTAACTGAGCTCAGGCTCTCGCACTTGAAATGAAAGAAAGGAAAGGGAAATGAAGGCAAGTGCTTACCAGCTGAGCCATCCTGCCAGCCCCATCTCTAATATTCTAATTTATCAACATTGAAAACAGACAAAAAGTCAAAATAACCCAATACTTTGATATGAATAACCAGTGAGTGATTTTAAAGATTTTCCTCCTCGTTCCAAAAGAGTCAGGAAATCTAGAAACTTTACAAGGCCAGATACAATTCAAACAGGAGGGAAAGGACCTTCTCTTTTTCGAAGACTCAGAACATTTTAGAACACCAAGCACACGCAGACTGTTGTCTGACATGTTAAAAATAAAATATTGCTTGCTTTAGTACAAAAGGAGAAATCGAATTGACAGGGCACAGAGACCAAGACAAATTTCAGACAGAAAGCCACCAGGGATCTTTTTAAAAATGAAGCCACTTAGCTAGAAATGGTATAGTTCTGAGAGATCTGAACAGAGTTGAGAGCAACTAGCTGTAGCCTTCAACTTGTCTCTCTAGTCTTCTGCCAAAGTCGCACATAGGAGCTTCAGGGGGTTTGGTTATAGAGAGAACGTGGAATGTGCGCTTTCAGATCTCAGACCACCATGCTGCAAACTTCACACCACTGCCCTGGTAACCAGGGCTTGGGGAGTGTCTGTTGGTGAAGGCAGGCTAGGCTTAGTGAGGGACTATAAAAGGAGAGTCCGCTTTCAGAAACTGGTGTGGTGGCTCAGTTTCTTACAAACTAAATGCAAAACTCAGATTTGAACTTAAAGCAGCCCATGGGAGAGTCCCACGAAGAAGCACATACTATCTAACAGGAAAATCCATCCTTCTCGAGTCACTCTGAAAACATGAGACACAGCAGTTCTGAGGCATGGGGGCCTCTGCTCACCACCTGCAGCTGGTCCCAGCTCGCTTTTCACCTCAGGCCAGTCTGAAGTCACCTCAGTGTTTTTCAAACATCCTCCCCGTGTTACAAACCATCTCAACAATATTATGAGTTCATCTTAACAGACACAAACAAAACCACTCCGGGGTGGTCCAGAGCCCACATGTCCAAGTTTCTCATAGACAAAGCATCAATTCTGGTGGAAAGACTACAGAGGGGTAGGCATTCAGAGGCCAAGAAGCGCCATGGGTAAAGAATGCCTCCTTACCTAAACACCCCTGTCCAGACCAGATGTTGCTCCCCATGGCTCAGCACCATGGGGAGAAGGTGTGGGGTGCACAGCAGGTCCTGGCCTCCCCATCCTCTCTTCAGGGCCTACTCCCCTGTCTCTATGCTAGGTGTTAGCTCCAGCCCCAAACAGCTAGCTTGTACACAGAGACAACAAAAACCTAGCCATGATATCAGTTTTAGTAGGAGAGACCATAGAGAAAAATGAAAGGATGCTATTAGCTACTTCCTGTAATTTTTCAAACCTCTCTTTTATTTATATTTTTTAAAAAAATGTGCAACCCCTCACTCACCTTTCGAAGCAAATCTGTTTTCTTTTTTTCTGTCAAATGTAATGTCAGCTATGCACGCATACAATTAGATTTTTACGGTTAAAATTGCTATCAGTTTTATTTCCCCTTTCCATCCTGAAGCAGGCTACAGGCCAGCCAGCTTTTTAAAAGCAGCTCAGCAGTGAAGGGACCACAGCAGGGTGTGGCCGCCTGCTCAGCTACAGGTGAATGGGGAACCTCTGAAATGACAGAGACAGGGGCTTCCTTCACACTGCTAAGCCAGGACACACAAGCAGCAGTGTGGAGCTTGGTCGCATCACAAGAGCAGAGGGGAATTTGGCTAAAAAGATTCCATTCTCTCCTATGACAACTGCTCAGTTTTCTGGGACCCTTGGACTCCACCACTATCAGCAACTGCCAGCTTTTGTGGAACAGGCTTCCAAACTTCTCCCCTACACACACACACACACACACACACACACACACACACACACACACATACACACAGTTGGGATTCTCCTGTAATTTATAAAGTATCTTTGAGATGTTTCATTTATCTACCATTGTTTTTTTTTTCTTTCTCCTATTTTCTTTTCTTTCTATAAACATCCACTCTGACATTTTAAATACCCCCAAAGAATGGTGTAGTTTGATTTATAACTGACTATAATGTTCTCATTAGCAAACGATATTAATCAGCCAGTCTGCTCAGCTCAGTGACACGGTGTAATTCACAGGAGGCCAGCAGCAAGCATCCTTACTTGGGTAGCCGCTTCAGCGCGGTCTTCAGCTCTTCACATATGAGCTTGACGAGGCCATTCTTTATGTTACTATATGAGACATCAATCATGAAGATGAAGGCTGGTGGGCTGGGAGGTTTATTCTTCTGCAGGGAAGCAAGCACATCACAGAAGTCGATACAAGGCAAGCATACCTCATAATCAAACATAAACAAATGCTAGAAGACTATCAGATGCTTCATTCAATACCTAGGCTATAACATCTGTGGATCAAATAACTTTCTAGGAACCCCAATACCCCACCACTATAAAAAGATTTTTTTTAAAAATAGCCTGTTTATTTTCCACGTTATGACATGAACTTTCTATTATATTTAACAGAAATGGTTTGCTTTTTTATCTCCAGAGACTCTCCTCCCATGACTGCTGAAGGGAAGTCAAGTATTGAGCCAGCCCTGCATGTAGCACACTCCCTTACAGAGGGAATGCATTTGGGCCCCTGAGAAGGAATGCTACAAAGGAGTATACATTTCTTTTGGAAGCTGTAACCAAGCTCTATTAATGGGAATATCATGATTTTCAGATATATTCTCTTATGAGTTCCTTTGGATATATATATATATATATATATATATAAAAGAAACATATATATGTATGATTTGTTTCTTTTTAAGGCAAGGTCTTGCTGTGTAGCCCAGGCTGGCTTCAAACACACAGTCAATCCTCTCATCTAAGGGATTACAGGAATACAACCTGTAATAACCATGCTCAACTACAGATATGGGAATATCTATTATGATTTAACTGCATACCTTAAAAATGTACATTATAAAATACTTCCAAAACCTACTTCACATCTGTGGT
Organism: Mus musculus; assembly: GCF_000001635.26. Lineage (NCBI taxonomy): Eukaryota > Metazoa > Chordata > Mammalia > Rodentia > Muridae > Mus > Mus musculus. The sequence continues at coordinate 123,335,767 of NC_000069.6, read as the reverse complement.
AAAGAAAAATGCCCCCTTTCCCTGTGTCCTTGCAACACTCACTGTAACATCAAGCAGCTGTCAGGACAGTGCGCACTCACTATTAATCTGGCTGGTGGCCAAACAGCTCATAAGGAAACAATCCTTCAACTGGGATTTATAAAGTGTTTAGAAAAGAAAGCCACAGGCAAATATGATCAGTGACCTCCACTAGCGAGTAAAGACCCAAGACCAACAGTGTTTCCTCTGATAATAAAGCATAAAAATGTTCTAAAATTAAAACGTAGTTCAACTCCTATATAGCTAGATGGTGAGAATTATAAATGCTCTCTGATTGAGTCTTTATCTCCTATAAGGTTAGACATAATATGGTTCTAGTAAAATACTCCATTTCAAATAAGAACTCATAAGATTTAAAAAGCAATCTGAAAATGTCACTTTTCCGATCCAAAATCAGAACAGCCAAGGAATGGGAGAGCTTGGATAACTTCCAAGTCTCATCTCCTCCACTCCATGATATGGATTCCAGCAGTGAAACTGGCAACTGTTATCATTAGTTAACGCAACACCTCTTTATGGCAATCCCAATGGTGGTTTATTATTCTTGTATTCTCCTGGACACTCACTGTGAGTCATTCTTCGTAACTCTAGCCAGCTTTTCTCCTTAGGAATCCTTCAGTCACTAAGGCTTGTTTTCAGCATGCGTAAAGTTAACCTCTACTTCCTCCTAACCACATGGCCTTCCGGTTTCTATCAGTGACGGCAAACAACATGACAGACCTGACGCAGAATTTGGTGGTTAGGGTCCCCTCAGCCATTTGTTTTTCTTTTAAGAATGGTTCTTCTGGCTGCTGGGTGTGGACCCAGGAACCCTCTTCCCTCAGACCTTCTCTGCTTTCCCTTGTAGCCACCTCCATTCCCTTTGTGTCAGCCACCAACCTGCAGGAACACTTTCTGCCAGACCCTCCCCCCCCACCCCCGGCCCCCGGCCGCCATGCTGGGCTGAGACACAGGTAGGCGATTTTTCAGTATCTTTCTTGTCTTCCATTCTAGTCCTCTGAACTTAACTCTTAGACCTGCTACAGCTCCTATCCAACCTCCACTCCCTGAGAATTCTTCCTCTGGGTGCAGAACCGGGGTCTCCCAGCTCCTTTCCTACTCCCCATCTCTGCCTGTCTTCCTAGAGCATCTCCATTCCTGTGTCACATGCGGACCATCAGAAAAGTTCTCTACCAGGAACCGCACATCTGCCACGCCTGCCTAGTATCCAGAGTGAGAGACAGCAACCAATGAACCTAACAAAAGCAAGACCAGACATCTACACCAAGAAACAACTCAAACATCATAATGCCAGATGCCTGGATCCTGGCACAAAAACTCAAACATGAACAGCCAAGTTAATATGGCTCCTCTGGAAGTCAGCAACTCTACTGCAATAGACCTTGGGAAAAGGAGTCAGCTGAGGTGTACAAGAAGGCCTTCAAAGTGGCAGCTATGAACACTCTCAAGAACCTTAAAGATGATATGAATAAATGCCTTCATGGACACCAAAAAAGACAAAGAGCTGAATGAAAAATGAAAACATCTCAGGATATGAAAGTAGAATTTGAACTTGGAGGTCAAACGACCCTTTCACATGGCTCACCTAAGACCATCCTGCTTATCAGATATTTACACAGCAATTCATAACAGTAGTGAAATTACAATTATGGAGTAGCAACAAAAATAATTTTATGGTTGGGGGTTACCACAACCTGGGGAACTGTATTAAAGGGTCACAGTGTTAGGAAGGCTGAGAACCACTGCACTAAAGCAAACCCAAACTGAAACAATAATGGGAGGAGAGACCCAAGAAAATGATATGGACTAACATACAGGATTTCAAAACAAAACAAAACAAAACAAAAATCCTCAGCATCAAGGAAGATATCACCTCAGGGGAAAAAGGATGCAAAAACATATTCCAAGCGAATGGCTCCAAACAGCTAGCAAGTGCGGCTGTTTTAACATCTGACAAAACTGACTTCAAACCAAATCCAATCAGAACAGGCAGGAAAGGACACTACACACTCATTAAAGAGAACAGGTAAATATCCAAGAGGATAATACACTTTTAGATATTCATGCCTAACAGTATATGAGGTGCGTGCGTGCGTGCATGTGTGTGTGTGTGTGTGTGTGTGTGTGTGTGTGTGCGCGTGTGTGAGCATGGCAGTAGGAACCAATGGGAACCACCGCCTCCTCTCTTTTCAGTATCGCCAATATTAAAGTAACTTAAGCTCTTCCACAGCCTGTCAGTCAAGACTTCCCATACGCTCCTTTCCAATGTGTATAAAAACTAAAAGCTCACAGACACAATGCTAACCCCAGGACCAATCAAACGGACAGAACTGTCTCAAAATACTTCCTCAGTTTAATTCTCATTCCCCAAAATACATCCTCTCAATTTAAATGGCTGCCACTTCCAAAACACTTCCTGTACAGAGTCACGGCCCCTGGACCTGAGCCAGGACTGACGGTGGTGGTAAACGTTTTATTTGACATAGTGTTTGTAAAAGACTTGACTTCACAGGAGGTCATGTCAGTCAGTCCTCAGGCCCTGAGAAGTGCTGAGTCATCTGTCCCTCTGTGACCCACCTCTGCCCACTCTGCAGTCATACACACACACACACACACACACACACACACACACACACTCACTCAGTTCCCTACACATGACTCTTTTATTCTACTTTTTTGTTTTGTTTTGAGACAGAGTCTCACTATATAGCTCTGACTGTCCTGGAATTCACTCTGTAGGCCAGGATGGCCTCAAACTCACTGAAACCCATCTGCCTCTGCTTCCTGGGGGCTAGGACTCAAGGGGTGCACCACCACACCTGGCTAGCTGCTCCTGGCTAGCTGCTATGCCTTTCTGACACACCCTCTTCCAGCACTCTGACTGCCCTTGCATCACACTTCATACTTAGGTTCGTATTTTAACTATACGCACTTCTTCTCAGGCATATTCTTTGAACTTGTTTATCATACTGCTTATTTGGGGGAGTCCTTACAGGACAAAGACAAATTGGACATGCAAAGTGTCCCAAAAATGTCAAAATGAATTAAAATGGAAAACAACAACAAAACCAAACCTCCAGTTTTATTCAGGAAGAAAATCTGATAGTAGATTTGTTTCTCTTCAGGGAAACTCTATGCTGACTTGTCTACACACTTCCTGGTGTGCCAGCAGGAGGTAGGGCTGGGAGCCTACAGGGCCAGTGTAGCACTATCACTTTCTGTGCTTATCTGCAGCTTAAGTGCTCTCTTCTCTTCTCTTCTCTTCTCTTCTCTTCTCTTCTCTTCTCTTCTCTTCTCTTCTCTTCTCTTCTCTTCTCTCTCTCTCTGTCTCTCTCTCTGTCTCTCTCTCTGTCTCTCTCTCTCTCTGTCTCTCTCTCTGTCTCCCTCTCTGTCTCTCTCTCTCTCTCTTTTCTCTCTTGCACACACCTGTCCCCATGCAATGTGGTACACAACACATGGGCTCCCTGTGAGGGCTAAATAACCAAACACAGATGTATAAAGCACCTAGCTGAGACACACTTGGTATTCAACAAATGCTAATTGTATTACCTAAAATCGACATTAAGATTAACTAAAATGAATAGAGGAAAACATGATTCTGCAATTCTCTTCCCAGTGTATATGACACTAAATATAGACATACATACATATAAATATGCATACATATACAAAGCAAATAAACTCGTTTTTACTATCCAGATCCCAAAGTCAACTCATTATTCTACTACTCTTAGGTTGTAAGTAAATTTGAAAACAGTGTGTATTTGTCATAAATTCTTAGATGAAAGGAAGACGAAGTTGAAGAGCCAAAGGTTACAATTATTTGGCTTCTTGTTTTCCAGGTAAGATTTCCCAATTATCATACTTCTGGAATACTGCTATAAAACAGAATTTAAAGCTGCTTTTGTTTCTAGCCATAGGCTTGGCTCTCACCATGCTTCTACTGAAAACAGAACAAGGTTGATAATTAGCCTTTTTGGGCAGAGACCTGAGCCTCAGTACATGATGGGATTCATACTCTGGTTACAGATGGAGTTCAGTAAGGGACTTTCCATCACGACTTATAGTGTCTTTATTATATTTAATTTGAACAACAAATGCTTACTTTTGTGTATTGATCCCCCTTCAGTCAATCACAGGAAAGAACAAAGAAACTATTGGGATGTAAATTGTACTTCAAGACCTGTCTCTTTCTTGTCAGACTGCATCTATATCAAAAATGTTTTATATTTCACTAAATAAGTTAAAAATTTTCACATTTCAAACTAATAAAGCATTGGGTTTTTCTTTAATAACTAGTTCTATGTAAATTAATTTAAAACAATCATATAATAGTCAATAAATAATAATATGATGTGTTAATTGAAAATTTTAATGGTTTAGCCAACTGCAAAAATTAACCCAAAACCCTAATTTGGATAAATCTTTGAGATGTGTTCTCATTATGTGGACTTGCTCTCTAGACAACATGTCTGGGGGAAGTCTGTGGTCAGGGGCTATTTTCCAGAAGGTGGAATATTAGCAGGCATTCAATTTTGGAAGAGGAAGGAAGGAAGGAAGGAAGGGAGGGAGGGAGGGAGGAAGGAAGGAAGGAAGGAAGGAAGGAAGGAAGGAAGGAAGGAAGGAAGGAGTTCCCTGTGAGCTGGGTCCTCAGGACCACTCCTGAGGCTTCTGAAGTGCTGTCAAGCTTCATCTTTAGCTTAAAGAGTAAAGCTGGTGGGCTCCTCCCAGGTGGAGGCTGTCAGTGGAACCCAAAGGTTTAGAAGAGCACATTAGCAAGGCCACATACTCATTCCCATTCTGCTAGTCAAATGAGTCTCCGAAGGATACATTAAAGCCAGGAAGCCAGCAGCGCTCTAAGAATACTGGTTACATTTCTGCCTAGGTAGAGAAGTCATTAACCAACCAAAAGAAGAGATCTGAGTGGAGCATTTGGGAGATGGATGATCAGGGTTCAAGGTCATCTTCAGCGAGGTCAAGGCCCAAACTAAATGAGACCCTGTCTCAGAAACCAAACCACAGCAAGCAAGCAAGCAAACAAACAAACAAACAAAAACAAACAAACAAACAAACAAACAATAGAAAGAATCGTTTCCTTTTCTATACTACAATGAGACAGCTCAGGAGCCCATTCATGCTAATGACTTAGGTCAGATCTGTTTCTGACATATGTCCACATGCCCTGGAAATGTCTGTCTGTGAACCAAGTCATACATATCTTTACATACAGAAGCCGCTCGCTGAAAATCAACAGCATCACAGAAACACTTAAGTCCCGCCAACACTCACTCTGCAGTAATCCAATGTAGCAACATATTCATAGGATCCCAGCGACAGCTCTGGCTTCTCATAGTGGTCCAATCTCCTTCCAATGTGGTCCAGATGTTGGAAATAGAATGGTGGGACTAAGGAAAACAAAACAGGGCAGGAAATCCTTTGTTTTCATAAGCAGACAACCCAATAAATCCCCAAAATGCATCCTAAAGGAAAGGAATTATGATAAGAAGACAAGCTGTTCTCAGTATCTATCATTTTGAGAGCATGTCTTTGAAATATGTTAAAAATATGAGTTTTCTCTTTTTTAAACTCACTAACTTTTTGGCTCTTGTATATGTTGTAAACCACTACAATTTTGCCAATTAATTATGTTTGTAATAGTTTTGCCATATATACATTTTGATTTTTTTATAGTCAAATCAATCTGCCTGGAATTCTATCCATAAAACTATGTAATTTTATATATAATTTTCAATGACTACTTCATTACTATTTCACGCTATACTGTATTACTGCAATATTTTAATAATGAAATATTTTATACATATAGAAAGCCATAGATCACAATATTCACGTTCATGGAAATGGAATGACAACTTTGTTAAAAACCTCTTGCACATATAAAAGTTCTTAGTAGCAAAGAACATTTATAATTTTGGAAATCCTAGAAAAAGGTGCTGCTGTTTACAAGCTAACACATCCAAATATCTGCCTCTACCTAATTACTTCTTTTTTAAAGTTAGCTTTCTATTTGAATCTTTAACATATAGGACAGAAACAAATGCTGATCATTTGGATTATACTAAGGTCTTTGTTACACCTTAATTAAGGAGTGTCTTCAGCTCTGGGCTTTCACAGGATAATCTGCTAGCATCTGGCCCTACTCGTGCAGAATACTGTATTAGGGAAAGACTGCACTTGGGCGAGCTCAGCTGAAGTCTAATTTGATACAAATGTCTCAGAAGGTTACTTGTAGCCAAATTCTGGAAGTCACCCAAAGGCAGCGCAAGACGTATGACTCACACACTGAACACTTGGACAAATAAGGTCTGGTGTCTGCAAAAGAGCTCCCGTTGCCTGGGGATGGCCCGGGAAGGCTGAGAAACTTCTGCTAACAGTATGTGGGAAAGTTACCAATGCTTTTGTTTTAAGTATTTTGCTAAGAACAGCATCTCCCTTTGTTAAAAAAAAAAAAAAAAAAAAAAACTACAAGAGCAGCACCTTTGGGGTTGACACCAACACTCAGCAGTCTTTAAGCTCAGCTGTGAACATGCAAATTATAACAGAGGACGAATTTTCTAAAGTTGGACTTTCAAAAACTTTAGTAGAAGTTTGAGTATTCTATGTCCTTACCATATCATGGTTTAGAAGTGAGCTCTCTAAAGTTTATATTTACATATTTGACTCTGAACTTGACAAATTCAATATCTTGAAAAGATTGCAGAAAAGGAAGATAACAGTCTCTCTCCATGAATAAACCAGAGGGGCCCTGATGGGGACTTAGTCACATGTCTGTGCCTTACAGATTTCTGAGTAATCTGGCATATAATGTGTGAGATGGTAATTTCTATATAGCATAATGTATAATTCACTCATGCTCACACATCTACACAGTGCGACTTTTTAAAAATTAATTTTACATGCTCATTAAAATTTGATATTATCTGTTATCTATCATCAAACAAAATTGAAGCCACATGGTATGTGTGTGTGTGTTCGCGTGTGCGTGTGTGCATGTGTGTGTGTGTGCATTCGTGCACATGCATGAGTGCACTCTCGCCCACATACATAGCTGTTGTACAAGGGAAGCCAGAGATCAGCCTCAGGTGATCCTCATGAGCCATCTGCTTTGTTATTTGACACAGGGTCTTTGGGGCTTGGAGCTGGAGCATTTAGATGGGCTGGTCCTCCAGGAAGTCACAGGAATTCTCCTGCTTCAGTATCTCCAACCCTTGGGGCTACCAATACACATCGCCATGCTTTGCTTTTCTTTCATATGGGTGCAAAGGACCAAACTCAGATCCTCAGGCTAGTGGGACAGTCGCTTTATCTATGAGCTCTCTCTACTGTGACTTCACTCACACTGTCTAATAACATCAACATTAGTGGATTTTGTGCTAGGGTGAAACAAAAATACATAGAAAATCATAATAATGCCCTACCTCCTTAAGATTCAACATTTATATAAAAAGAAGAAAGCCCTCGGGTATATCTCAGCTTATCTATCCATCCATCTATCTATCTATCTATCTATCTATCTATCTATCTAAAACTCCAGATTTTATTCCCCTCCAGTCTACCCTCTGACTGTTGCACATCCCATACCTCCTCCCTGCTCCCCTGTCTCCACGAGGATGTCCCCACCCTCCAACCCCTATCCCACCTGACCTCTAAACTCCCTGGGGCCTCCAGTCTCTTGAGGGTTAGGTGCATCTTCTCTGACTGAACCCAGACCTGGCAGTCCTCTGCTGTATATGGGATGGGGGTGTTAGCTGGTGTATGCTGCCTGGTTGGTGGTCCAGTGTCTGAGAGATCTCTGGTCCATGTTGGTTGAGACTGATGGTCCTCCTACAGGGCTGCCCTCCAGCTTTTCTTCAATACCAACAAGCTTCTATTCAAGAGCAACCCAGGACTCATGAAAGAGGCATGTCTAGAACTTATCTTCTGAAAAGGCAAGAAGTAATGTGTCGTACTAGCCTTCAAATGGGCCACTCAGGAATCCGCCTGCCTCTGCCTCCCGAGTGCTGGGATTAAAAGCGTGAGCCACCATGCCTGGCACAACATGCATTTAATAGCACCATTTACCTTCATTCACACAGCTGCAGAATCCGCACTGATAGCGCCGTCCGCCTTCGATGAATTGCATGAACGGGCACATGTAGGCTTTGCACCTGTTGCACCTCACTGGTCCACTCTCCCCATGGTTTACCAAGTACAAGGGGGTCTGGAAGAAGGAAGCACATGAAATGAATGAGGAGTACAGGGGTTCCGGGTGTCATCCTCCAGTGGGACTGATTGATAAACTCTTAACTGAGCATTTGTCATGGCAGTGAAGACCCTCCCCGACCATCAGTGAATTCAAGGATGATAACACAGTCCGTCACATTCAAGCAAAGCCTGTTTAAATTTATATATCATTTACAAACATATCTCACTTATAAACATAATAATTCCTGCATGTTAATGTCAGTGTGTATGCATGATGGATGTGTGTGAGATAGAATATATAAACTATAATAATGTAAATAGTTCATTAAGCTTGGGTTTCAATGTCCTGATGCTTATAGCACACATCCTGCTCAACGGTAGACACTCCAAACAAAAAAGAAAAATGAGATGGTGATGTAAAGGTCTCTATGTATGTACCATAGTGTTCATGCGGTTTCCTCAACTTATACAAATGACTTCTTTTAAAATAAAACTATTTGGCCTGCAGAGGTGGCTCAGTGGTTAAGAGCACTTGACCTTACAGAGGACCCAGGTTCGATTCCTAGTACCACTATGGTTGTTCACAACCATCCATAACTCCAGTTCCAGAGGACCTGATGCCCTCTTCTGACCTCCATGGGCACAGGACACACTCCTGTTGAACATACATACATGTAGACAAAATACTTACACATAAAATAAAAATGAATACATTTAATAAAGAAATTTATAAAATGAAACTATTTTAAAAATACACAAGAATGTCCCCCTATTTGGGGCTGGAGGCTAATTATGCCTTTTTGCTACCTTATTAAGTGACAAAGCTTTCTAGTACACTCACTGTGGCTGGTCATGCTTGACGGAACTGAGGGAAAAAGACTTGATTTAAAAGCATCTTTCTCATCAGCATAATGTAGAAAGGCAGACTGGAAGCAAAGGGTCCTTGCTTCTCGCTTCTTAATGCTTCCAGGCTTTGCAAGAAAACCCAAGACCCTTCTTGCTTTTACAAACTTGTTTAAGGAGACCATTTTCAGAAATGCCTGAGAACTATGGAGCTGATCATGTCAGCTAAAAATTTAAAGGTAAAAATAAAGAATAAATAAATAAATAAAAATTTAAAAGCTGTAATGTTTTTAATGGAGCCTTGAAGAGCAGGGGCTCATCAGGTGGGGTGAGGCTCATCAGGTGGGGAGAGAGTCATCAGGTGGGGGGAGGGTCATCAGGAAGGGGTGAGGCTTATCAGGTGGGGGAGAGAGTCATCAGGTGGGGGGAGGGTCATCAGGAAGGGGTGAGGCTCATCAGGTGGGGGAGAGAGTCATCAGGTGGGGGGAGGGTCATCAGGAAGGGGTGAGGCTCATCAGGTGGGGAGAGGGTCATCAGGTGGGGTTCAGGGTCATCAGGTGGGGTGGGGATAAGGGATCATCAGGCCATTTTCTCCTAAAAGCTTAGAAACCCCAGGCCTAATGTTTGCCTTTGCCAGAGGTTCCAAGTACAAGCTAACCCACTGGGGCTTCAGAAATGAACCGTGAGGTCTCAGAGCAGTGGAGGAAGAGGAAAGGGGAGGAAGGGGAGTTGCCAGGACAAGGATTAATGTGTGCGTGTACAGACATGGTCTTGGCACGGGTGGCGGGAGAAAGGTAGTGTTACCATTGTTTCTATCCAGAACAACTTTATATCTCTAAAAGGCACTTAGCACATGAAAAACTGTCTCTAATGGGGGTGGGGGGAGGCAGTTAGAGCTGGACAGTATGAACTGTACTGGGGTTTCTGAAGACAAACTTCTCAGTTACTGCAAAATGTTCTCATAAAAAAAAAAATGATCTAGAGGAGAGGAAATCTCCTATCTTCCAGGACACCAGAATACAGTTATGAACTAGTTGTTAAAAACCGAGAGGCATTTCTAAGCATCTAGGAATTTGCTTCAAACCTACACATGGATGTACACAATAATGTTTGTACATAAACCTTTCATCTGAAAGACATAAGCTGGCCGGAGTTTGCTCTTCTTAGCCAGTAGCAATAAAAAATGATCCAGGAACCAGAGGGGGCGGGAAGATGCAGGCACCAAACAAAAAGACAGAGAACAAAGTGACTAGAGAGACGGGAAGAGTATGGAAGACAGCAGCCAATGGCCCTGCCCGGGTTACTGCTTCTGCTCTTTACCTCCGGGACCAGAGGACACCTTCTGAAGCCCTAATAAGGAGGAGTTCTGAAGTTTGCCTTTGCTGTGGCCAGATTCTACTTTTTCATCCGTTTGTCTCCAAAGACTTCAAAGACTACAATACATTCTCAGAAATACTTCAGAAACAAATACGACACAATTATTTGCTAGACAAGCCAGTGGGAACAGAATATAATTTGCCTTTCCTTTCGGTATTACGATTTGCCCAAAGGCAGACCTTGCCTAAAATGTCTGGGAACTATCACCGATTACCATGTAAACATTCCAGTCCTGGCAGATCTGAACTCACAGAACGAAGCATGGATGCCTAGCAAGTCAAGTCAGAACTTTATCTCGCAATTAAGAACACTTAGGCTTCCCTGTGCTCCGTCTTTCGGAAAGCAGACGGTGATATCGGGAAGGTCTTCAGACAACCGGGGTGGCAGCAAAGAATGTTAAAAGCTTTTTAACTGTTTATGTTTTATTTGGGGGGCGACAGAGGAGGGTTTTTAAATGGCACAGTCTTGTTTAATCTCTCAGGTTGTGTTGAAAACCATCAAGATTTATTCTCCCTCCGTGTGTCCATTTGTTGGCTCCATGGTAGTATGCATAAGCTCGGAAAGAGTTAAGCTGCCTTTTCTTCTATGTTTAATTTTAGTGTGTGCAGAAATGTGTGTGTGTGCATGTGTGCATGTGTGCACGTGTGTGTGTGTGTGTGTGTGTATGAAATTCCTCCTTCTCCAGAGCCAGCTAAGCTGCTTGCTTTCCTTAGCCAGGGCTTTGCACCACACCTTCCCCAGCAGTGTCTTCTAAGAACGCTTTTACCTTTGGCCTCTATTCCACTCCTGCTCACTCTCCCCCCCACCTTTTCTATTATTAGTTCTGCTGCCATGTCGCATGAGTTTATCAGCATGTAAGTGACAGGGTCACGGAAGGTCAAGGACTAGGATGAACTTGTCTCTCCTGTTTTAGGGCTATCAAGGGTGTGGAATAGTCTATTGATACTATTTTTATTAAAATGTCTTCATTGAACAAAATGTATCCTTTTTGTGTACGTAAAATTACCGCTCAGAGTTGGCCAACAGGGTCCTATAGACTGTGCAAACATTGCAGGCTATTGCCAGGTCTACTGGCTACTCTCCACCGACTGATGGTTAGACCCTATTGCTAAAGAAACTAATATCAAATATGTAGAAATCGCACTGGTGCTAAGTAGAAGTTTCACTCCTAGAATTCATAGTTACTCTCTGCATGCTAGTTGGGGAGAAAAGTAATCGTTAATGTTGCCTAGCTACCAACCCTAGGACCTACAATAGCAATCAGCCTACTAGCACAATAGTAGCAGAAACTTTATGCACATCACTGAGCACTTTTTGCTTGAATGT